>NW_026000026.1:64269147-64311390 GCF_001458135.2 Marmota marmota marmota | reverse complement strand
CCCCCCCCCCCCCACACACACTTCTTTTTCTTCTATTTCACTCCCCCTTCCTTTCTTCTGGTTCTGGAGATTTAATCCAGAGGTGCTTAACCACTGAACCACACACCCAGCTCTTTCTTTCTTTCTTTTTTTATTTTGGGACAGTATCTCACTAATGTGCTCAAGGCCTCACTAAATTGCTGAGGCTGGTCTTGAACTTGTAATCCTCCTGTCTAAATCTCCAAGCCACTGGGATTACAGATGTGCACTACTGCGCCTGACTGGAAGTCACTTTCTTAACTTAAAAATCTAAGCTGTAGCAGTGGCAATACCAGGTTGATTTACTGACAACCTCCTGTTCAAGGAAGAACAAACCTGGTAACCAATTACAGGTAGGCACTAAAAGGAAGGTGTGTCCTTCTCTCCCTGTGAGAATTTCACCTCAAAAATGGGAAGCACTGTGTTTTGCAAGTTTGTGAATAAGTAGCTTTGATACAAATTTGCCACTGTCACAACACAGGATGCTCTTGAGGGAATGCATTTTGAAAAGAAATTAAAAGTACCCCGTGCCAATGACTGCTCTGGTGGTTAGAAAATGTCTCAGGCAGCATCCTGTTCCAAACTTTTAGGTTCTTCATTTTCCTTTTATGAAATACTAAAATTTCATTTTAAATAGAACTTAATTCTTCCTTGAGTTTTCCAAATAGAGAGGTTTTCACTACTGTTTGGGAGAGAGGGAGCCAGTGCTTTGGTTGTTCAGTGCATGGACTTGCACTGAAGTATTTTTCCTTAAAGGTAACTAGATATTCATGTCACTATTATTTTTCTTTATAAAAACAAGTCTCCTGATCATAATTATAGGCTTCTAGCAAAGGAAAAAGTAGGAAAGAAGCAGAAAGCTCTCTAAACACTATTGAAGAACTATGCCAAATATATGCAAGTATCCAGGTATGGGGAAACTTTGGGTTTAACATTCTCAAGACAACATTTGAAAAGTGTCTCCAAAAATGAGGTTTTATAAGGGATTTTAAAAAATGGTTTTAAAGGAAGTTTTGGCCTGTCTGGTTGTGTAGATAATCTTCTCTCCCTAAATCAGTGCCTTGCTGTTTTGTGCCCAGCAGACTGAAACAAAAGGTGTGAAGTTCTTCTCATCCATCTTAATGGGGTGTTAATGACTGCAGAGGCTGACTGTGACCATTTAAATGTGAGCGCTATTAATCAACTAGGAAAAACACAAACACCCAGCTTGAGCCACTGAAATGTAATTGCAAGGGACAGTTGGGTCAAATTTTGTTTTTGAATGAAGGCTTTTATATATATAAAAAAAATGAGCTGCCCTCAAGCCAGCTTGGCGGATTTAAAGCCAAGACTTATGGGCAACTTGCCTTCTAACCTTTTATTGAGATTTCAAGAGCCACTTTCTCCCATGAACTCACAGTTTAGCTGTTCTGCATATGGTGAGTAACTTTTACTAGTGGTGTAAATTTCTACTAGGTATTCACTTGCCAAGTTATATTTCCTTAAGAGGACTTCCAATGTATCTTTTGATTTGGAAGTGTATAGGCATGCATGTGCGTGTAAGTTCTTCAAGGATATTTAATTTAAGGTTTAACATAATTTCCTATTTCTACAACTCTTGATTTGATTCTTCTGGTAATTTGTTTTTCATGTCTGAAATTTTTTTCTCAGCTTTTTTTGGGAGGGAGTCATGGCTTTATCTTGGCAAAGTTGGCAATATTTCTGGAGAACTAAATGAAAAATCTGGTGGAGAACATTCTTTTTATCGTTTCTGTTTTGTAGGTTGGGTTCATAGAAGAGTAGAAATATGCTCATTTTACTTTATAGAAAATCAGGGGCTCCTAGCTTTAGACGTTAGTACTTCTATTAATGTATGAAATTAGTAGAAATACAAGCAAACAGTAATAGGTTTTCTCTGAGGAATGTGCAGTTTAGCACGTACTCTTAGCCATTTCATTCGCACATTGCCTGCAGTTTGAGATTGGTTAAATGAAGAGAAGGTTTATTTATTTTCGCTTTTCTATACATGGCCTCAAGACTATGACAAAGTGCATGATCTGTCTTTGGAGTTAGGCAGATATGAGAGGCACGGGTTTCTGTCTGTCCAGTGTTTCTGCCTGTGACATTGTGCTTCTCCTGCAATAACTACTGTTGGGAACAATGACCTGGCCTGGCCTGATCTGACCCTGCTTCTTATACAAGAAGCAAGCTTGGAGGGTATTTATCTTGACTGCTGGACATGTTGTTGATTTTTACTTTTTGACAGGAACCGCCAAGCCACTTTTGGTTTCACCACTTCTTAAATTCGCCTCTTGTTTGTTGCCTAGGGCAGAAGGCACTTGGAAAGTTCACAAAGGAAATAAAATACTTCAGTGGCATCTGAAATTAAATAAAATACTTGTCCATGGGTTAGGTCTTTTCCTCCCTCCTTTCCCCGTGGAGAGAGGCAGAAAAGCTGTGGATTTTTAATAAGGCTAACTTTCCATGTTTGGAAAAGGTCAAGTGACCACAAATGCCTGATAAAGTATTTGCTTTTTTTTTTTTTTTTGGTATAATATTTGAATTTTCAAATATGGTATTTAAAGCAATTATTCTTCAGAAGTTCACTAGCAACAAATGAGTAGTTTCTATGAGCTAAAATGCTCAGTGCTCTCCAAGAGTTGTCACTGATGTTGTCACTGAGGCCTAAGATGGTCTGAAATTGAATATGCTTAAGATACTGCCAGCCTTACCCAACACTTGGCAAAGTGGGGAGAGCAGAATGTTCAGAAGGTGATTTGAGCTTATATGTGTACATATATAAAGTCCAGGTATATACTTCTGTTTTGTTCGACTCTATTGTAAGGGTTAGAAGTGAATTTTGGAAAAGCAAAAAATAGCAAAAAACCATTTGCTATTTTTTCTTTCTGTTCTTTTGTGGGTTATGAGTGAGTCTTTTGAATTGAAGTGTTCAGAATTCACATTATTCTACTTCTTCTGAATTATTTTTAACTTACAGTCCTTCTTCTAAGGATACCCCTGTATGAAGTGACCTGTTCATGAGGTAGAGTGGGGAGCATGGACCCCTTCAGTCTTTCTGCCAGAAGACCTGGATCTAAGTATTAGTTGGCTTTGATTCTGGCTCCACAACTGCCTCACTGTGTGGTCTGGGCTACGTGTTATGTTTTTGTCTCAGTTTCCCTAACTGTATGAAAGTGGGTAATTGCACTGCCTTATTCAGATTGTAACCTTGAAAAACAAATGAATGATTACAAAGTACTTAAAACTACAAGAGAACATAGTCATTCAAAGTGTTATAGTCTTATTTCCTTATAGGAGGTGATAAAGTAAAAGTGAGGTTTAATAGGCAAATTGAAATTCCTAGATGAAAGGTGCTGGAGAAGTTCAAAGTCATTTTATTATTATTAATAATGGGTGTTGTGCCTCTCTCACCCTCTCATCTAATCAACATACATTCCTTGGATTAAAGGGAGTGTTCTCTCTCCAAATAACTTTTATCTACAGTGTTGAAACATTCCCTATCCTGTTTTATGTATATAGAGTTTTGAATGAATATAAACAACTCCCCTTTTCATAAATTTTCTCTCTCTTTTTGGAAAAGAAGAGGAGGCAAGCTGGCTCTTGTTTCACCTTATAAGCATGTGAAAATGTTTATATGAAGCTCTTTTACAAATCCCCTTCTTTGTGAGACTAAAAGTACTTTTCTTGTGAGTCCTTGTTCAATCTACAAACATTCGCAGTCAAGTTTCCCTTTGTCCATGGGGAGAGATTCCAAATTTATGTATATATGTGTATATATATATATATATTTTTTTTTTCAATAGTCTCTCTAATTTAACAACAGGAGCACCAACATCAACAAAGCCTCTGTTAAGTCAGAATAATAACTAAAAGTAAAAAACATTTTATTAGTCAGGTGTGGTGATACACATCTGTAATCCCAGTGCCGCAGTAGGAAGCTGAAGCAGAAGGATCACAAGTTCAAAGCAAGCTTGGGCAATGTAGCAAGACCCCATCTCAAAATTTGGAGAAAAAGTGGTGCTGGAGATGTAACTCAGGGGTAGAGAATCCCCAGGTTCTATCAGTAGTACTGAAAAAAACTTATTTTTGCTTTAAAATGCTTTACTTAAAACATTTGTGAGCGTGGAACATAGACATTTCTCAGGTGAAAAAAACTTGGTATAAATGACAGATGTGACCCTGACTTTGGTAAGGGGAGGGGAAAACAAATAGCCAGCATTGGCTTTCATCAGGATAAGAATTTTTAAATAAAAGTATTGGGCTTCCATTCACTCTAGGTCTGAGTCTTTAATATTGCCTAATCTAAACCATATACAGTATGAAAATTTATTTGTGCAAAAGAATAAACAACAACTTACTGAAGTGGTATCTGCTGGGAAGTTCTTGGCCTTTTTTATTCAAAACATTAATAAGGATCTCTATCATGTTGAACTATGCTGGAATTAGAAATAAAAGTATATTTAATATTTAATGAATAGACAAGTGACATAATGACCATCTAGATGGCTAGAGTTAAGTAAAGAAGATGTGTCCCAAAGCAGTAGATAATTAAATGTCCAAAGAGAGTGGTAGGCAGGGAATTCTATGGGACTGACCTGACACACTGTAAGTATTCAAGAAATAATTTTGAATAAGTTTATAGGAAGTGTATGTCACCAAGTGTTTGAATGGCTGCAAAATCTTAGTCATAGTTGTAACAGTAGAGCTGAGTCTTGGGAGACAGTTGGGTTTAGGGATTGATGTGGAGAGAGGACAAGAAAAGTCATTCAAATTGGAAAATTGCAGTAGTTATAAGGAGGAATGGTCACAGTGAGTTCATGATAAACCCATGACCAGAGCAGAAGATGGGCAATGTTTTAGTACAATAACTGCAAAATGTGGGTTGTGCATGGAACTGTATGGTTTCTAAGTGCTGTGCTTCACAATTTTCCATTATTTGCATGAGGCTCAAAGCCTACAGACTGAGCTGAAATGATTGTCTTTTGGGAAACTAAAAGTAGGAATTGAGCCTCAGAGAGGGTTAGCAACTTTTTCATGCTTACTCATCCAGGATTCAAAACTTGTGTGAATTCAAAGCCAGCACTCTTTTCATTATACCTTCTCCTTGTAAAAATCAATTAAAAATGTATTCTCTAAAATCTGAAAGTAGTATTACCCAGAGTATTTTGAGAGCATTTTGCTTATTTTTTGATGTTTGTTATTTAATGATTTTCATATAAGTCTGGAGGACTTTTCACATACGATACAGAGTGCACTTATAGCCTGTACCCTATATTTGTACATTCTGAAGTTGTTATATAGGTGGAGATTGAGTCACAAAGAAAAGTTTAAAGCCATGTGGGAAGAATCCCCCATGTCTCCTTGCTGACTCGGCTCCCTGCAGCCTGTTGTGCTAAACAGAGGCTGCCAGAACCCATGTGTGTGTGGAGATATCAGTCCTTAGAGCAGAAGTTGGCAACGCTTGAAGAATGGAAACGGCTGCAGATGTTGAGGGCTAGGGAGTTCAAAAGCAGCCCTGCTATGTGGAATCCCACATTTGAGACTCTTTCTTTTGGTCGGGAAACTAATAGCCCTCCAGTTTTGAGTTAAAACATTGTGCTTCTTTCAGTGGAAATATAAAAGAGCACTTGCCTTCTCTGCTTAGGCTGAGGCGGCCCTACCCTTTGTGGCTCATCAACCTAGTGCTTCAGCCTTGGCCCCAGATTCACACTTCCTCCTTATGACTGGCACTGGTTGAAAGGAAGGATCACGGCCAAGATGTGATCTGGCTGAACAGAAGGGTGTGGTGCCAGCATGGAGCCCCTCTCTCATCTCCAACCCACAGCACTTCATCAGACATAAACCATTTCTTTGACTTCCAGTTCTTCCATTATTGTTTTTTTTTTTTTTTTAAAGACATGGCCTTTTAAATCTCAGTAGTATGCACATCACTTACTAAGTATAATTTCTCAAGAGTAAAAATATCAATAGTTTGCCTATTTTTCACTTTTATACTCACCCTACCTCTTCTACCTCCCAGGAAGAATTCATGACCCGAAAACAATTGAACAAAACTTGACCCTGTTGTAATTTCCAGAACACTCACTTGTTCCACTGAAGGTCCTTTGCTCTTCATTAGCTACTGGCCAGGTATATGTGCCGTCTTTGTGGAGCCTCATCCCCTGTGCCTATTTGTGTGTACATTTCTGACCAGTCAACCAGATCAATCCCTCATCTGTATGTCAATACATCAACTACACCACCCACTCATCAATTGTTTTTTGTTTCAGTCATTCATTTCTCATTTCACACTTATGTTCAACTGCTAAACAATCCTTTTGTCTCTTCTCTCAATTATCTTTTGTCCCAGTAATAAAAATTGGATCCTATGACTTGGCCCTTGAACAAACTTCAGGGCCAAGTGCTAGAGCTGGATGAAAACTATGGGATTAATTGTCTAAAGACAGGAATACCTTTTCTGGTTCAGCAACTTGGGGCTTTAGGTTAGTGTGTTTGACTTCCTTAGCCTCAGTTCCCTCTTCTGAAAAAAGGCTGGGTGATTGATCTCTAATGCCCATTATTCATTAAAGAAGTGGCTAATGAGGGCTTAATTTTTGTCTGTCCTAAGCTAGATGTTGTGGATACAATGTTGAGAATACAGACATGGTCTCTCTACCTCCTGAGCTTATAGTGTATGAGGGTATCAGCTGTCAATAAATATCTGCACAAATAATGGTTATTTATTAACCATTTTAAGTTCTAGGAAGGAGAAGCACAGAGTGCCCCAGGATCAGATAAGAGACACTACTAACCTACTGGGGTCAGAGGAGCAGGGAACTGTCAGGGATGGTGCAAGAGTTAACTAAGGGGGTAGGGTATGGGAGGAGAATATTAGAGGCCCAAGAAATAGCATGTAAATGTCCCAGGGCAGATGGGAGCAAGGTATAGGAAAAGAAATAAATGAAGACCACCAAGGCTGAGAGAGACCACACTGGGAATAGAGGGCTTAAGTCGAGACTGCTGAGGTAGAGAGAGCCTTGTAAGCCAATTGAGAACTTTCAACTGTATTCTAAGTACAACTGGAGGGTTTGAAACAGTGAAATGTTATGAGGTTTGCATTTTAAGAAGGCCACTCTAGCCCCTGGAGTGAAGAATAGGAGGGAGTAAACACAAGGGAGTCTTTAGGATTGTAGTCAAGAGGAGAGAGTATAGCTTAATGAGAGGGACTGAAAAGGATGGAGAGGGATCCACCAACCTTCCAAGTTTGTCTCTGATACTTTTTCTTGTGATCCCACCCTTCCAGTCCCTGGGGACATGAGCTTGACCCTTCATTTGTTATCTTTGTCTCAACCTCGGGTATGCCATATTGTTTACAATATTTTGTCTTGATTATTCATATTTTATTTCCAGCTTGGGTTGGAAGCTCCTTACAGCAAATACATTGTCTTTCTCTTCTTTGCATCCCCTAAAAAACTATCCTTACATATGGTGGGTGTATAGTGGCCGTTCAGGTGGGATCTCTAATTTTCATCATGGGCAACTTTATGGGTGTAACACACTCACCCTGGAGACAGAGATGAATGACTTTCTGGCGGGCCTGACTGGTCTATTAACCTATATCTTAGGTCATATTAGGTTAAATTTGCTCTGCCATCCTTAAGGAAACAAAGAAATGGGAAGAAGTGTGGTGGGAGGAGGAGGATGAAAGAAATTTTCTCCTTTAAAAATCATAGTTTGGAGTCACCCCTTTGCCTGCTTCAGGAGCTCCCGCGGTATCTCTGCCCACAGAAGTGTCTCCCATAACTGCCTAATTGTTTCATGTGTTGAGTGACAGTGGGAGAGACATTGGGACTGGCAGGAACATCGAAGGAGGCAGATGAATCCTCATCTGGCACTGAATAATGATATGGCTTCTGCAGGTGGTGACAGCTTACTCTTTTGAGCCCTCTTGGTTTGAGATCCTTCACATTGTGCTCTCCTCTCCTCAGAAATGGGGCTACTTTCTTCAGCTCCTCTGTGGCCTTCAGCAGAGCACAGTCCGTTCTTATTTAGGTCTCAGACCTACCCCTTTTAGGTGTCACTTTGAAACTCTTGTTTGATCTTCCAATTTCAAAACACATTTTCTATGCTGGGTTCTGTTTTCTCTGTTTCTTCCCTTTTGTACTCCTAAACGTGTTAGAATAGTCTATTCCCCAAGTTCTGGGATTTCCAAATAGTACTTCATGTATTGTTTTTTTTTTTCCTTTCTCTCATCTGTAAAAATAAAAAATAAAGAAAAGAAAGAAAAGAAGAGAAAATAAAGGAAGAAAGAAAAAGGAAAAGAAACCAACTTTCCTTAGTGCTCGACTTCAAAGCCCACACTTCTCTCTCCACTATAGTCCCTTTTTAGAGCTCTGTAATAGATGATAATGTGCTAAAAGAAATCTCTATTAGACTCTGGAAAGTTCTCACTATCTTCAATTAGACTCTTCAAGATTCTTAACCCTCCCCCCAGGCACATTTACACTTGGAAACCAAGACCTCTGTCTGGGATCACTGCTCATTCATATTTATTTTCTGGTGAGAGTAATATTTTTCTCTGGCTGATAGTTTTTCAATCTAAAATTACAAAATACTTGCACTGGAAGTAACCTTAGAGACCATTCTAAATTCTTATCCATGCTCTTACTCTATTGTTGAGAAATCTAAGGGCCTGGTGAGTCAAGCATTCTGCCCTAAGTCATTCAGTTATTTAATACTAATGACTAGAATCTTTGTCTTTAAAGGCCTAATTCTCTACTACATGCTTCATAATTCTCGCTTTAATTCTTTGCTGAGAGTCATTCAGGAGGACAAAGACAATATGTTCTCCCAGGTCATTGCATCATTCAGTCCATCAATCATTTATCAAATATTTATTGAACACCTATATAAGCAAGGTACTGTGCTGGTGTATAACTAATATGCCTACGCAGCTTGATTGAAATGCGAACCAAATACAATTAAGTTCTATCAACCGTTTATAATCTTAAATTCTTTTCCTAGGAGCTGAAGAAATATATATATATATTTTTTTGGTTTTATTTGGTAGTCATTTTAAGGATAGGGAGAGTAACATCGACTAATTATGCAGAGTTACCAATTTCTTGAATTTTATGTAAATGTTCTTATATGAAAAGAGGTAGGTTAAGTTTTAGTTTTTGTGAAATAAGTGTTAGGAATTCAGGTTATTCTCAGAATAACTATATGGTGGATATAAAGTTTTGAAAATTTAGACTTAAAGTCTGAGAGCCTGTCCTCTATGTCTCACACCTGTAATCTCAGTTACTCAGGAGGTTGAAGCAGAAGAATTGGTTAGTTTCAGACCATCATCAGCAACTAAAACCCTGTCTTGGAATAAAATTTGAAAAGGACTGGGCATGTATATGACTGGTAGAGCCCTTTCCTAGTATAAGCAAGGCTCTGTGTTCAATTCCCAGTACTGAAAAAAACAAAACAAGAGGAAAAAGCAAAACAAAAGAAATCCCTGAAATGTTAATTCTTCCTGAAAACTGATCAGGTTGCTTGTTTTATAGTCAGCTTATTGTTATGGCTTGAAAGAAGTGGTCATCTGAGTTCTGTCCAAAATTGATTTTTTACTTCATTGGAGACAATTTGGAAAGATATAGTTTGTTTTTTTCCCCTCAGTAGTCTCTTTATTACCTGATACCCAGCTCAGTGGTCATTTTAAATAGCAAGCTTCTGAGACAATAAACCAGTTTGGCAGTAATCACAGAGGTGGATGTGACTATGCCAAAACCACAAGGCAGGGTCAAAGGACCTTCATCCATCTGGAGATAAGAATCATGATGTGATGTTGAAAGAGCATTGTGTCAGGAGTCAGAGGGCCTGAGAGCTCCTACTAGTGCCAGCTCTTCATCACCATGTGACCTCCAGGCAGGCTGCCTACCACTATGTACACTCTTTCCTCACCTCTAAAGTATGGATGAAAGCCTCTGCCCTACCCACAGCACAGTGTTGTTTTGAGGATCAAATGAGATCACTAATGCAAAAGTGCTTTGAGAACTCAAAGACCTCTGGAAATGTAAGGCAGTTTTATTCCAAAAAAATCCAGAGTTTTGACCAGTAACAGAGAGATTTCCTCGCAAAAATTACTGTTTCCTTCTTTTGTGGATATTGGGAGTCTGTGTGCATATTTTACCCTGTTGCAATTTCAGTTATCCCTCCTTTGAAACTGGCAGGAGATAGGCTCAGTGCTGGTAGGAAGTAGCAGGCCTCTCTTATCCCTTCAAAGAACTGAGAACAGGACTATATGTTATTAGAAAGACTCAGTTTGATAGACACGATGAGGCAGCAGACACTGGATCACCACCAGTGAGCTCCCTGTTCCCAAGGACTCATGGAAGCACTATGCAGATGGCCCATGTGGGGTTCTGCATCATGTTTGCCATGTTGTCAGGTGATGGCTGATACCAGTGTTTTTTCCTTGCCAGTGCTGTAGGTCTCATTGTGTCAGGGTGGAAAGAGGTAAAAATAGTTTTGCAAGGATCCATTGTAAAGATGTGTTTCCCCCCCCCTCCACATTCCATTGATTCATTCAATAAGCACTCATTGAGTGAACACCATGTTAGGCACTAGAGGCCAATGTTATTGGGAAAACAGATGTCACGGAATAATTGTATTACACAGTGATCAAATTCCCAGCTTACAGATGGAGTTAAACTAGAATGATTCCTTTATACCTATGTTTCCTTTCCCTGGAAACACCAGAGGGTGTGTGTTTTAGAGTGTGCAGTGACAAGATGGTGGAGATTCTGTTAGTTTGAACTCTTTCAAACACATTTTTCATCCCTACTCCACCCAGATTCTTATTAGCATTCAGCATTGTGGAAACAACAGATGTGAGAAATAAGTTTACTTGGCAACTTTTTAATTAATAAAATCTTTGCCTTTAATCAACTTAAATTTTAGCTAGGGGCACACAGGTCACAAAAATGTAGAAATTCCTAACATGTTAGGTTATGGATCATGATACGGGCAGAAGCTTTATTGTAAAGGACCTGAAATAATATATCAAGCACATTCTGAACAAATGATATGCTGTGTATATACTTCTGTTTTTAAAATGCATGTAAGAGCTGTTGTAATTAACAAAATACCAATCCATTTAAAGTTACCAAACTCACTGTCTTTTTTGCCATTTCACATTTTACTTTTGCCTGTGTGATTATTTTATCATACATTGTTCCCTACTAGAGTGTAGGTTCCATGAAGTGTTTCTTTATATTCTATTAGGTTTCTGAGACTCCAAGACTGTTTGTTAAATGTTGATGAAGTACATATTCTCAACCAACAGATTAAGAGATTACAAACACAATATGCTACCAAGTTAAAAAGATGCTTTCCTTTGGTTTAATGCTGAGACTCTCTGACAGCAGGTCAATGGATGAAAGACAAATAGGATACAGAGGAAAGACGTAGATTAGAAAGAGCAGGACACAGAG
This sequence comes from Marmota marmota marmota, assembly GCF_001458135.2. Classification (NCBI taxonomy): domain Eukaryota; kingdom Metazoa; phylum Chordata; class Mammalia; order Rodentia; family Sciuridae; genus Marmota; species Marmota marmota. Next base: position 64,299,910 of record NW_026000026.1, on the reverse strand, counting down.
ACTTGAAGTTGATGTGTTATAGATAATTAGCTGTGGAATGTTACCTCTGCCTCCATCTGTCATTTCCTAGCATGCTGTTGACATTTCCAAGAATTCTGACTAAACTTGCCTCATGGAAAGGATATAGTAACTCCCGAGATAACTGGATGAGAAGAGAATAGAATGACACTGCCTGCCTCTTGTCTTAAGGCTTTACAAAGTTGCTGATGTCTTGAAGGACAAAGCTGTAAGGGATAGAAGATACCATCTCGTTTTACAAGTCTTGTTTTATTCTATGGAAACAGAATTCCCCAAGTGCCAAGGTTTCTATCCAAGGTCATGCAGCTAGACCATGGCAGAGACAGGCTAGTCCTCAGGATGGAGTCTGATTCAGATCCTTTTCATCACACTTTGCCAACTCTGTAGGGCTCAGATTCATCATTATTTGAATATTTGATTTAGGAGGAGAAAATGCTGTAACTGATGAATTAAGAAAGTATTGATATAATTTATACTTTATATCATCAACCTTATGTTTTCATTCCACCTTTCAAATTCTATACTGTTCCAAACTGGCAATAGTTCAAAAGTCATCCAAAACACAACTTTGTAAATTTGAAGTTAATGTTTACCTAATTCTACTAAAGATCATAATCTTTAAGTTACCATGTATTTATTCTGTGAAGTCATTACAAATACGCTACTCACCCTAATAAGAGTGAGTAAATATGTTCTTTCTACATCACTTGGGCATATTTTCTACATAATAATTCCCTCCTGAAGCCAATATCAATGCTAATTCTGCATTAAGAAAGATAAAGACGTAAAACACAGTGTTGCAATAAATATCTGGCAAGCCACAGAGACACTATTTTAAAGAAAATTGTCTCAAGACACTTTAATGCTTTCTATTGCTATGGTTGCAGAATTACTGAGGGCACGTTGCTAAGAGGACCTCTATTACACCTATTAATGAGATTTATAAGAACACTAATAGGTAAATCCAAAACTAACTCCATCAATAGTGATGCAAATTAATGCAATTCTAACTATTCAACTCAGGGTTATAAATATTCATTCAAATTGTCTGTTATAATGAATACAGACTCTGCATGTTCTAAATATGTGTGCAAAAATGTGTATATTTACATCATGACAAAAAGCAATTACCTAGAAGGTGAATCTTCTTATTTTGCCTAAACATAGAAGCTCTAGCAACACATCTGCTCTCATCACTGAAGAAGAAATGTATACTATCAACTACAAATTTAAGGACAGACAACTTAAATATTTTACAACAACTTTCAGTGCCACTGACCCATAGTCTTCATCATTGGCCTGAATAGTACTTTTAAGACCATCTGCTGGGTTCAGAGGATCACTAGTCATTTGGTGAAGAATGAAGGAGATTTTAAAATGATACTGGAAAACAGCTCAGGCATGAAAAAACTGGAAAAATGTATCATGACAGCATGATTAAGTTACATTCTGTGCAAGTCTGTCGTTTTTGAGAGAATTCTACTTGGTGGAAGTGAATGTGAGTCCATGCTATCAAAGTATGTGATCTTAGTGAAATTTGCCATTTAACGATTCAAAGAATCAAAATCATTTCAAGATTTTTTTTTTGTTATGCATTACTTCATAGCTCTCCTTGGAAAGCATACTAGATAAAGAAGGTTTTCTCATTATTAAGTTTCTGTAATCATTAATTATGAACATTTATTTAGATGGAAATCATATACAAGCCTGATTTTTATTTAATTTCAGTACCACATCAAAGTTCTAAATTCTTCATTCCAAATATATATTCTGTGACCTCAAAGAGTACCTTTTGCAACCAGGATCATTAAGATAAAAATACTGTATTTTCAGGGGGTATTAAAGAAGCAATCTCAATAATTATAGCTTTTAAGAGTAGTTATTTACATAGATAAAATTATTAGATAGCTTATTTCCTTTATGGATTATTTTAAATATAACTATATTTAAGATCTCTATTTTATTTAGGATTCTATTCATGATTGTTTGGTTTGTGTTTTGTTTCTAAAAGCCCACCTCAAAAGGCATTTTGGTTTTGAAAGTAGCTATTGCCCTTCATGCTGCAAAAGCACATCTAGGGGAAAAAACCACATTGGACTTGTGGATAAACACCCTTATAAATTCCCTTGATATGATCATCTCATACGTGTGTTTGCACGTGTACAGCCATTACTTTATTTTAATTCTATACATTTTAAAATCTCTTCCCTTTATTGTCTTCTGTGTGTTTCTCTGGTTTATACTATCAAAATTTGTTCCATCAGTGGCATTTGCGTTTCATGATGCAACACATTTAATGCTATGTACGTTTGTTCTGCTCCAGATGGTTTCCAACCCAGAAAAGGCATCTTTCTCTGCTCATAAATGGCAATATTCTTTGACATTCCATTTGACAAATATCTCCAAATCACAATCCTTTTTGAGTTTAGCCAAACTACCTAAAGACCCAAAAAACATCAAAGACAATGGATAGCCAGGTAGTTAAAGTTTTTCTTACCGTTAGCTTTTCCACACTTAATAATCACCACCATCAGTTTAAATAAATTCAACTGTAAAATGGTATATAAAGAAATAACTTTAATGTCTCTCTCCAGAGTACTTTCAAAGTATGTCTGCCTTTTTAGTTTTAAATATATATACATTGTGCAAAAGCAGGAGCAGCAGCAGCTCCAAATCAGAAAAAAAAAAAAGTCATGAAAAAGGAATAATGAGGTATAGTGAAAGAATCCCAAATTAGTACCAGCTGCTGAACAATTAGGTTCAACTGCTAACAGGTGTGGAGAAGAGCCCATGTACAATGTTACCTTTTGTCAATGTGCCTTCTCAAAGGGCTTTTGGTTGTAAAATTCCCAGAGCATTTGCAGTTTTGGAGGAAGTACTATCTCTGTGTGTATCTATAAACATACACACTGCAGATGCATACACATATGTATCCCTTTACCTGAAACACATCCATCCAAGTTAAAAATTATTTTGTTTATAGATCCCCTTATATAAGGAAAATAAATTAAATTCTCATATCATATGGGGCATGGACCAGTGTGGGCAAAGGAAGGGTGGTCTTCTGCAATCTGGGAGGCTAAAACCTGGATCTTTGTATGGTAGACTTCTGGGATGATAACCCTTCAAATATATTCAAAATTTGGAACATATTTGCATTAATTCTTGGATAATCTTTGATAGTTTTCATTTGCTTCTCAAAAGAGTCTGCATATCCTTCCTTAAATTTAAAAATGTTGTAGTGACAAGATATAAGAGCATGAACATTTTAAGTCACTCAGTCTTGAATTAGAATCTCTGAATGTTACTTGATCTTCCCCCTTTCTCTCCCTTCCTCATCTCTTCTTTCCTAGCAGGTGCTCTCTTACTGAGCTATATATCTAGCCCTTCATATTTTATTTTGAGGCAGGGCCTTTCTCAGTTGCCCAGGCTGGAAATTGTGATCATCCTGCCTCAGGGTCCCCAGTAGGTGGGATTATCGGTATGTGCCACCAAGTCTGGCATTATTTGACAGTTCTGAGCATATTTCTTTAGCTGTAAAATGAGATATTGCCAGTGGCCTTGTATGCTTATTGGGTTATTTAAAGAAGTTTCTCAAACATCAATGTACTTATTAGTCACTTGGGAGCTTGTTAAAATGAACATTATCTCAGTAGGTCTGGATTGCCCACAAAATTATTCTTATATCAGAAGCTCCCATATGATGTCAGTGCTGTTGGTCTATATACCATATATGAGTTGCAGCAACTTCAAACATTTTCTGAAATTGGACTGCATGTTTGAATTACCTGGGGAGTTAAAAAAAATACTGATTCCTTTACCACTTCCAAGGTTTCCAATTTAATTGGTATAGGGTACAACCTGGGCTGCACCTTAAAAAAAAAAAAAGAAAAAGAAAAAAAACTTTAAAAATTTTCCTAGATGCTCTGACTGTGCCAGTGAAGTTTGAGAATCACTGATTCAAAGGATAGTGTCTGACACTTGCTAGGTACCTAACAATCATTAGTTTCCTTAGGAGGCTCCTTAATTGTTGGGATAGGATGATGAAAAATAAAAGACTGAAGTATTCTTTTTAGTGTTCTAAGGGTTAAAAAGAGGGAATAGATTCCCATTCTGCAATAGACTTGTTCTGAAACAGGGATATGGTGTTCTATCATTTCTATTTTCTTACATTTAAACAAAGAGGACTAAAAAGATAATTCTGTTTTTATATTACGTATTTGTTGGGGAAATTAATGAAGAAAATGCTTTGGATATCCATGGATGAAAGGATATTTAAGACATTTAAAATATACAAATAATTTAATTTTTTTCAGTGATCAGCTCAAAACAAATGCAGATCATATTGGGTCTTAAAGAAGAAAGGTGATAGTGGTGGTGGTGATGTTGACCTTGGCAGATTTTCTATACATGCTTGGAGAAATCACACAAAAATTGTTTATATTGTTACATTTTACTGGCCCTGGTAATTTTTTAAGGGTTTTCTTTTCTAGTAGGATCCTAAATTTCAACTCGGAATTAAGGTTTTTGAAGTCTTTTTACCCAGACACAGGTTATAGGAGCCACCCTTGACTAAGCTGTTATTATCACCAATGCTTGCCAGAAAGCATGCGTAGCCTTTCATGCTCCATCACTGACCCTTTGGGAGTGCTTTAAGCAAATGCTTTGATATTTGTAAGTGTTGATCTCATTTATGAGTGTCCAAATTCCTTGAGAGTGAAGTTTTTTTTTTCTTTGCCATTACTATAAAACATCAAATATTTGGAAAGGCCATTTATTGGGGTGGGGTCCAACATGGTGTATGTAAAAGAGAGTAAGCTTCTCTGTGCACTGGAATAGATGGAATGCAGTGATAGGGATGCAGGCCAGGCATTTTCCTTTCGCCCCTCAAGACCAACCCTCTCCTCTCCTCCACCTTGCTCAGCCTTGGACTCATGTGCATGGTCTGCAGTAGAGAGTCCTTGTCCTCTGGCCTTGGGTTAGATTTGGCCAATGTGGAACCCTGGTAGGAGACACAGGAAAAGTGAAGAGAGAATAAGGATTTTATTTCTCTAGTTTCCTTCCTAACAGTCCACTAGAATGACTGTTCTCCTTGACAGAGTCAGAGTCCCTGTCTGGAAGGTCCTCTCCACATGATCCTCTTGGCTCCAGGAACTTCCCCTTTCCTTCCTCCTCAGGTTTATGATGATAAAAGCTCTGTGGTATTTACTAGACCCAGAGTAATGCACTCACTATGCTTTGTAGCTTGCTTTCATCCTGATCATGATTTCGTAAATGGTTCTTTATTAAATCATCCCTAGATTATTCTCATTTGATATGATACAATGGAAATACTAAGACCTCATCTCTCTCATTTGCTATTGTATTTTCATTGTTATTTGCTGAATGAACAAGTAAATAAATGTGTGAGCCTCTTGTTCATTGGCTGCTTTTGTACCCTTGACTTAGGGTATTGATTATTCATTAGGGGAGCAGCTCTGTGAGTGATGGCAGTTTCCCTGGGGTTAAATCTACCTGAGAATTAAGGTCAAGTATATAACTTTTTCATGTTCGTTTGCTTAGATTATTTGAAAAAGCTTGCATGCTATATGGAATTTTAAAAATATGATGTAGATTTGAAGTAAAACATTTTTTTTTTTTTGGTGAGTGTGATATTGATGATTTAACCCAGGGGTGCTCCACCATTGAGCTTCATCCTCAGCCCTTTTAATTAATTCATTTTATTTTGAAGAAGAGCCTTGCCAAGTTGTTCAGGCTGTGAACTTGTGATCCTCCTGTCTCAGTCTCCGAGTTGCTGGGACAGATATTTGTTTTTAGTATTCCTCTTGAATACACAGTTGAGTATATTTCCTTCAGATATAAACAGAGTCTGTATCATCAAGTTGCTAAGCAGTGTTGGGGAAGTATAGATTCACATTTCTTAACCCCATATCTCTAAGTTACCCTCTCAGTTTCTCTACCTCCCACCTTTTTTCCCCCTTAGCAATAAAATTGAACTTACATTCTGAAATGATGATTGGCATGCTTCATTTTTTCCCATCTTTAGCTAAAAAAAGTCATTTTCTTGGGTGTTCAATTTTAGCCTCTCTTTTAATTAGCCAGAAATCCCAAATTTTCTTAGTAACTCTTTTCCCAGATTTTTCTAAAAAAACAGCTTAAAGGGATCTGAGTCAGGGCAACTCAGTGGATGTATCACTACACTCCTGGGGTCAGGTCTTCTGCAGCTGCTGAATTTTGGACATTCCTTGGTTTACTCTTGCCTCCTCATCCAGCATCTCCTTGCTCCACAACTACAAGAAAATTCTATTGTTTGTGGTTCTGACTTTGGAAAAGAAACTGGGTGTTAAAAGTTGAGTTGTGATGCTCTCCCCCCAAATTAATATGCTGAAATTCTAATCCCCAGAATATGACTATATTTAGAGATAAGGCCTTTAAAGAGGTAATTCAGGTAAGATAAGGTCATATGCACAGACTTTGGTTCAAAGTGATTGCCTTCCTTACAAAAGAGATTAGTGCACAGACTCACAGAAGGAAAGAATATGTGAAGACAAAGGGAAAAGATGGCCACCAAGTCTGTGTATGTACTTTGTTATGGCTGTTATTACTAATACACTCAGTATTTTTAGGTCTCCATCATTCTTGATGCTAATCTTGGCCAGTTAACCAAGACTTTGGTGTCATCTGTGGGAATAAGGATGTGTTCCATGCTATCCTTGGGCAGAAAGCCATAGGCCTTCAGTGTTACAGTTCTATAACCAGTCACTTTAGTTCACACAGATAGGTATATTTTACATAGCATTCATAAAAGATGTTAGCATTAGATATCTGTTGTATCCATACCTGAGATGTTCTTTGTAGTTAGGGTGAAAATGGATTCACTCATACTCTAGATACCAGTGGGACTAGAACTTAGATGTGCCCCCTTAGAGACAGAGGCTTCAAGGCCCTTTGCTACTGCCATCATCCAGGACAGCAAGAAGCCCTTTGCTCTGTCCCATCCCCAAGTACTGCCTATTTAAAATGCTCTACTAGTAATTACCATCCCCAAGATAAATGCCAGGCTGGGTGTCTCTGCTTGTGAGGATGCGATTGTTTGATATTAGTGTATTTCCTATGGTCTGTATCTTTCCATAAACTTTGATTTTCTTATTAAGGCTCAGAGTAAAGACATACAATTCTGCTTTTTGTCCTTGGATAGAAAATTTCATAATTCCTATTTTAAGAACTTATACTTTAATGCACTTTAGGTTAATTTAATTACAGGAAATTGTTATTCTCTTTTGAACTTATTTTTCTATCATGTTCTCTCTTATCCTGTGGGATTTCTATCACATGATCGTTTTTTCTGAGAGAGGGTCTCACTTTGTTGCCTTGGACTCTTGGTCTCAAGTGATGCTTCTGCCTTAGCTTCAGGAGTAGCTGGGACTACAGAGGCACATCACTGCCCCTGTCCATATTGATGATTTTAAAAATTCTAATTTTATATTCCTTATATCTTCATTGTTCTTTTTTCTTATTTTGCCATGAACTGGGTAAATTCCTCAGCACTGTCTGGTAATTCACTGGGTATTTGAAACTTTCTGGTCTAGAGTGCACCAAGTCTATTGACTTTCTTATTTTATTGACTACAAATTTTCATTTCTAGAATTTTTTTTAATGTCTATTTGCCCTTTTCTGTCATTTCTTATTCTTTTGTTGTAGAAAGTATTTCTTCATCTCTTTGAAGATTCTAATCTGTTCTTATTTTTGAAATTATTTTCAGTTTGATCTATTATTTTCATTTGTTATTAAGTGAATTCACCTTCCAATTGGTTATTTGATTGACTTCCTCTTTGATAAGGTGTTTTGTAAGAAGTTTTGCAATTTTGGTGCACAGGTTCATAAGAGGTGGGTTTTTTTTTTAAAACACCTTTTCTCTGGACATAATTATCCCTGCCTAGTGATTTTGTGGTTGCCTCTATTAGGCTCCTAAGAATCTCCTTCCCCGAGCCAAGAGCCTCATCTTAGATTTTCAGTTGGGGCTCTAGTCCCATGGCAGTGTTAGAACTAGTACATGTTTAATTGACTAATGATCAGCTTGACTTGGGCCCACTGGAAGGGTGTATCATTCTGTTCTTTTCGGTTGCCTTTCATGGGTACAAAATCCTATTCTCACAGTATTTTCAAGCAATGGGCCAGCTTCAGCTGCCACTCACATGTGGATCCAGCCTCCATTATTCTGCAGTTATCAAACTCCTTGCTGTCCTACCTGTTTCTCTACACTGAACCCAGCAAGACCACCATATTTGCCCCATAGACTTCTTTATGCTTCTAGTTTATATTCATAGAGATCATACCTTGTTTTGAGCTGAATTTTAATTTTTAAACTTTCTATTTTGTATTTTATCTATTATTTTTGTGTGTTTGAACTGGGGCAGAGCATGATTTAATGCCCATTTTAATGAAGTGACCAAGATTAATTCTTAAAAATATAGCAAAATTTTTTATATCAAACTTTCACACAAAGTACAAATATAAATGTTTTATTAAATATTGGTTAAATGAGTATTTAGATATCCTAGCAAACTAACATTTACTAACAAACACAAGGTATTAATGAACTTCAACCCAACAATATTCTTCCAAATATATATCCAGTTTATTTAAATAAATACAAGTACAACAAAAAATTGAAACACAGCCCAGTTTTTAAACATTGCATAATATAGTCAATTATTTTATAATTTGATCAACTGGGTACAAATCATTTTTGAAAGTCTGAATTACTTATGTTAATGAAGGGTATATTGACAAAGATAATGGAAGAGTGGCAAATTGCAAATAATTTGTATTTTGTTTTGCTGTAAATTTCTGTACTCTATTTAATCCAGGTGTTTGATGTGTTGGGAGTTTATACCATTTCCATTCAAATGATAAAAACACATTCTGAATATCTGATTTGGAAAGGTCCCCAGCTTCCCATTATGTTTTATCACTTGCCAAAGTCTTTCTTATTACTGATTCCATGCTCAAGAGAGAGGCTGGATTGGTTTTGACTGATTCACAGGGTCTGGAGCTCACCTTATTTCTTTCCAGGCCCACCCATGGTTGACTCACACCTTCCTTAACAGAGCATACTGGGAGGTAATGATGTGTTTTGGCTTCCACAGCTTTATCCAGTGCCTGAATCCAGGAGGAAGAGACAGGGAGAAAAATGTTCTAAAATCCTGCAGAGGTTTACGTAGAGTAAATCAACAAGACACGGAACTCATATATTCTCAGAGAGTAAACCCACAAAGGAGCTAATTGCTTTGTAGATTTGACTTTTATTTGGCTGAGTTTGCTATTATGATTTTAACAAATCTTCAAATTATTATCAACCTGCTCCAGGTCACCTGTGCAATGAAAGCAAAATGACATGTGACTGTGCTACAAACTATTATGGTAACTGGAAACATTATATAACATATGGACATCTATTATTTGTCATCATTGTTTATGAACCACTGATTGAAATACCCTTGAAACATAGAAGAATGAAGCTACTTAATTCTCCCAAATAGTACATGCTTCAAGAACTTACGAGAATAGTGCTTTCTTGTACAAATGTTGAACTTCTACTACTTCTTGTCATTGGAATACAGCAAAATTTAAGAACAAATTTCAGTGTAAGGAGTACTCAGAGCTTGGCTTTCCAATTGAGACATGTCCCCACATTTGATCCTATTAATAAAAGAGCAACTATGCAATCTATTCTCTAAAAATATCTATTATATACTTTAAGATCTGAATTTTAAAATTTCCAGGAAACAACTTTACTGAAAAATTGACAAATTGTGGCCATTTTTTGATAAAACTTTGAGACTTTGCCATTTTTATTAATATATTTTTGCCAATACACAGTTTTAGTGATAAACATAATGATTGTTTGTACTTAGGTTACATAAAATGGAGAATCAAAGAAATTACTCAGGCAATTTAGAGACAAAAGATGTTAAGGAAAATCTGAGGTTTCTTACTCAGACTCAAGGGTCCATTACTCAGATTCACAGAATAATTACATTCATATCCATTTTGCTTGATCTATATAAACAAAACCAGTGAGAAATGTTAAAGAGGCAGAGGAAAATGAGTTTCAACTTTTCTAACATAAATTACTACTTTTTCCCCATAAACTCGTTTTATTATTCAACACTATGCCAGTAATTTACCATAATAAAAATGTGCTATAAAAACAGTTCCCATGGACATTGGCCTCTGGAGTTAAAAAATACAGAGCCAAGTATAAGAACGGGCTGGCTAAAGTTTACTTGGAAATTTTGTGTGGTTCTAAAATTCTGTATGTGGATTTAGGGATTGGTTTGCAATTAATAATTTTTTAAAATAGTACATATGTAGAAAATTACAGAAAAACAACAATTATAGCTTTCTCTGATTATTTGGAATTAAACTTTAATTCAGTGGTTCTCATGCTGTGATTTATAAATATTGTGCTTTGAAATTTTTTTATATCACTGGGTTCCATATCAGACCTGCCTGAATGACAATCTTCATGGAATGCTGTTATCTAAGTTTGAAATAAAGGATCCAGATGATAACTATGCATACTAAAATTTGGAATTCCTATCTTAACCTCATCATGTTTCCCTCCTCCCCGGTGGGGGCATACTACACTAGGGGTTAAACCCAGGAGTGCTTTACCACTGAACTACATCTCCAGCCCTTTTAATTTATTTATTTTACTTTGAGACAGGGTCTCACTAAGTTGCTTAGGGCCTTGTTAAGTTGCTGAGGCTGACCTTGAATTTGCCATCCTCCTGCCTCAGGCTTCTGAGTCAATGGGATTACAGGTATGCGTAAACATACCTGGCCCTTATCATGTTTTAAGACATTTAATTTGCTGCTTTTTGAAATATTGCTGGCTTATATGTAACTTACATTGTTCTATTATTTTTTTTAAAGTTAACTTCAGTTTAAGCAATTGAATAAATAAACTAAGAAAATATGCATTATAGAAGACTTTTTGATCTTAAAGGGTAATTCACATGATGTGAAAGATGGCTGCCTAATTTCACCATCATCTGTATTTTCCCAACATTGATTAATTCTAGTAGTTAATTCAATTTGGCAAATACTTATCAAAACTAAGCCCTTAAAACATGGAACTATTTCCCTTTGACTTGTATAATAAAAAGGGAAGGACATATAATATATGCATTTGACAAGAGTATCTTATCTGTTTTTTTTAGGTGATTGCATCCCTTTGCAATCCCAATGGATCTTGGAGCTCCAGGTAGCACAGTTTCCATAGAGAATCATATTCAAAGTGTCCAGCCAAGAAATACAATTAAGAAAGAATTCCAATGTCTATGTACCACCTCACTGCATAATAAAGGGGTCCCTAGCTTAAATTTCTCAAATTCCTTCCTAAATTCTATAGTTCTCTGGCCACCCTGAAGCTGTTATTGAATGTCCCGCATCATAAATTTAAAACTCTCTTTCTATCTCCACTTTGGCAATTCTTTTCCACCTTCCTTCTATACTATTCAGATAAATATAGTCTCTATGGATAACTTCCTTTTTTTTGACAGATGCTTTCCATTTTTCACTGCTAATGTGATGATGTAGGAACTGACTCAAAATATTGTAGACTTGGAAGGCTTGATGGAGTTTTTAAATTTCACTTCCATCAATATGTCCTTATTAGTGATATTATCAAATGAAGTTTAGCTGTGTGGGTTCTATGAAATAACAACATTTTTAATTTTTGTAATTTGGGTACCTATTAAGTAGTATAAAAATTTGTGATATATATAATTTCAGTATAGACTATGAAATATGATATGCAATTAAAAACTGAATGCCGTACAGAACATATTCATTGTTGATTCTAAACCTCAGCAAAAACATTTTCATGTTAAAGTTGGTGCTTTCACAGTTAAATATGATTTAAGCACTATAGAACCATATATGGACCTCAGACTGTTGCCACAGGGAAATTTTTATTACGTGCTTCACCTTCAATTTACTTTAATAACACTTAATAATAATGCATTGTATTTATGTAGCACCTTTTATCCAATGATCCCAAAGCACAGTATAAACATTAATTTTTAAAGCTCTCTAGGAGAGCAGTAAGTATTTTTATACTCATTAAAATTTTTAATAAAAATATAAATGCATGCTATAGCTGGAGCTAACATATTAAATAGCTTAATTTGCTTGGGAATAGAAGCTTTACGGTTTTTACTCTTAGAGTCTGAAATTTAGTGCTTATTAAAAATAAGACAAAAGATTCTTTTCTGAGCACAAATTAATATATATTCTTTGTATAAAATCTGGAAAATACTTAAAAGCATGAAGAAAAACATATAGGTTTCCCATAATCCTTAAACATAGAGACACACACTCTTAATATTTGATATGTATTCTACAAGTTTTCTTTACATGCACATATACAAATATACATTTTTATAACATATTACTAAGTGTATGTGTATTTTTCACATAGTACTATATTTAAAGCATTTTCCAATGTTTTAAATTATTTTGGAATTTGGAATTTTTCAGTGAATACATAAAAAACAGCAGGCAAATACAAAACATTTATTTATCTAAGTATTCACATACTTTAGAATACTTATGTTCTTCCAGGTTTCCAGGATTATGAATCATCTGATAATGGTCATTCCAGTGCAAAACATCTTTGCTTTCCCTTCTGTTTTTTTTTTTTTTTCTTTTTTAACTTGAGGTAGATTCTATAAGTGAAATTACTGTGTCAAATGGCATTAAGTCAATTTAGGCTGTTTGTGGGCATTAAAAATTGGTTTTTGAAAAAGTTTTACTGCTTTACTAAGTATTTGTCAGGTCTCTTATTAAAATTAAAACTAGGTTTTAAATCTTTGCTAAAACTTAAACTGAGAGTAAAGAAAGATAAAATAATACCACATTGGTTAAGAGTGTCAGCTTTGGAGTCAGTCATTCTTAGATTTGAATTTTACCTGAATGACCTCAAGCAAAATTATTAATTATTGAGTCTCAATTTCTTGTCTGTAATTTGGGAATTGTGATGTCTAATTTATAAAACTGCTGTAAGCTTTAAATTAAACAAGGTGTACAAAACAATTAGAATTTCTGGAAATTTCTCACTGGCTAAATGTCTTATCCATTCCCATGGCTTTAAAATGTATTTATATGCTGACAAAACACAGCTATTTAGCCCCAGCTCAGACCTGTCTTCTGACTTCCACACTCCGTTCTTTACTTGAAATCTCCATGTAGATGTCTCACAGGAATCTCAATGATAAAGCTTCTGAAACTTTGATATTTTGTGTTTTTTCTAAAAGTCTTTACATGTATCTATACATTTTGTTTTACAAAATTGTAACATTGCTAAGTGTGTTTTTCATGCTTCTCCACAGAAACAGAACAAATATACTAGAAGATATATACATATATATATATATATATTTTCAAATCTAAGAGACTGACTCCAAATCTGACACTCTTAACCAATGTGCTATTATTTTATCTTTCTTTACTGAGAGTAAGATTTAAAACCCAGTTTTAATTTTATGAATAAGAGACCTGACAAATACTTAGTAAAGCAGTAAAACCTTTTCAGATATTTTGTGTGTGTGTGTGTGTGTACTATATAGTACTATATTTAAATCATATGACATACATACCATATAATATATATATGCCATATTGTTTATAACACACACACACACACACACGCACACTATTCTCTCTCTTTCTCTCTCTCTCTCTCTTTTTCTCTCTCTCTCCCTCTCATATCCTGGCAAGTCTGAAAAATTTCAGCTCAGGAAGAACTGACACTGCAGTCCTGAGTCTGAGGGCAGGCAGAATTCCTTCTTCCTCTGGGACCTCAGTCTTTCTCAAGTCCTTCCACTGATTGGGTGAGGAGGGTAATCTTCTTTAATAAACCCTCAGGATAAGTTTATGGGTGGCCAAGTAGTAGACAAGTGATTCTCACCTCCAATCATATGCTTTTTGCAACTTTTCCCTTCTCACTGCATGCTTCCAGTATTCATTCTGCTGCACAAGCTGAATACCTGGGATTGATACCTCTCCATTCTCTTTCTTCATTCATATCAAATTCTTCACCAGGGTCAGTGTATTTCACTTTCTAAATGTTGTTCCAATACACCTCTATTTCTCATTCACTGCTACCACCCTTGCCCAACCACAATTTCTACTCTTCCCATCTAATCCCTTCTTAGCTTGAAAAGAAAAATTATCTTTATTTTATTTTACTATTTTTTTTTCAGTTCTGAGGATTGAAAATTGGGACAGCATAGATACTGAGTTACCAAACCTTTTTTAGTTTTAATTTTAGTGTGATACTGGATCTCACTAAATTGTGGAGGCTGGTCTCAAACTTAGCCTCTTAAAGCCACTGGATTACAGGTGTGTGCCAACACCTGGCCAAAGCCATGTTTTAAAATCTAAGGTCCTATTTAAAAAAATCTTCAAATTTTCATATTTCTCTATGAATAAGAACTGATTTCTCACCATAACTTAGGAAACAGTGCATGATCTGTTCTCCATCCACCCCTCTAAACTCATCTCTTACCCTTCTCCCTATTCACTCACTGTCTTCCACCACTATTTTGCTTTTAGTTCCTGGAAACTGCCTGTTCACTACTGCTTCAAGGTCTTTGCCTGACTTCTTGTCTGTGCTCGAACTCCTGACCCCCAGTTCTTTGAGTTCCTGGAATTCTTCATGTTGAATCTTTCATATTCCTTATATCTTAGACTATGTTTTCTACTCAGAGCAGTCTTCCTGAGTACTCTATCTAGAATTATCCTTTCTATAGTACCTCACTCTTTTCTCCACATGAGTGGCTACAATATTTTGTGTGAATATATATTTAGTTGTTTATTGAAGTCTCTCAGACTAGTTTATAATGTACATGACTGGTTGCTTTGCCATTGCATATCCGTTGTTTGTATGAAGAGGGCATTTTGGTCAGTATGAACAGATGAAAGAATCAAATAGACTTGCTCAATAGGTAAGTCATTACTTTTATATTATGAAAATTATGAAATTAAGGGTGGGGATGTGGCTCAGTGATAGAGAGCTTACCTGGCATGCCTGAGCTCCTGGTTTCAATCCCCAGCACCATAAAAAACAATAACAACAAAAAATCAATATTAAAATATAATTTGCTAGCAGTTATGTAGGTTGAAAAGTAGCCCCTAAAGAAGTAAGTCCATGGCCTAATTCCCAGAACCTGTGAGTGTGACTTTATTTGAAAAGGGAGTTTTGTAGTTTTAATTAAAACTCTTGAGATAACATCATCCTGGATTATTTGGGCTAACCCTAAAACCAATAACTAACATCCTTATAAGAGACAGAAGAAGATAGATAGAGACAGCCATGTGAAAATAGAGACAGATCCTGGAATCCTGCGGCCACATGGAAACCAGAAAAAGAAAGAGAGGATCCTTCCTGGAGCCTCCAGAGGGCGTGTCACACTGCTGACGCCTTCATCTTTGATTTCTGGCCTCCAATACTATGAGATAATATGTTTCTGTTATTCTAAACTATACAGCTTGTGGTAATTTGTTATGTCAGCCCTAGGAAATTGACACAGTGGTGAAGATTCTGGCATTAAAGTCTTAAAATGTTTCTACAGTCTGGAAGGCTAACATTTTGTTGGTGATTTTCATTATTCTATCAGAGTGCTCAAATCATAAAAATCATAAGAAAGGTTATGTATATCAAATTCTGACATTACTAATTTAGAATATATACCACCACATTATAATACTCATCACTGTCACAAAAATACCATTTATTTGCCAAGATAAAGATGTATTTGCTTTTCTTTATCTTATTATATCAGTCATGCTTACTTTTGTAGAGTTTTTCTTCTGTAAAATAAATACATCAAATATCATTATAAAATGGGTAGTACTTTTCAATGCACATAAGGGATAGAATAAACAGATTTAGTCATCAATTGCAAAGAAATAATTATAATTGTCACTATTTAACACTTACAGGAATATAAGTTTATTATTTTTGCAATAGTATAAGTGAGAAAACAGACTCAGAGATTCAATAACTTGCACACTCCACAATACTAGTTGGTAGGAGAGAGCAACACTTGGGTGTGGTACTAATTACCCTGGATTCTTAACCAAGTCACTATGATGTGAGCCAAAATGTGATGACCCATTGGTGGATGTTTCTGTTTCCCTCCTTTAATTCATAGGAAAGTAGCCTGGTAAACCTATTCCTTCTAATTTGGTAGAAACTTATAATAGCTACTCTTAGGAATACTTTGTTTTGAAAGAATACCTAGGTATGAAACACAGATAGTTAAAACTAATTGGAGAAGATACTTCTAGGATATTGCTTTTGAATTAAAGCTCATTCAAAATATGAAATTGCTTACTGTACCTTCACATAAGCTTAACTCCAAATCTCTAGGATGTGACTCAGTTGACAGAAAAAGAAGGTCTGATTCAGTGATCTGGGTTGTCTATTCAGTTTTATTCAATTAACCAGACTCACATACATTTGTATAGAACATCATCAGCGGGGAACATCATCAGTGGGGTGGGGGAAGGACTTAGAACCAATTGTGCCTATAGTATGATGTTGGCTGCCCTAACTTTCATAGGATCAATGCTGTGTAGCTGAAAGATGGGAGCATAGGAGCCTTCTATACTTCTAACCATTGAAATTCTCTTGTTCAGTATGATTCTCAATAAGCAATAAACTCATCTTGCTAATATGGGTAATCTTGCTTGGAGGAATTTTTTTTATATGGACACAATATCTTTATTTATTTTCTTTATTTTTATGTGATGCTGAGGATTGAACCCAGTGCCTCACATGTGTGAGACAAGGGCTCTGCTGCTGAGCTATAACCCCAGCCCTTGGAGGAAAAACTTTGATCTGTATTCAAATTTTCATTTACTACCTGTGTGAATTGAGCAGGTTAACTGAGACCTTTGAATCTGAATTTCATCTTTACCACACTGATGAAAAGAAATCCTGGTATTGTTTTTTTTTTTTTAAAGGCCCTAAGAGTACATATTTATGTACTCAATTCATATGAATATTATTTTTTGAATCATTCAACAAACTTTTTTTTTTTTTTGCCAAACTATTATGTGCCAATAAGAAAAAAAGGTTTAATTGACTTTGTGATTGCTGATATGGAACTCTGATCAAGAACTTCTATGTTTAACTGTTTTTCCTTTTGTTACCTCCAGCCATCCAACTCAGGGGAAGTCTGCGAAAATGAACTGGAATTCACTGGCTTCAGTGGAAAGCTGTTCTGGTTGACTGCCATCAGCAGCTTGGAGCCCCCTCTGCCAAGCCACCAGTGGGCACTGCTCTGATGACTAACTAACGAAGGTGCTCGATGTTATTTTATGAGTAATGCTTCCTGACAACTCTCAATTCTTAGGGAAGCTTGAGTGATTGGTGAACTTTCTGTATAGGCCAACTTATGCAGGATCAAAGACAGGGTTGTAAATGACTCTTCAAGGCACATAAAATTGCTACTGCAATGGAAGTGGAAATGGTCCTGGAAGATCGTGGCTCACTTTATATTCTGATAGCACTTTTTCCTTAGTGTTTTTCTTTGGTCAGTGTGTTGGCTAGAAATATTTCTAACCTTCTATTTTGACTAAATCATATGATTATATCTTCTTTAGTTACATATATAACTTGGCAAAAACAAAATATTTACATAAGTTAATAAAATTGCTTTATGATGCTAGGAAACATAAAAATTACAAAATCCAACTAGGTATATGTTACTGACAGGCATAGAGTTGACTTATCAAAGATACCGACTGAGTAGTTTATACATTTAATGAAAGAAGAACCATGAAGCCTGTCCTCTGTTAGCTTGCAACCTAATATTGGTGTGAGAAGAGTCCTGTAAACATACATGTAGCCAATAATAACTGTTTCAAGACTAATGAGTGTTTCTAGAATGATAGGACCAGGGCAATGTGAATCTGGGAAGGCTTCATGGAAAATGTGAGTTTTGAATAAGGTTTTGAATGTTTTGAAAGTATAAATCTTGGCAGAAAGATTGTCTTTAGGGCAACACAAACAAGGAGAATGTCCTAGGAAATTCAGTCTTCTTGTTTCACATTCTTCCTACATCCCTAGGTAATATCAAGACTTCATATACTTCTTATATGTTGAACATTTCCAAGTTTGCATGTATAACGGAGTACATCCAATTGCCTCTCAGGTTGACTTTTCTGGAAGGTTTCAAAAACTGAATGCTTAAAGAAAACTCATCAGTATATTCCCCTCTGATCTCCTTCTTGTCTGCCTCTCTCAGCAAATGGCATTACCATCATCCATGTGATCAAGGAAGAAACTCACGTTTGATTCTTTATATGCTACACCTTCATGTCTTCTTCCAATTAGTAGCTAAGGCCTATCAATTTTTACTGCAGAAATAAATACTTCTGTTAACTATCTTCCTTTCTTAACCTCACAGCCATGTTTCTACTCAGGCTGCCTGCAAGAACCTCCAAATTTGTCTTTCCGTAATCGTCCTCTCCAATTCATTTTTCACTTGCTAGAGTGCTGTTTTACCAAACAAGTCTGATCTTGTTTCTCCTCCACTTAAAACACTTCAATATCTTTTATTTGTAGGTTAATATCCAAACTTCTCACCATGGCTTCCAAGGTCACTCTACAACATGGCCTCATCTGCCCCTCACCCCCCACTCCCAAGTGCAGTGCTACCTCTCACTGTCTCTGTCTCAGTTATACTGGTTTTCTTCCAGTGTCACAAATAGGCCATTTTATTTCTCATCTCTGATATTTTGAAATTCTCTTCCTTTTACTTGAAGGAATGATTGTGTCATTTATTCAGAAAAAACCCCAGATATTTACAGTATGTTATGGTTTAGTTTTGAGATGTCCCCCAAAAGCTCATGTGTGAGATAATGCAAGAAAATTTAGAAGTAAAATGATTGGGTTCTAAGAGTCTTGACCTAATCAGTGTGTTAATCCCCTCATAGGGATTAACTGGTTGGTAATTGTAAGTAGGTAGGGTGTGGCTGGAGAAGTTGGGTCATTGGGGCATGACTTTGAGGTATATATTTTGTCTCTGATGAGAGGAGAAGCCTCTCTTTGTGTCCTGGTGCCATGTCCTGAGCTGTTTTCCTCCACCACATCTTTCTGCCATGATGTTCAGCTTCACCTCAGACCCTGAGCAATGAAGCCAGCTGAATATGGACTGAGACCTCTGAAACTGTGAGCCCCAAATAAACTTTTCCTCCTCTAAAACTTTTCTTGTCAGGTCTTTTGGTCATAGCAGTGACAAGGCTGACTAAAACACAGACCACAACAGCATACAATAAGGAAATCTTATTAGAATGAAGGCTGGAAGAAGCCACCGAGTTTGAGCAGTGTGGGGTATAGAACATTCCTTGAAAAGAGACAGAATATTCAAACTCTAGAAAATATAAGGCACATGTTAAGTTAGTGGCTATAAAAGGTTTTCCCTTTCATATATTGTATATGAGGGTGAGGACATGATTTATGACTAGAGAAATAGGTGGGGACCAGAAAGTGAAAGTTCTCCTGATCATGTTGAGGGGTTTGCATATAAGGGAATAACAGTTGTTTTCATGTGAAGTGTAGATGGGATCAGGAGAATCTGGAAATAAAATAAAGACTTTTTTTTTTTTTAAGGCTTCCATGTGGGTATGATTTGTCGGTAGGAACATAGAGGAGAAGGTGTGTATGCATGAGTTCCAAATTAGGAAGGATAAATTGGTAGAACTGGTGCAGGACCTTGGGAACAGATGAAGGAAGAGTGATTACAGAGCACTCCACATTTAAATCACTGGGTAAGCAGATGGTAATGGTGCCTGTGACAATAGTAGACAGTTGAAAAGGGGCAAGAATTTCAGAGAGTGAACACTGGGCTCAGGTCTGTCATAATTAGTTTTACATCTTGGCAGATCACCAAGCAGAGTTATTTTGCAGACAGCACAAAATATGTCATTAGAAAGAGAATGAGGGGTCAAGATCTGAGATATTGATCTGAGAGCTATTTGTGGTCAGGGAGGAGTAGTCATGTTGCTATGTAGTAAGCACGGAAGTGTGGCCATGTAGAATTTATTAGCCCAGGTCATTGAGTTTCTGGATTTTCATTAACAGTACTTAGCTGCATCAGTATGGGACAGAAGAATGGACAACAGTGCCTACAAGGAAAGATGAAGCTGGAATAAAGGGGATCTACAGAAAACAAGAAACACGAATAATCTAGTGTCCAGCACCAAGGTGCAGGAATAAGGAAACAAAGAACTTTTCCAGGTCAGTCTTCTAATAAGAAAAATCACATTCATATGGACGTTTCAGAAAGCTTTGACTGTTGAAAGAAAGAATACGTAGATACATGACTGTATGATCAATATGACTCTGCAACCTGTACACTCAGAATAATGAGAAATTATACCCCATTTGATTCAAATGTATGATATGTCAAGATCATTGTACTGTCATGTGTAACTAATTAAAACAAATTAAAAAACCCCCCAAAACCAAAAACAAACAAAAAAGAATAACCACAGTTATCAAAAAGCACATATGGACTGAAGTACAAGTGAAGAGAGTGGACTGCCAATCAGACTTTGAGTCCTGACAATGTGTTTATTTTATATGGGGGGGGTGGTGGTGAACAGAGAGGGAAAGAATGTGTGTAAGTAAGGCATCAGGGGCGAGCAATTCTTTCTTCTAGGTCCTTTTTGAATGAGAATTTTGCCATAATATTTGTGAACTTGACAATTTTGTATAAACTGCTTAACTTTTTTTTTTTTTTTTGTATTTAGGCTTCTGCAGCTTTTAATTAGAGAAAAGAATGAAGTTCTATTAGGTGGCTATGAGCTTTCAGTGAGTCTATGTGTAAGAAAGTGGCCACCACATTTCATCCCTCTAAGATCCAGCAGGTCACCAAGGGGGTAAAGATCAGCACTTCCATTTTCAGCTCCTGCGGCTGTCTAAGCCCTTACACTACTTCACAAAGCCTCCTCATTTAGGAGGAAATCAGATGCCATCTGCTTGACAACCTCATAGATCTATTTCCATGAAAGAGATTATTGCCACAATTTTTAAATTCATGAGGATTTCATTGATGCAGCAATGAGCATCAGTGTCCTTGATAACTCTTTCATCTCTAGGTTACACAGAATAAGACTGTACCTGTAAACTCATTGTAATTTGCAGAGCTGTACATACCTTTGAAAAATGATTTGTAATTCTCATGGCTAACTCTCAAAGTATTTTTTTTAAATGACTCTGAGCTGAGCAAGGACAAGCCAACCATGTAAAGCTTTAAAGAGACACCTGACAGACACAGATTTCACACATCTGTTTTGACAGTCACTGAGACACTAGGACGAGGTCTAAGTCCACTGATCACAAATATATTTCACAAGGACTTTCTTTTTTTTTTTTTTCAATTCCCTCATGTATTTTATGGAAAGACATTACTTTTGGAATTTTGCTTTCTTTGATTTCAGAAGAAAAAATAAAGACAAAAGAATTCCTAGACCTTAAAAAAAAAATGCTGGCATGGATTCCAAAGCAGTTATAAACATAATAAGAATGCAAACAGAGATAATGTTATAAGGATTGCTACGAATGGATGCTCACTTATTTCTGAATACAGCCCAAAGATGCCAACTAATAATCCCCAAATGGTTTTGCCAGAACAAGTTTATTTTTATTCTGGGAACATCTAGAGTTTCTACATTGAGTTGCAGCAAAATACACTTTATGTTTTTGAACTTGAGATCAGGGCAAAACCATATGCAAATGACAAAACACACATCTTTGGATGATCAGAACACATGGAGCATTTAAATAGGAGCTACTGGAAGTTTTGTCCTTGCAGAAAGTGAGAAATGGAGTGTTTGGGGACTCATATTGTGTCAGGGACAGGGGCTATAGCTGACCTGGGAAGCTGGGGCTAGGGTAGGGAGTGGGGGTAAAAATATAGTCTGAAACATTACTTACCTACAAATAACTGCTCTTTAATTGGCCCAAGGCAAAACTTTTGTGTTTTCCCACTTCTGCTTCAGAGAAGCCTCAGGCTGCAAGTTTTGGTTCTGCACATTTTCTCTTTGTCCCCACCAATATTTTATTGAGTTCTCTTCTGTAAAAGTATTAGAAAGATAATGATTAACAAGAATTAATTGTCACTTTAAAATAAACACACTTTCTTTGAATATTATATTAATTCTCAGCAATAAAATTCAATGATATAACCTGAAAAACATGGGTGGATCACTTTGTATCTCACTCTCAAAGTGATGTTTGGACTCAATAATAACATCAACAGCCATAGCAACAAAATCATCATAAACACTGTAGGGTCACCCACATAAAACAATCTTTATTATTGTTTTATAGATTTAGTCTACTAAAAGTATTTTTTCACCTGAAAATGCTTTTCACTAGATCTATTCTTCCATTGTCTTCTTTTGAAATGTGTTTTCTTGTTGCTAGCTAAGTAACATTATTTAAAACATGTGCTATTAGCATGATTTGCTCTGAGGGTGTTAACCTAATTTTTAAAAATTTAAATTTAGTTTTAATATCTCAGTGGTATTATGCTTTGTTAAAATTGCATTTCTGGAAAAACTCACTCATCTGTAACAGTTTAAACATGAATCCTTTACCCATATACTATATTAAGTGAGTAAAAAATGAATTTCCCTTTTACTGTTTTTCTTTTCAATACATCTTGTGAAATCATAAGAGAATTCTGCAATTTATATAGAGAAATTTGGCTGCCATTTGCTTGGACTGTGACATATGACTATAATTTGTAACCTTCCTTCCAACACTTGGTTATTTGTTATCCAAATATTGGAGTTTCAAAAACATGAATTAGTGTACAAACAATGAAAATAAGGGTATTCTGTAATTCTCAGGGGCATGGTGTGCTACTGTCCTTTGAAATATGGGTTAGGAAACACATTTAAATACAGAATTTATATTCTACTTATATTAGTGATTTGCATGACTCTATGTGACTTGCATCTTTATTTTTATTCTTGCATCTTTTTATTTGTATATTATTCATTCTGTTTTATGTTTGGAATTATGTGTGTCTTTTGCTATTTTCAATTGTCTTTGAAAATTTTTCAAAATCAGAACTTATTCTCTGGGTGCATTTTGAGGGAAAATATATTAAAGACACACAGGTCTTGTAAAATTAGGCATTGATTCCTCTGACAAGTATTTATCAAGCAAGAGTGTTAGTTACTGTACTGGGCACTGGTACCCCAAATTTAAATAATGCAGTTGTGTTTCCTGTCTCAGAGAACAAATAGTTTCATTGGAAAAACAGTGTAGCACATAATTCCAAATGCCAAGTGGGAAAGGATTGGATGGAATAGTTGAGGTACACAGGAGGGATATCTCTCTCAGAAATTGTGGTTTAGTAAGGCTTCATGGAGGAAGTGATCCTAACATGAAATTTGAAGGCTGTGTAGAAAAAGGTCAAAAGGTGTTTAGGGTTTGAATGGGGTGGGTAATGGACTGGGTAGTATTGTTCTAGTTGGAGGGTATTATACAAAAGACTGGAGGTGAAAAAGAGCATCATTTCTGAAGAATTAAAAATAACTCACTTTGACAGTAAAGGTAGAACACTGGAGGTACAGTTAAGAGGTATTTGTGAAGTAATATTCAGCAGGAATGACAATTATTGATTTGATATAGGACTGGGAGAGGTAAAAGTGAAGGTTGACAATCAAATTTATTATTTGAGCAACTGGATACTTAAGGAGTCAGTTAATTGGGGAGAAGGCAGATGAAATTAGTTTGGACATGATGAATTTTAGTAACATTGAAGAAATATAAAATGTTTATGGAATATTTAGGTGGAAATGGGAGCTATGGGTGAGGAGTTCAGAAGAGAGAGAGCTAGGTAAGTCTATATTGCTGGGATTACTTACTACGTAGATAGCATTTGAAACTATGGGAAAAAAGTGAAATGAAGAGGTTTGGAGGTTGGTATAATTCACTGAAATTTAAGTCTAGATAATTATAAAAATGAGTTGGTTGAGATGCCTCCAAAAAACAATTGAAGTCCATGCATATAGGGATTGTTTCATTGTGTTATATATAATAAGTTGTCATCAAAGTGTTTGAAAGGACCACAGAGCTCCTCTGACGTTGCCTGCTTAAAAGCCCACATGAACAGAAATGCTGTAGCAATGTAGAACTTTAGTTTATGTTTCAGAGGAAAACCACCCTCAAAAGTAGAGATGTCGCCGTGATTTGAACTGACGTCTAAAGATCCCATTGGGCTGGTCCATTGTAGTGCCTGACATACCAATAGCTTCCATCTAAGGAAGGCTCCTTACCCACAGTGGACTGTGGCCACCACCCTGGGTGGCTGTGACTCTCCTTCTTCCAGACCTATCTGAGTGGACCAGGGTGGTCCTATCCCTAACCAATCCCTAGGCTGGCCAGTGTCCTATTAGATGGTTTGGCATGAAAAACTGCCCAAATGGGCAAAATGGTAATTAGTTGGGTCAAATGTTCTTGCTGAGGAATTTGAACTAGGGCATCTGGGGAGGGAGTCAATTACTTGGTTTTGGGAGGGAATATAAGCTGAAAAGAACCACAAGAAGAGGACTTGTGGCAACAAAAAAGATGAATAAACTGATGGGATACGTAAACAGAATTTATGAGTCGCAGAAACTGAAACAAATGGCAGAGAACAGAGGGCAAAATGGCTAATTGTTACTAGTGGGAGGAACAGTTGCAGTCAGGAAGGATTTGAGTCACTGTGAAGGCAAGAGTTGAACAGAATCCTGCTAATAAAGGGTCAATATGGCCAGTGGTCACTGGAGCCATGTTGGATATTTCTTATTTCCAAATATGCCAGTTTCTGAGGGGGATAAGTTTCCCATGACCCCCTGTTTCTCTTGTATACTTGAATATCCTTATAATTAGCTCTAATTAAGGTAACTTGAGTGAGTCTTTATTGGGAACAAATTGTTTAACTAACAGAATACTTCTAACCCTATTTTTTCCTCAGACCTGCCTGATATCCTGCAAGATAAAATATACCATTAGAAATGCAGTCCCCCAAGGTAGGGAGGGAGAGAATGGGAGGATTAGATTAATTCTAGCTAGGGAAGAGGGGTGGGAAGGAAGGAGAGGGGGAAGGGGATTAGCAAGGATGGTAGAATGTGATGGTCATCATTATACAAAATACATGTATGAAGACTTGAATTTGGTGCCAACATACCTTATATACAGAGATATGAAAAAAAAGAAATGTAGCCCCCCAAAACCAAAGGTTGAATGTTCCCTCTGATATGTGGATGCTAACACACAATGGGGGTGGTGAGGGAAGACAAGTTTATTGGATTTGACAAAGGGGAATGAAGGGAATGGAATGGGATGCATTAGCAAAGACAGTAGAATGAATTGGATATAACTTTTCTATATTCACATATAAGTACATGACCAGTCTACCTCCATATCATGTATAATCACGAGAATGGGATCCTAATTAGAATAAGTTATACTCCATGTATGTATAATGTCAAAATTCAGTCTTCTGTCATGTATATCTAAAAAGAACAAATTAAAAAAAAGAAATGTAATCTTTCAATCTAAAGGGAGAAGAAAGTTAACATGAAATTAGAAGGGGTATATTAAAGAAGGGGCAAGGGGTTAGATATGATGATAGGTAGGGTGGGCACATTCAAAATACATTATAACATGTGAAGATGTCATAAAGGAGATCATTGTTTTGTACAATTAATATGTGCTAATAATTATAGTAAAATACTTTATAATAAAGAAAAGAAATGCAATTCTTTTAGCTAAGATGTTGGGGGTTCAAGATTATTTGCTACAAGGTAAATATTCATGAGTGGTGTAATATAGAAAGCCATTTTCAGACATAAGGGGCATTTTTGAATTCATTTAGCAATCTTTGTGTGTGTGTGTGTGTGTGTGTGTATACATTCAGATAGAGGTGATAAGGGGGATAAAGGTGGGAATATTTGGGGAATATTGGGTATGCATAATGCATAGGTTTTTTATTTTTTTTTTTAGAAATTTGCAGTTTATTTGGGGATATTGTTAGGGCTAGGAAGGATCTAGAGTAGGAATTATAGAGCCTGATGCCTACAGGAGTCATGCAAGTGTGGAGGGAAGCGGACTGGGGAAGCTCCGATGAACTGCAATGTGCATGGGCCATCCAGAGACCTATTCCCACGAGGGTTGCTAGGAGGGAAGGCCTGCCAGCAATTACACAGTTACTAATATTTCAAGAGAGGCTCGATTTTTCTATAATATATTCTAACTTTTGAATATTGGTGTGTAATTCAAATTAAAGCAAAGCAAAGCAAAATAAAACTCTTAGGGATCAAACAAACAAAAAAACCTTCAGGCTGCGTTTGGACCATGGCTCAGCAGTTTTTGATCTCTGTTCTAGATCAATGAATTTCAAAATGTTTAAAGATTCAGAGGCATCCTACAAAAGAATTTTTTTTTTTGCCTGAATTTGGTTTGTAAAAGACAGAAACAGAACAATTTAGATTAAAATTAGGGTGAGGAAAGAGTTTTGCTACTTCCATCATCTACTTCTACCCCAAATATGCCAAAAGCTTGGCCAAATCTTGAATAGCACTAAGGGCGTTTGTTAGATGAGGGATGGGGAGGATTCAAGAGCCAGTGGTCCCAGACATGGATATTTAGAGAATAGTGCAGGTGATGTCTGTTTATACACTACTCTGTGTGAGCTGCTGCATAGAAGGGAGGTAAGTGTGCCAGTTCTCGAGTCACATTCCCTGGGTTTGAACCAATTTCTTATGGGCAAACTTAAGAACGTGGCATTTGGCATCTCTGCCTAAATTTCCCTACCTTTAAGATGGTAAGGATAAGTAATATGATTTACCTCAGTAGGTAGTTAAGAAGATAAAATGAAACGACACATCTATGGCACTCCCAGGCACACAGTAAGTTCTCAATAAATGTTAGCTATTTTTATTATAGGGCATCTTTATTATTCATTAATATCACAGCAAGATTTAGTTCATGTGACAACTAGCTGACATCTATAAAATAATCCTGGGGGAAAGAACAGAAGTCTAGATGAGAGTTCATTATAACTTGAGTATGAAGATTATGACAGTCAATGGTATGTGGGAGCCTGAAGTTTTTACCCTTGTAGTTCTGTATTTTCTTAGACTTGAGGATTTTAGAGGCCATTGAGAGGCTCCTGCCTTCACTCATGCACAAAACCCATCAGAGGGCTGCACAGGTACCTCAAATCAGATTCGATAAGGAGATCAAGAAACTAAAATACTTACTTTGGAATTCTTTCTTTTTTTCTTTTTCTTCAATATTGTGGATTGAACCAAGTAGGGTTATACACCACTGAGCTACATCATCAGTCCTTTTTCTAAAGTTTTGAATTTTGAGACAGGGTCTCTCTAAGTTGCTTCGGCTAGCCTGGAACTTGCAATGCTCCTGCCTCAGGTTCCCGAGTAGCTGTAATTACAGGCTTGTGCTCTGGTACCTGGTTTAATTCCTCATAATAGGAATAGTGTGTAGATGTAACTTAATTTTTGGCCCCATCCTCCTTCTCCACTCACAATAGCAGCCAGTGTACACCCAATCCAAGCACCTGAGGACAGGGGTGGTAATTGTCTGAGGGTGCAGTTCAGAAGGCTGGCTCAGCAGGGTTGTTTCTTTTGAATATCTTTTTGGAATAATATCCAGAGTCAACATTCATTCCTGAGCACCTACCATATACCCAAACCTAGAGTACATCAACTATTCCCTAGCCCAGATGGTTTTATTTACCTTTCCTTGATTTCTTTGGTGGTTCCAGGGTTTGGGCCCCAGCTCCCTGCACCAGTCCCCCTCTGCAGTGAAAGCTCCTTTATAAGGCAGGCACTTTAGGGCCATCTGGTCAAAAAGGAGATTGGAGCCTCTTGGCAGAAGGAAAGTTAACAAACAACCATAAAAGGATTTTCTAAATATGTCCACAATCCAATATAACCCTCGGTAATTTGATTTGTAGGAAATGGAGAGCAGAACATTACACACAGAGTGCTTATCTATAATTCATAATAATTACTGTAACGGGGAATCTATCGTATAGATGTAGGAACACAAATTACGCCCCCAGGTTGAAGAATGCACTTCTGGCTGAAATAGCCCCTCACATCCTCCTGATCTGCCTACCCTTTAGCAAAGTATCATTTAGGTGCCCAGAAGATTGAAGGCTTTTTCAGGCCACCTGTTGAAAGATCAAAAGTGAGGTGTTCTTCCCTTTAAATATGAGAGTACTGACCTATTTTCTAGGAGGAACTTAAGCACTTTGTTAGTTTAGTTGTTCTGTAGAATTTGGGCCTTTGGGCATTCACAGAATAACATTTGACAATGTACTGTTCCGTTTATTTGTGACATTGTGACCTAGTGTTATGACAGGAACATTTATTTCTTCAATGGAAATGAAAGAGCCTCTGTAGTTGCTTGTGCTACTAAAGGTTCAAATTCAATGGGGCTGAACGTTGATAGGCAATTAGGGGGTGTGTCCTGTTGAAAAGGGACTGTAGGGACATAAGTGTGTGGGGAACAATAGTAAGTGGAGACAACCTTTAAACCTTTAGGTTGATAAATATGCCCATTGCCAGGAGTATGAGTAAGAGGGGATAGGTGCTATATTTTTCATGAGAAAATAACTGGACATTTTATTCATTTATTTTAAGCATCATTTTCATAATTGGCATCTCTCTTTCCCAGGTGCCCCTTCTGACCCTCACATTCCACCCTGAGAGGCCTCTTTGTAGCTGTAGTTGATCATAGTCTTTTTTTTTTTTTTAGTTATTCTTTTACAGTTTGTAATTGTCCAAAATCATTTACTTTGGGTCTATCTGGGAGACGTTCAGAATCTAGCCACTACTTTATTTTTAGTGGCAGAGCGTGTCTACTCTTCAGCTGTTGGGAATGCTGGTCCTGGCTGCGAATCTTGTTTGCTTTAAGTTGCAATGCTCTCAGCCCCATGTGTTTCAGTTTTTGGAAGCATCTGTATTGGTAAAGCTTCTGGCTGAATTACCGGACAAAGCCTGCATTATAAAAATCCTCAACTTGTTTGCTCTTCACTTCAAAAAGATTGTGGGCTGCCAGCTTGTCATACTCATATTACCCACATGCCTGCTTAAGTTTTCACCAACAGACACGATTCCCGTGGTCTCCAGGTTTTTTTTTTTTTTTAATTGGTTGGCTCATTGCTATTTGGTTTGATACTGATCTGTCAAAGACAAATCATAAAGGGGCTGCCACAAGATACTGGCAGGCTATGGCCCTCCCATTAGCAAGGAGAGGGTTTTGAATGGAGAATTTTATTTTTTCCCCTGGTCAGCATCTTCAGAATAGAGTTGATACTGGCATGGAAGAATTTTCTTGGCTATCAGAAAGCTGATTGTTCCGTCCTTGAACTCAGCATGTGTATAGGTAGAAGCCTATGTGTTGGCATTAGGGACTCTTGGGCAGTAAAGCAGGATATAAGAGGAAATGCAAACATGCTGTGGTTTGTACATACGGTTGTGTATGCCTAGACATCGAGAGGAGGAGGTAGTTTCAGTTGATTGGTGGCCCATGAAAGCACTGGAATTTCATCCACACTAAGCGGTTGTTCAGTTGTATAAATTTCCACCATATCACTGCTTTTCATTGCCCCTAAATTAATCCTCTGCTCCTCTAATCTTCAGAATGCTTACTGGGCCCTTTCACACCCTTTCTGATTTTTATTATCATCACAACACAACTCTGTCATCTTTCCTTAATATTTGTTCCCTTTCCCGAAAGACTTCTGGATAGTTGAAGTGATTAGCAGATGGAAATTGAATTGACCTGTAGCTGGTAATTGTTTTTTGCATTGGATAGCTGGGTTCCATCCTTGAGTGTTTAAGAGAAATGGTCGGTAATAAGGGAATTAGTTTCCTTTGGGTTTTCACAGCATTTGGCTCTGATAAGAAACAGGGGCAGACTTGAATAATAGAGCTCCAGATTTAGTTTTCTGAAACTTCTCATCATCAAAACCTTAGTTTAAATAGTAATGAATCTTGTGCTTAAACTAAAATCAGAAAAATGAAATATATATATATTTTTGAGCATTTCAAGACTAGAGGTGCAAACTCTTAGCCTTCAGCCCTGATCTAATCCACAGATGGGATTTGTTTATTTTGAACATATATAGCCCACCAAGTCATTAGCTTTTTTTGTTCCTTTCAGTTGTCTTAATTGTTATCACCTAAAAATTTACAAATTGGAAGACTTCTCATAAGACATCTTGATTTCCAGATCCTTGGGAAACTGTAAGGTCTGGCAATTCTGGACTTATATTCTTGCCTGCAAAACATTTGCATGGTCCTTTTAGATAGGTTCACTGCAGGACATATGACATTGAGGCTGGTGTTGATTGTCACTCATCATATTCACAATTTTGCTTTCTTAAAGGCATCAGTAGGAACCTTTAACATTATTCCCATGTCATCTTGCGTTCTTCTTTGTAGTTGCTTATTTGGTGCCTAAAATGCATTTGTATATCCTGACTTCATGTGAAGGACAGGAAGAGTCAATCAGGCCCTTCTCTCTAATCAAGGAACTCGGGCTCTAGGGCCTATTAGATTTATTTTGTACATGCACATGTACATCTTCCTTCCTTCCTTCCTTCCTTCCTTCCTTCCTTCCTTCCTT
>NW_026000026.1:64183380-64269136 GCF_001458135.2 Marmota marmota marmota | reverse complement strand
TTCTTTCTTTCTTTCCTTCTTTCTTTCTTTCTTTCTTTCTTTCTTTCTTTCTTTCTTTCTTTCTTTCTTTCTTTCTTTCTTTCTTTCTATTTTTATTTCAGTGTCTGGATACCTGTTGTTGTCAGAAATAATGTCTAAGGCAGATATGAAAGAGACTTTGTTATCTCCTTTAGATATAAGTAATTCAGGATGGCAGTAATGGGCTAAAGTCGGGGAAGGAGTCTGAATGGTTATAGAACTATGGAATGAGCTGTGAATTTTCTGAAGAATGTTGGAAATTACAAAAGGGAACCCAGACTTGAACTGTACCTCCTCAAGAGAGTATACCCAATAAGGAAATGTGAGAGCCATTTTGCATGTCTTGGGACTTGATGGAATACAGACTTCCTAGCTGAGTAATATGAACGTATGTGGAAAAAGGATCATGGATGGAAGATCCTGCTAAGAATTCACCCATTTTGCTATATGTTCCTTGGGTGTGAGGAATTCTATGGCCATCTGTCTCTCTGCAGGTAGAGATACATCAAGGGGAAACCATATAGAATATCCTCTGGATGCAAAATAAATATTTCTAGAAGCATTTGTAGCACACTGTTTGTTTGTTTTTAACAAAGAAATGAGGGGCAAAAAGTAATCGGTGCCTGGCTTTTTAAAGATTGGCTCCCCAGGAAGATATTGCCATTTGAAATTACTTAACATTTTCCCCCAATATAAATGCTTAAGGCAAGAACTAGATTTTATACCTAGCAAATAGCAATGTAAATGTCAAAGAACATATTCCAAAGCATTACACTTACAGCTCTTAAAATGGCATCTTAGAATGGTATTAATCACTGTCAGTTTTGTATACAACATTTCATCAATTAAATAGCAAGAGGACCTGTCCTTTCATGGAAAGCAAATAACACATATGGATTTTCTCTTAGCAATTAGCTGAACATTCTGCATTTCCTTCTTGCTTGCAAAAAGGGTTTGGACTGAAACCATCAACATGTTTGTGTTCTTCATTGGAAAAGCAAAGCAGATGTGTAACAGCTTTCAGTAAAATCCAGATTCATTTATAAAGTATCTTGTGAAACATCTCGATGTGGAAGCATTTCTGTATCGTTAGATCTTTTAGAGTTGCATCGAGGGTAACACCCTATGAAAGTTATGAAGTGCTTTAAACTTTTTTTGTGTTGTAAGCTGAGATTTTCAAAACTGTTTCACTATATGTATGTAGAGAAGGGTTTAAAACTTTCAAATTTAATGTGAAAAATTTGTTTCCAGCAGGGACTATTTTCAACTAGGTCTCTAGATTTATAAAATGACGAAGCAATTTTATGCAGTGAAGACTGATGATAGAATGCAGTTTACATAAATGGCAATGGATTAGCACTTAAACCACTCTCCATGTATGTTTAAACAATTTTTCACGACCCTCAAAAGTCTCCTTTTATAAACTTCATCATTTATCTAGGATTAAAAGGGCATTGTTTTGACAACACCATTGATTTACATGTAACTCATCATTTGTTTATCATTTATCTGAGATGATTAGTGCCTGAACTTTATATGCTTGGAATGTGTATCACACTTATTTACATTTTTGGTAGATGATGCCTTTTTTAAATGCACTTTTTTAGGACTCAGGACAGCTTGGTGACTTTGATGATCCTTTTTGTAATGATTCCCATCTGAGCCTAAGGGAAGTCGATGATTTATAACTTTTCAGCACAGTTCAGTTTTAGTGATAATCCATCAAAGTCCTTAGAATTCTTCTCAGACCCTAGCCTCAGACCTAGTCCATCAAGATGCACTGGTCTTTGAGAATTGGCCCTGAGGGCCGTGAAATCCTCTAGAGGGTAGAAGACAGTACTCAGCATAGGAATTTCCAGATACTATATGGAACTGCTGTAAATAGCAGTGTGTATACCAACAGAGAATGAGAATCCTGGGACTGCTAAAATGCACACATATTCTAAGTAAGATGTAATCATCACACTTTAATATCATTCAGGCATCTAAAATAGCATTTACATTCATTTATGTATCCAATGGTAATCCTGTATGCCGTATGCCTGTTGCCCACTCTTTGTTATGATTCCACACTGCCCCCACTTCTAGGACCATCTTAAAATGATTGCATAGCATAAAATCAGAAAGAGAAGGAAAATGTTTGAAAATAATTCATAGTTGTAGAACAAATTCAGTGGTTGGGTAGTAGGCGAATGATTTGTACATGTCATAAATTGAAAGCTAAACAATGTGGAGAGTTTGTGTTATATTCAACAGAATTTCTTTGAGAGCAGACTGTTGTGAGAAAAGCATTCTGAGGAAAAGACAAACTCTGCATTTTGGGGACTACAGATGGTGTGGAGATCAACATGTCAGGAGCTTTAGGTGTGCAAGCCATGCAGGAGGAAAAGAGAAGGAGAGAAACATGGCAGGAAAGGAGTATGAAGATAATTAAGAGGAGTAAGTTATCTTTGAAATGGAGAACTGGGGTAAAAAGAGATATCTAAAAACAATTTCTAGGATGATTTTTGTGGAGCTTTTTGTGAGTTTTCCACATTACCCATTTGATGCAATTCACAAACAAGATCTGTATAATACTTCAGGCCTCCTGAGGTCAGACTGCTCTTTTGTTGAATACAAAGCTATATAGATGAGTCCAAGTGAGATTCAACTATATCTGAACTACAAAAGGGGAAGCCTATCTTGGATTTTGAATTCTGATCATTTTCCTTGAACTGAACTAAAAGTGGACCTTAAATATTATCATCTGTGTTTTGGAATTATGTGAAATTAAATAATTATGGAAGTTTGGACTGCATGTTTGTTTCAATTTAAGAAACAGATATTTGTCATTATACAGTTTCACAAAGTAGGGGCACATTTTATTTTCCTTATGATAGGCATACATCATTCCATTAAATATATCTATACTAGCAAAGGATTGAGGTAGAGATTTGGAAGTGATTTGGGGGAAGCAATATATTTCTAGAATTGGATCAAACACAGGGAGAAATGATGAGTACCCACCTTCACACACACTGTCCAGTCAGAACTTAGGACATAGCACATTGTTAGATGATGGATTAGCTAAAAGTCTCCAGAGATGAACTGACTGAATAGACTCAATCTCTTATCTGCCAAGAGATCAAGACTCTGGATGATCTCACCGATTACAGGAAGAAGGTCATGAGCTATCAATAAGAAAACAATAAAGTAAGAAGAGGTGTCCAACAAATACAACTTAAGGTCATGGGGATAGGGTAGTGAGTCCCTGAGGGAGAAACTGAAGGTGAGAAAGGGGAAAGAGGAGGAAAGAACAATTTCCTTGTATTATCTATAAACCAGATCAATCTGTGGCTTTGATTTTTGGACAGGGTATAATACATTAAGGATTGCTTTTAAAGACAAAGCTCTCAGATAAGATAAAGTTAAGGTAATTCCTGTGATGGATGTAATTTCTTAACTGAGAAGATGGTGGCTGTATCTGACTTGTTAGGGAACAATTTTCTGATTGGGGTGGATCTAGTGTTATCAATCTGTGCTCCTTAGTATCATGTTGGTTGGTTTGAGATTAATGGCTGAAGATCGACAGAAATCTTAAAATTTCCCTTGTGAAAAAATAGGCTGAAAGAGGTTTTTAAGATTAGTAGACACCCATTTACTGAGAAAATTGGAATTGTTCTTGGAAAAGGAGAAGAGGCGAGTGACAGACAGGGTTGGGCTAGTTTAGGGCTTTTACCTCACCTCACGAGAGGGAAACAAATCTCTGGGGACTTGGCTGCAAATGTGGAACTGGAATTAATCCGGCTTTGAGCCCATAGGTAGAGGCCAGCTGTCCTAGAAACTTGAGAGATTAATAGGAGATACTATGCCAGGGACTGGATCTCTAAAAACGGTTTGAAATGCCACTGAAATGGAACGAAGATAAATAGCCTCAGAGCAGTGAGAGTGTTACCGACACTCAGGTCACCCATAGATTCAATGTCAACAGAAACGTCAATGGAGAATAACCAAAATTCACGTTTTTTAATTGATAATCATAAATTAATGTAAGGAAAATATTTAGACCTCAGTGTTCACATTAAACCAACTGCAGCTGCGGTCTATCCACCAGGGGGCAATAGTTTGAAGCGTGGTCAATCAGGACTTGCTGAAGCTGATATTGTATCTATAAACCCTTTGGATTTTATTTCCAAACCAACGTGCCCTCAGGATTCTTTCTGGTGAAAAAAGAGGACATTCTATCAAATTCTTGCGAACACATACAATCAAATTTTAGGCCTGAGATGATGGCATGATTTGGGCAGTTGGAGTGATGTGAGTGTACTTCAGTTTCATGGAATCTGACCCCACTGCAAGTTCAATTCTCCAGATTGCAAAAACCAAAGAGGCTGATTTTGTCAGGTTGGAGACATTCCTCCTCTTGGTTGTTTCAAGAGTGGCATGACAATCATAAGCAGAGTTGCTTGGATTGTCTTAGCAACCCATCCTTCAAAGTTTTAAAGATCTGTGACACCAGGTTGTTAGAAATTTGGGGAGCTAGAGAAAACATGCTTTAGTTTAGTTTTAGCCTGCTTTAGTTGTTTTAGCAAGGGGCTTCTAGTGGCTGTCAGCTCCAACAAGGAAAAGAATTAAGTGAATATGCTTTTTCTGATATTTGAAATCAAAATTGCAAAGTTAGATTTTCAGAGTCTTAGATCAATAACAAAACAGGAGGAAAACCAAATGTTCCAGAGACATCCTGTAAAGTTCCAAAGAAGTACACTCTAGGTTAGAAATATCTAGTTAAACCCCGCTTGCACAACAGGTTATGTTCATTACTACATTTTCTCAAGTGCATACACCTTTTAACTGTTATCACTGGTTAAAAAAGAGACAGAGACTCTGGAGGAGGCTGATATCACATTTAAAATAATCTAACAAGTTTTGCTCCTGGACTTGCTAAGAGGAGCTTCGAAGGGTCATGATGCTTAGGAGGAATCATGCTCAGCTTGGAAAAGGAAGAAAAAGGAAGGGGAAGAAAAGCAAATGTGAGGTATCATTAATTCGAATAAGAGTTGTATTTGGGAATCACAGGTAGAGATTGAATTAGTCTTCATGGAATAGTACCAACATATATCCAGAGAGATACTATTGCAATATGTAATTTCCATGAATTGGGTACTGTCAAATATGATTAGAAAATTTAAACTTTTGACTTAATACACATAACAACCCTAAAGTGAGATACTATCATTATTGTATTTGGTAGGTGGGGAAACTGAGGCAAATGCCAATTTTAAGATACTACAGTAGGGTTGGGCTACTCAACTAAACACCAATTTTAACTTTTATCTATTCTATTCTGCTTCACTAATGAAGTGACAGTTTTATTCCTTGGGGCTTTAGGGGATAGAGTACCCTTGATGATTATCATGAGAAAGGCATTTGTAAATTTAGGGGTGAGGGAAATGCATCAAGTGAAATAAGATCTTTAAGAAGCTTTTTGTATGGAATGCTATGTGTTCCCTGGCCCTGATATGCCTGTGTTTTTAAGAAACTATGAGTAAAGATCTATATTGTTCTTCAAGATTTATGGAAATGATCTTTTATGTCTTTGAATGTAGCCCTGTGTAGAAAAAGATCCACGAGGGTGACCAGCTATATTCAGATTGGAACATTTGGAAGAAATGTTATTTTTAGGTTTGTATTTGTTATTATTCCTTCTCTTTTATGTAAGCTCAGTTTTAAAGCTGTTGAAACATTTTAAAAATTGGGAATTCTGAACAACAGAGATTTTCAGCATGGTGAGATGTCATCACTCTGGTGTAGTGGTTGTGGCCACGAGCAGTAGTGCTCACTTCTTTCATGTTGGGTTCTTCTGAAAGGGTTGTATGAGCTCAGAAAAATCACGTGGATTCTCTTGAGTTTTAGGATATATTCCACAAAAGGAATATCTTTATTTAAGAATTTTTGAGAGTATTAGGGTGATTCTGATTGTAAATGCCTGACATAGAAAGAATATGTGATATATCACCATTGACGCTTCTGTTTTCTGATTGCTAACATCAGTTTAATACACCAAGTTACATTATGCAGCAAGTAATTTGATGTTGTAATCCAGTGTTTCAAACATTAATAGGTATCTACAGTATTGGACAGATTGACAGCCCTCCTTTTCTGAAATAAAATCTCCCCTAACTTCTTGGTCCCCTTCTACCACACTGGCAATTTCTTTTAATTTTCTCTCCTGGTTTCTGTCCAACTTCCCAGCCACTTACTATGGAAGTATCCAGGGCTAAAG
Source organism: Marmota marmota marmota (assembly GCF_001458135.2). Lineage (NCBI taxonomy): Eukaryota > Metazoa > Chordata > Mammalia > Rodentia > Sciuridae > Marmota > Marmota marmota. The sequence goes on along the minus strand of NW_026000026.1, from coordinate 64,262,856 downwards.
AACCTTCCTCTTCTCTGTCTGCACTTACTCTCTTGGGATCTCTTTATTATCACGTTTCCATTGTCTACTTGCAAATTTATATCTCCAAACTAAAACCTAGTTTTAGACTCATATCTTCAATTGCCTATTAACATCTCCACTTAGATATTAAGCTAATCATGCTTAAAACTGAACACGTGGTTTTTATCCTAAAACTTTCTTTACTTTTAGGTTTGCCTTTCTCTAATTGCTAAAAAGCAAAACAAAATAAAACAAAAAGAAAACTTGAGATAATTATTTGTTCTTTTTTTAATCATGTACTACATTCACCTTTTCTTTGAGAAGTCCTATTGACTTCATCTTCAGAACTTTCCAGAATATTACACTTCTCTCTAGCCCCTTTGTGACCATCCTGTCATCTTTTGTCTTGGTTCTTGACAGTACATCCTAACTGGTTTTACTGCTAGTGCCTTGGCTTTCTTAAAAATCTCTTGTCACCATGGTTCTTGGAAACTCTGTATTCCACAGAGCACTCTATTTGAAACTTGACTAAACTCCTCTGACACTTCTGATCATATCTAGTGGCTCCTCTTCCATTCAGACAAAATTCAAGCTTTAAAAAAAATTGCCTGAAAAAGTCTCTATAATCCTGGTCACTTTCCCCTCTTCTCTGACTTCTCTTCATTGTTTACCCTTTCTCTAGCCATGGTGGTTTCCTTACTTTTCCTTGAGTTTATAAGTCACACTCCTTTCTCAGAATATTCGTTTTTTTTCTAATTTAAAAAAATAAATTTTCATTTGTTATATATGACAACAGAATGCATTACAATTCATATTACACATAGAGAGCACAAGTTTTCATATCTCTGGTTATACGCAAAGTAGAGTCACATTCTTCGTGTCTTCATACATGTACTTGGAGTACTGATGACCATTGTATTCCACCATCTTTCCTACCCCTCTGCTCCCTCCCTCACCCCCTCCTCTTTCCCCCTTTGCCCTATCTAGAGTTCATTTAATCCTCCCATTCCTCAACCCCCTGCAGCATATTATGGATCAGCATCCTTAAATCAGAAAAATTATTTGGTATTTTTTTGGGGAATTGACTAATTTCACTTGACATTATATTCTCCAGCTCTATCCATTTACCTGAAAACGTCATGATTTTATTCTCTTTTAATGCTGAATAATATTCCATTGTGTGTGTATGTGTGTGTGTGTGTGTGTGTCTCTCTGTGTGTGTATCACATTTTCTTTATCCATTCACCTATTGAAGGGCATCTAGGTTAGTTCCAGTTTAGCTATTGTGAATTGTGCTGCTATAAACATTGATGTGGCTGTGTCCCTGTAGTATGCTGTTTTTAAGTCCTTTGGGTATAGACCGAGGAGTGGGATAGCTGGGTCAAATGGTTCCATTCCCAGTTTTCCAAGGATTCTCAGAATATTTAAATTGGCCTTTATTTATGCCTTAAACACTTTGCTCTCAAATATTAAAATACACCATCTCATTTCTAAGTCTTTGACTATCCTGTTTACAGTAACCCCTCACATTCCCCATCTTTTTATGTCAAGTAAAGCTGGAGCTAGAAATTTGACAGTATTATTTTTCTACAGAGCAATTACCACTTAGTAATACACTCAGTGTTTTATTATTTATTTTTGTCTACTGTCTGCTTCCTCAATTTTCATATTTAAATTCCATAAGGCAACAATTTTGCAGGTATGGCTACTACTATCTTCCTGGTGCTGGAACAGTGGGTGGTTTTGGTAAATGGTTAAAACTGCCTCAAGTGACATTATAGACATTCAATAAGCACTTGCTGAATAAATGAATGATTTATTTATTCTTTATGAGTTGGGCAGAGTTTTTTGGTACCTTATTGTACCACTCACTGTGACCTTGGGGAACTTAAGTCAACAGGCATGACTGCATTCTATGAGAGAACTGCAGTTCATTTGCAAGGCTGATTTCAAATATACGGCATGTATATTCAAGCATATACAGGGGCTTGGCCTCTGCCATCCTTAATTTTTAGGGTAAGGTTTTCTCCTGAGGTGTGTAGTTAGGGAAATCACCTTGGTTCTAATCACTCACTGTCCTCCAAAAAAATAATATAGACTACTGGAGAATGCCTCAGCAAAGCTAAAAAATAGGGATATATTTGTTTCTCTTCTTTTTAGTGCTCTTTAGTGCTTATTATTATTTTCCTTTTAATCTCATTTGTTATACCAGTGGTATTGTAAACCACAGAACTCAATACTAAAATATTCTTATTATTTGGAATTCAGGCAATAGCTGCCTTCACCACCTGTTCTTTTCTTGCTAAAAATTGGAGGGATTATTATATCACATGCATGGAATGTTCAATGAGCAAAAGGTCAGATGTCACTGTAAGTGACAGCCTTCCAGTTTGCAAAAACTGGAACTCTGTTCATTCAATTGAGTGTGTGGTTGCCTGTTACTTTACCTTGAGAGCACCTCTTCCCAACTTCCACTGTTCTGACTACTTTCTGCAGCTGATGCTGCAGAGAGAGGGTAATGTAAGGCAGAGAACACTGACAATTCGAAGCATCTGCAAGCTGGGACAAATCGCCATTGCAATGTGTATATCTTTGGCTAATAGTGATATAATTGCTCTCTCTCTCTCTCTCTCTAAAAGTGACAGATAGTTGGAATTTGTGCCTTCATTCTGTAAAAGAAAAGCAGACTCATGAAATCTCTCTGAGTGGAATTCATCTAGTTTTAAGATTTGGACCTGGTTCCTCAGCAACATTCTTCTACTAACTTAGTTGAATGGAAATAATAAACTATGGCTGTGCTAACCTGATTGTATCTGTCATCTTGCTCAGAGTAAAGATAACATTGCATGGCTGATTTGGCTGCAGTTGGTCTCATTTGATGTTACTGAGTGTCAAGGCAGCCACAGTGATGAGCTTGGAAATGAAGTGGTCTAGTTAATTGGCCACAGGTGATAGTCAATGGACTGGTGTTTTTCTTAGCAGCATTTACCAGAGCTGTTTTGTCTCAAGTATCCTGTGATGTTAAGTGAAAACATCTACATTGCACCCAGATAGTAGTAATAGCTGCTTTGCCTAGTTCAACAATCTTTGAAAAATTGGCAAGAATTACAATTCTTTAGGGCTTGATTTGGAAATAAGTAGAGAAGGCATTTCTGTTCATGGCATAACTGGGGAGGACTCTAGGCAATTTATTCTTCTCCCAAACACTGGTGACATATTATACAGACCTTGACACTTAGCCTGGGTCTGGAAACTTATTTGTTTAAAACTTTGTCCTTGGGCAAGGGTTGGAGTCCTGATTTAGAAAGATGAATATGGCACAGACTGCAATGCATTTACTAAGTATTATTTTCTGCTTTTCCTAGTAACAGAACTAGACACATTTCTCATTTTTTCTTTTGGTTTAGTGAGGCTATGTGATTGAGTATTGGTCAGTGAAATCTGAGTGGAAGTGGTATGTATCACCTAATTCTAAAGTGGTTAAGAAATGGGTCTATTCTTTCTATTTACTGGCTGAATGGTGGCACTGGTGGAGGGAAGAACAGGGTGGAAAGATCTTGAATTCCTAGGTAGAGATTGCTTGATAGAAATATCTGTATTGGAGTATAATCTGAGCATGTCTAGGTTTGCCACTGAGATTTTAGGATTTTTCTGCAAATAATGACTGGTATCATTATGTTCCTTAATCTTTAAGCCATAGGCAAGATGAATAAGAAGTAGGAGATTCTGGAGTGAAAGGTCTACTTGGATTACTCCTGCAGAGATAGATTAGTGACAGCTGAGTTTTAGAGTTGAGGCAATGAAGAACATGAGTATTTGTGAAAAATATTTACTACATAAATTATAATGTAAAGGATGAATTAAAAGAGACAAGCCAAAGTCTATATTTTACCCTGAGAACGTAGAATAGTAGTTACCTCAGACAAAAAGGGGTAGTTGGGAGGAAGAGCTGAAATGAGTAATGCTTACAAAGCAGGTGAGGCGGGTGTTGTTGGCGTATGAGTAATGTGGGGAGTTGGAGATAATGGATGGGGTGCTGGGTGAGAGGTCAGATAGCTCTAGGTAGCTTTAGGTTTCAGAGTCATTGACATGGGAAGAAACTGACAGTAGTGTCAGATGAGAGGTGTGATGGTGGCATTTGGGGGCACTACTGTTAGAAGAGAAGCAGGAATCAGTAAGGAAGTCAGGAGAATAACCACTAGACTAATAAAAGGATAGATGAATGTGGCATTTGTTTACAGCCAACAATTCACATTATCGAAAATGATGATTGGGAAAGGGCCATTTGCTTTCTTTTGTCTCTCTCCTGGATCATTCCTCTTCTTGGCAGCTGTCGATCTGTGTATGTACATATTGCTGTAATATAACTTTACAGGGACACTCAGTGGACCTACCATGTGGAAGCTCAGGGCAAAGAAAGCTTGGAAAGGTAGGAGATGCATTTTGGAAATGGCATCTATTTCAACAATATGAATTTGTGGGGTGGCTTTCATGAACCAAGCATTATACAGTGGACAGAATGGAAGATAGTCGTACCATGAGCCTGGTGGAGTCCCCACTGCCGTGATGTGACTATAAACAAGGGTCATGGGCATACACTCCTTCTGGTAATGGAGTTTTTTATTCCCACCGCCCCCCCCCCCAATGTGTGAGGATGGGTCAGAGAGAAGGTGCTGTTAAAGCCAAGTGAATTTCCAACAGAGGGTACAGAGTGAGCTAAGGCAAACGTGCACATGGACGTGGAAAACCTGACCGGTGCCTGGAGGCCATGGTGGCAGGATTTTTGAATGAAGAAATTTGAAAGGTAAGGCCTTTGGGACCTGCTTCACAGTGAGCCTCCAACTGAGGATTTTAAATGGGAGGGACCTGAGTGTATGCTTTGGAAATATGATTTTGGTATCCTCAAGGAGGAACAGTTAGAGATAGGAGAAACTGGGAGCAGGCAGCCCATTACAAGATGACAGCAGGGCTGGGGATGTGGCTCAGGTGTAGAGCACTAGCCTGGCATGGTTGAGGCCCACAAAAGATTGCAGCAGTTGTCAGGTAACATAGGTGAGGGTCTTTAAATAGAATAGTTAGATGGGGAGGGAGGATGGATCTGAAAACGTCTTAGAATTGGAAAAGGTAGCATCTCGTGACAGACTCTTGGTGGGAATGAGTGGAGCGTTTGAGAAAGCTTCAGCAGTGCTGCCTGAATTTAAGGATGCCAGACACACGTTGTGGGTAGGAAGTTGGTATTGTATATCTCACTTATTTCATTCATATCCAGTGGGGTGGGGGTGAAACCTGCCTTCAACCCCAGAGAAAGTTCAGGGTCCAATACGTCTCATCACCTCCTCCTGTACCACCCAAGGCTCACCCACCTTTCTCGCTTGCCTGTATTCCTACAATGCTCCCTGGATTTCCCACTTCCACCTTGTCTTTGTATAAACTATTCTCTTAAATGCAGCAGCTAAAATAAAGGCAAGCCTCTCCCTTTTCAACGTCTCTTCATTGCTTTCCGTCTTTCTTAGAGTCAAAATTCTGTCATGACCATAAGAGACTACATAAGTTTCATCTTAGCTGTTTCCTCCACCCATCTATGTAGACCCTAACCCATTTACCACCTGTATTCCTTAGATTCTGCAGCATTGGCTTCCATGTGTTTCCTGTAATACATCAAGCATAATTCTGCCACAGGCCCTTTGCACTTTTTTTTTTTTTTTTTTTTTTTTGTCATTTTCACAAATGTTCACTTTGGGATATCTGATGATTTGCTCCTTTGCTTTTTTTAGGTTTTCATTCAAATGTCATATTTGACTCATATTTTGGGGGGAGGCCTTCTTGGTATGTTACCTAAAATATAAACATGCCCCTTCTTCTTTCTCTTGCCTGCTAATTTTGATGCCTAACACTTTTTTTGGTTGTTTAATCTACTTGCATTTTACTTACCTTGTATATTAAGGTTCTCTAGAAGAATAGAACATTAATGTATACTGTGTGATACACTATATATATAGGTGTATATATATATATATAGGTGTATGTATATATATATATATATATATATATTTGTATAAATGAATGTTTATGCAAAGGGGCTTTATTAGATTGGCTTGTACTACAAGAAGCTGAATAATCTTCAGCCTCTGTCTGCTGGAGAAGAGTTGAAGGAGCCAGTATCTGCTCAGACAAGGAAGTTGAAGCTTTGGAAGAAGGACCAATGATGTAGCCCTAGTCTGTGACTGAAAATCTGGAAACTTCCTGGAGAGTCACTGGTCAGAGTCTGCATTGGAAGAGTGAGGGAGCAGGAGTCTGATGTCCTCAGACTCAGGTGATCACAGCAGCAATCAAAGTACCCACTCAAGAACAGAGCTTGCATCTGCATGGGCTTCTTCATTCTTCACCTTGTGGTTTTGTGCATATATGTAGGCTAATAATAATATAAAATATAGCAATCCATGTATGGAAGTTCATACTATTTTTATTAATCAAATTGATAGCTGAATTTGGAAATGATATACCAACTTTGTGTGTTTAGCAGTTGAAAATTTATAAGAGATTCAGGACAGAGTTTAAGAGTTGAAAATTAGTAAGAGAGATTCAGGACAGAATTTAGGGCTAGAAAGCAGCATTTTGATATCAATGATTTAATGATTATAACAAGAGCTATCAAAATGAGTGAGATTACTCAGTATAAAGTATAAAGCAAGAAGATTAAAAAAAAATCTTTAAGAAAGACAAGTGGAGAAAGAGAAACTGGAAAAGAAATGCTGGAAGAATATCCATAGAGTCTAGAAGGCTAATTTGAATGCTAAGAAGGGAATATTTTAACAAAAGTTCACAACTTTGTCAAATGCTCCCTAGCATCAAAAGGAATGAACAAAATGAAATATTATTAATAAAAGGAAATACTACAAATAACTTCTTTAACTGATGAGTGGACTCAACTTTTAAAATGGTTTTATAATGTCACATTAGCACATTTATACCTCCAAAAGAGTACTTCAGGAACTAGAAAAAAAAAGTTAAATATTAGATTTCCAATGTGGCCTCTCCATTGTGTTAGTAAGCATATTACCTGGTTTTTATTAGTCCAATAAAGCTATTCGTTTTTTTAAAAAAATTCTGCTTTGGGTAACATGATTTCTGGATTTTCAGAATTTACTCTATAACAGTACAAGGAAGGCATATCATGGATCCAATTTTATAGGATCTATCCCTCCCCCCTCCCCCAGGCCACTTTTCCTTGCCCCCTTCTTTTCCTAATGTTTCCTGTAAATTTCTCTGTGGTTTTTAAAATCCCACTGGCATTATTTTTGTCCTATCCAACATTTATCTTATTGCAGGCTCAGATATTTCTGGAGGATCAAATCACAGAGACTAATAAAATACAGATAATGGCATTTTTGCCTATGTGGTGCATCTATTTCTTAATGAGTTTAGGGGCTGTACTACATGGCAAATGGACGAGTTGGCACTAAGGAAGTTAAGGATGCTGGCGGGTGGCAATGTGATTACTGGCTGGAAGAAATGCGGATGAGTTGGTCTATGTCTAATCCTTTTGTGGCTTCCTGTGTGACACACTGTAATAAAAACATCACCACAAAGTATAAGAATTGTCAAAATAGGCTACCAGATTTTTTTTTTTTTTTTTTGCACTGGAGTTTGCTAACCAAAAAATGAGCAGTGCTTTGCATTTTACATGCTATACACAGGAGCAGAGCAATTAATGTGATGAGAAAGTTCAACCTTTTTTGAAATCAATGGGTTGGGGATCTAGACGGTGGCTACTCATCAGCTGGAATACAGAAATATGTGTTGTAAGTCAAACATGCTTTTGAATGCCAGTTATTTAGTTCAAGTGTTGATGATTACCTTGCATATAAGCACCCTTATTTAAGAGATTTGGGGTGTGTAATGTAACAGTTAAATACATACAAACTCTTTTCTATAAGACTGTTGGAACATTTAGATCCTTCTAGGAGATTTACATATTGATCATTTGTTTGGGCCCGATAATACAGTTCAGTTAAAAGATCTTAACAAATTTCTTATGGAAACCACAGTGTTGGAGTAATAATAGACATACTGGTAAGTGCTGTTCAAATCTTTCCTCATTTACTGCTTCCAAGAGCTTCAGAAATATTATTTTGTCTTCCCATTTTACAAAGGAGGTATCAAGGACAGGCACTCACAGGGAGCAGGGTGGTATCATGATTCAGACTCAGAAACTGCACAGCCTGGGTCCTTAACTTCAGATGCGGTTTTTGCCCAGTGCTGTGGAATGGCTGATGTGCTGCCACATACATTGTCTCACTTGAGCCTCACTACAGTGTAAAGCAGGCAAACGAGGGCAATTGTTTCTAGTTTAAAGCTGAAGCTCAGAGACAATTAAATAACTTATACAGGGACTCATGAAAAAAAAAAAATCCAGGACAGACTGAACTAAATTCCAGGATTCTCACTTCTACTTTATGCTTGTTATCTGTTGATCAACTCACTTCTTTTAGAGAGATTACAATATTCTTCTACAAAAATGAAATAAAATATTTTACTTTGTGTATCTGCATATTCATCTGTTTATATGCATATATTTAAATATTAACGTTTATCTTAAAGACAAAGAAATGTGAATGTAAATTTTACTTTTTCTTTGATGCATTAACTCTATAGGTAGCTGCAAGGCAGTCTTTGTGGGTCAGAAATAAAGATTTGAAAGTACGTGTTTTATAGATGATAGATGCAGCCATTAGGAAAGAACCGGCTCTCCCTGAGAGAAGTAGTGTGAAAGCCTCATTCCATTGTTGTCAAGGAAATGAAACAAACAAAAGATTTCAATGATTTTTATTATGACTTGAAATAATTCGAGACTATGGCTATCTTCTAAATGGCTTCTGCTACCCCTCCCCCCAAAGCTAAAAGACCAAATCAGTTAAACCTGCACTTGACACATGCATAATATGTCAAGAGCACTAGGCAAAGGATGCCAAAGATGGCTGAAACCCTGCTCCAGCTTTCAAGGAAGTCTTTTTAATAAAGTGTAGGCAATATGGCAATAGCATTAAAATGAGACAGAATGTGAGAAGTGCCATGAGAAAAGTAAATAGTACTATGGGGTTAAGGATAGCTGAGAGCACATCTGGTTGGGGGCAATCCAGAAAGTTCTGCAGGGAAACATTTGTAGGATGGGTAGAGTTTCAACAGAGGAGAGCTGTGTGTGGGGTGAGGGTCGAGGGAATTTCAACAGAGTAGTTTTCAATCCTCAAATTGGGAAAGAGAATGAGAAAACGTTTACATTTTGTATTGTATTTACCCAAATTCATTAAGATTAAAACTATTTACAATGGTTCTCTGCAAAAAAGAGAAACATGGAACATACTATAATTAAATCTATACTTCTATATTGATAGGAATTTTTTTTTTTCCAAGCGAGTTAAAGAACTGTGTGATCAGGATAATCTGAAGGATTTCAATGTCCCTTGCAGCCAATGTGAACTTCACAAAAAGAAAAGAAAAAAATTAAGTGCATAAGTAATAGGTTTTTCCAAAAATTTTTCTAGCAAGGTAAATATGGTACCATCTCTAGAGTTTCTTCTACTTCTCTACTTCTTGGTACAAAATGACAGAGATTATAAAAGCTGAATTTTGGAATCGATATTAATGAAATGAGTAGAAAATGCTTTACAGTATAATTACAATCTGCAACAATTTCTTCTTAGACCTGGTTAAGTTTACAAAGTTCTTATTTCCACACACATCCAAAAGCTATTTTACACCCGATAAAAATCTCAGCTCATCATGCTAGAATGTCTGAGACTCATTAGAGAATACCAAATACATTCCACTTATCAAAGAATGAACGCACCAGAAGGTTGCTATGTGAACACAACCTGTTTAACACACGTGTGTGGCAACTCCCCGAGGATCTCCCTCGGGGTGGTAATAGATGTGAACTCAGTCCTAAGCTTACAGCAACCTTGCCTTCTCCCAGGGTAGAAAGCACCATTCCCAGGAAATTTTACTCAAAATGTGTTTAAATTGTTAGCACATAATCATGTTTTACCTAGTATAGGCACCATCAGAGTTTAGAAGGAGGGATATTAGGATTGAGGGAAACTGCAATGAGGAAATTTGAATTTGAGAGTGGTGTTATTTTTTGTCAAGCTGATTTCAGAAGCTCGAAGCTGTCTTCATGGACCCGAAGTTTAACTCCTTGAGAAGGAAAAATATAATATTCTTCTGAGTGAAAGTAATGTTTTAATCAGATGATTTTGGGCCCTCCTAATCTAGTTTCTGTTGATTTGATAACAGGAATTTACTCTAAGCTCAGAAAGAATTAACTGGATAATCCACATTAATCAAATACTTGGGAAGTCCCATGTTTAAATGACTCAGTGCCTTAAGAATTTAATAGTTTAAGAAAATTATCTAAAGAAGATTCCTAGTTTTCTTTTCTTCTATACACAATCCGTAGTTTGTGTTAAACACACACACACGCACACACACACACACAAAACTTTTTGTTTTCAGAGCAGTTTTAAGTTCATAGAAAAATTCAACTTAAAATACAGAGTTCCCACATATCCCTGCCCCCACACATGGATAATCCCTCTCATTGCCCACATTCTGTACCACCACAGTGTGTTTGTTACAATCATTGACAATTGGTGGTTATCACCAAAGTCTGTAGTTTACATTAGGGTTCACTCTTAGTGTTTGTGCATTCTCTGGTTTTCACAAATGTTTAATAATACATATCCACCATTGAAATATCCAGAGCAGTTTCACCGCCCTGAAAATCTGTGCCCCTCCTACTCATCTCTCTCCACAACCTCTGACACTCACTGATCATTTACTCTCTTCACAGTTTTGCTTTTTCCAAAAAGTTATATGGTTGGAACTGTATAGTATGCACCCTTTCCAGATCGGCTTTTTTCCACTTAGTAAGAGGAAGTTTCCTCCATGTCTTTTCATGGCTTGACAGTGCTCCCCACTCCTTTTATAACACTGAATAATATTCCATTATGGGGATGTACACAGTTCATGTATGAATTCACCTTCTGGTAAGTATCTATTTAGTTTTATAAGAAGTCACTAAATTGTTCTCCATAGTGACTGTAAAATATTGCATTCCCATCAGTAATGATGGGATTTTCTGTTGGTTTCACATCTATGCCAGCATTTGGGTAGTCAACATTTTTCACAGTTTGGCCATTTTAATAGGTATATAGTGGTCTCTCATCATTTTGACTTGAAGTTCCTTGGTGAAATAAATGTTGACATTTTTTCATATGCTTATATGCCACCTATGTATCTTCTTTGATGAGGTACCTGCTCAGTTTTTTTGCCACTCCTCTCCCCTTTTTTTGGTTGGTACTGGGGATTGAACCCAGGGCCTTAAACATATTAGGCAAGAGCTCTACTACTTAGCTACATCCCTATCCCTTCTTTTGTCCATTTTAAAATTGGGTTGTTGGCTTTCTTATTGTTGAGTTTTAAGAGTGTGTTTTAGATGTGGGTTGTTTTTTTTTTTTTTTTTTTGTAATATTTTCATTCATTCTGTGACTTGCCCTCTTGCTATTTTCATACTATTCTCAGAACAAAAATTTTTATTTGCAATGAAGTCCACCAGTTCTTTGTTTCATGGATCATGCCTTTGTGTTTATCTAAAATAGTTCTTGCCATACCCGAGGTAATGTATATGGTTTTCCTATGTTATATTCTAGGGGGTTTATAGTTTTGTGTTTTGCATTTTGTGATGCATTTTATTTTTTTAAGCTCTAGTTTTTTTTTTCCTTGCATGTGGATGTCCATTAGTTTCAGCACCATTTGTTGCAAAGACTGTGTTTTCTGCAATGTTTTGCTTTTGCTCCTTTGTCAAAAGCTCAGTTGATTTTACCTTTGTGGCTTTATTTCTGGCCCTTATATTTCAACATGTTGATCTGTTATTTATTCTTTTGCCTATATGGGATGATTTTTATCATTATACATATTGTGATGCGTTATTAATCTAGATTTATGAAAAAAAGAGAAAAATATTATGTGTTCTTCAAATAACTCAAAATATTTCAAAAAATACTCACTTTTTTCTTATTTATGAAACATAATTAAAAGGACCAAATTGGATTCTCCTGCCAGTGAGTTATAAAATGGTACAAGAAAGTTGTAGCATTTTAGTGGGGATGGTGGGCTCCTTTTGTCTTGTCTTTTCCCAACTGACAGCTTTCTCACTCCACCCTCTTGGCTGAGGCAGAGAAAGAACATTTCCCTATCAATTTGTACTCTCAAGATAAATTAGAATGTGAAAGAACCAATTCAGCTGGAATAAAAGGGTGTGGTGGGGAGGAAAGGGTTTCTAACCTTCCAAATCTTGCCTGAGGGCAGAATCAAATGCTCTCTTTTCCCTAACCTTTCCACATTTTTGTGTCTCTTCTAGATTTCCCTATTCAGTTTAGCTAAATATGCCTTTCCAAGGCACTTAGTACAAATGGAGTGGCTGAGTATCACATTGAAGTGTTCCTGAAGCATATCTTTCAAAATACAGATTTTCAGGCATCACTTCTTAGAAGTAATTATTTCACAGATCTGGTTAGGTCACAGGAATCTGCATTTTGAGGAAGCTCTTGAATGAAGATTGTCAACAGAAAGCACTTTGAGAAACATTAGCATAGAGGTCATTTGATATGAATAAATAAAATACTAGAGCTTTGGAATAAATAAGTAAAAACAGGCATCATAAAATGTGCTAACTATCTCTTAAAATTAAGATCTTGCTAATTAATATGGACATAATTAAATCAAATAATAGTAACACTTTTATGAATTTTTCCTTTAGGAGTGATGGACATATAAAGATATACATGTCCTCTTATGCAACTGATGAATATGGAAAAATATTACTAGGTTCATGCAAAGGTACAGCAAGTGGCAGTATATCCTATTGACATGCTGGGAGAATGACTTTTCTTAATTGCTATAGCTTAGTCCCCAATATTTGTATTTTCTTGTGAAAACATCCTTAGTAAGCCTAAAACGGAAATTTTCTTTTTTTCAGACAATTGTTTTTCAAGTGTTAGCCTTTCTAGGAAAGACTTTATCTTAAAATAAAATTGATAGAACATGAAGTTGGAGCTCATTTCAGTACTCCATGAACTCATTTTATGATTTCTAAATGTTTTCTATGATTTCATTTTTTTCTGCTTATCTTTATCAAAATTCCACCTAAGGAATCTAGATCATGTGATCTGTATAGGTTTAACTAATTCCTATTTCCAACCTAATTTAGGACTTCATTCTTCACCAAGACAATACATATAAAAAGCCTTTTTCATTTAACAGCACACTGCCCTTTCTTTGAAAAGTTAGTTCAAAGATATTAAAAAAGATGGTAGAGTCAAATCTTTTATGTGTCAAATTAAATGGGATTACATGTTCTCCATTTTAAAACCATAATATCTTTGGAATCTTTCAAGGAATGTTTTTTTTTTTTTTTAATCTCTCCACCAACGATTAAATATATAATTAAACCTATTTTGGTAATAGCTAATTTAATTTTATTATTAGCTTTTCAAGAACAATATGAACAAAGCCTTTTTATGATTTGTTCCTGGAAAGCAAATGTCAGCTGTCAATTCTGTTACAACCAAGATCTCTTTGTGGGTGAAATCCAACATTAGTAACTCCTCCCTCATCTCATGGACTAATACATTCTGAATGTAATAGCTTGATTTATTCATTTAACAACTGTTTACTGAGAGCTTACCTCTCGCAGGGCATTGTTCTAGGCACTTAATGCAAATGAATTCATTCCAGATTCCATCATTCAGTTCTAACAACTTTTTCTATTAAAAACATTTACAAGAGTGAATCATTCACACTGTTATACATTTATACAATGTACTATTGCAACAGGGAGGAAAATAAAAGCTTCTCCTTGTCTTACCCTCTGTTTGTATCCAAGGTTAGCTATTTTTCTGATTCTCAAAGTTATACTCCTGGACAATTGTTAATGTTTGTGCTAGCATACATATGAAACAGTATGCATATACTAAAACAAAAATGGAACAATAATAGAAGTATTGTTTATCAATTTGCTAATGAGTTAATTAAGGAGTAATTAAAGAGAAAATAACATTTTGAATTACTGTCCTAGTGATAAGAGCTAGAACATATCAATACTGAATGTTACATTTGAAAGCTAATTTGGTCTTGCTCAGTGGCTCATTTCTGTAATCTCAGGGACTTGGAGGCTGAGGCAGGAGGATCAGATGTTTCAGGCCAGCCTGGACAATTTAGGAAGAACTTGCTGGGGCTGGGGATGTGGCTCAAGCGGTAGCGCGGTAGCCTGGCATGCGTGTGGCCCGGGTTCAAGCCTCAGCACCACATACAAACAAAGATGTTGTGTCTGCTGAACACTAAAAAAAAAATATTAAAATTCTCTCTCTCTCTTTAAAAAAAAAATTTAAAACAATCATTATGTTTAATCTTTACATGCAGATCAGTAACATTTGGAAATTGTACATTGACATTGCTACCTGACATTTTTTTTTGTTTCATGTGTTGTTTAGGCTCATTTTAGTTATTAAATGTTGTATATTATATGTTATCAAATTTTGCTTTTATTTTAGAAATTTCTATTATATGATTTTTATTTGATCAACAGAAATTAGTTGAATAGCAAATAGATTACATTTATTAGTGATCCAGATGATTATTTTTTATTTGTTCATTATTGAATGCCTTATACAAGTACTTTACAGAATACCATCTCAGTTACTATCATTGAGCTTTAAATAAATAAAAACAATTCTATCCATTATAACAATAAATTCAATAACATTTTTTTAGAGTACTCCTAAATAATTGATTGTATAAGTTGGGAAATTTGTAACTGTAGTGAGGAAAAAACCTCTAAATTTCAATAATTAAATATAGTAGAAATTAATTCCTGCTCACAGAACACCTTTATGCAGGTGTTTTTGATCAGTAGGTAGTTTTCTTTCATACAGTGATTTGGGGATCCAAGCTCCTATTATCCTAAGGATCCACAATCTCTTAGGACATGGAGAGTCTCTAAATTGAGCCTGCAATGGGTCAATCCCCAGTAAAAATTTCAGTTGATAGATTGTCTCTGGAAGAATATCAGACTAGGGATATGTCTGTGATTTCAGGGAGTGGCCCTTAAATTGAAGCAAGAATGTGATGTGTATATGGAGATGAATGTGTAGGGATAAGGCAGTGATGGTGGCATTGAGAAAAGAAAAAGAAGAAGAAGAAGGAAAATATGAGACCATGTTTTGATACGAACTGTGAGCTTTTCATCAAAGAGATACATTAGATTTTTAATTTAATAAGTAATTCATATTTTTGAAGGATTCATGAACCTGGACTAAGGATATGTGATTGTTCAAGATTTAAAACACATCTTGGGACGCCATTATTCTCATGTAAAGGTGACAGAGAAATCTGTGTAGCCCCTATAGGCCTTATTCTATTCACAACTTCAGTTGCAGCCAAAGCAGATACTAAGAAGGCAAAAATTCTCTTGGAAGATGCAGCCAAGGGAGATCTTCCCAAGGTATAGAATTAGGATCTATTCCAGGAAATCCCCATACCTGTATCTGAAAGATGTCATAATGTCTACCCAGTGGGATTGCAGAATTGCTATAGGCCAGTGAGTTCTATGTGTCTCTCAACCATCATATTTCTAATAGGACTTTTTCTAAGGCTACTGTTACATTACAGTGCGTTGAATGAGTGTAGGACAGATGGATTCACATTTGAAAGTGATTTAGAGATGATTCTACATCCCTCACAGATAATGGACTTTGATGAGGATGCCAACAGGATGAGCCTTTGACTTCACCCTTGAGGAGGGCTGGAATGGAACCCATATGTGGAAAGAAGGGAACAAAGGGAGAATGAACAGCGTTTGGTGCCTAGAAGGGCAGCCTGTGACAAATTGTTGCTTGCCCAGTGTTTCATCTGCTTGCCTCCTTTTCCCAACCTGAGTGTCTATTACATGGAATGGTCCCTTGCTAACTCTGGTTGGGCTTGGACATACAGAGCAAGGCATGAAATTGAAAGTAAAGAAAAAATATAAAATCTGGATATGTTTAAGGGAAATTTTGCTTATTTAGAAATTTAAGAATAACACAAAATTCATCATTCTTATAGGTAGAATTAACAGTAGGTGACAGCTATTGGAGCATTTACATGTAAGAGCTACTCTATCAACTCATTTAACTCTCACAATGGCTCTAAGATGGTACTATTATTTTAATATCTAATTTGTAAATGAGGAAACAAAGAGTGAAAGAGTTAACAGCCTGTATGTAGCACATAGCTTAGTAAGTGTCAAAGATAGTGTAAGTGACCCCAAGCAGATTTATAAACAGAGCAGAAGGCAAAGTCAGGAAAGGTTCAGGAGGTAGGGTTAGAGTACCAGAGTCTGTGTTGTAATAATTAGAGTGCCTGAAGAAGTAAGTGAAGGGCAGGAGGCACCAGAGACTGGTTATTTTCAATTCTACTTTATGAATTTGTCCAATAGGTGATAGTTATTTGAGGGAAACATTTTATGAAAAAATTTTACTTAGAGCTATTTCTATTTTTTTTTTTTGGTTTGTTTCTTTTTCTTTGTTATTTTGATCTTGAACCTGTATGCTTATGTTTAGCTGAGATACATGGTAGGTATTTAATAAATCAAATTTCAAATTCTAAGTACTAGTTTAACACTACAGAGAATTAGTATTGCAAACTGTGTATATATATATAAATAATTGTATAAATAAAATATTATTCTTCATAAAAATTTTTAAAGAAAAAAGGAACAAAGCATAGTAGTTTGCATTGAATGCTGGCATTTGATGATTTTTTTCTTTAAATTGAGTTTAATATAGCCTTGGAATTGATCTCCTTATGGATTGATTTGCTTAAGATGCCATCAAAAATATTTTTGCTATAGTTTGTTGCAAGAACAACCAAATATGAATGGGTCGCAAATGGCCAATTTTCACTGAGCACTATTAATTGGCTATCAGAACTCTAATTTTGTTATTTTTTAATTGCTATACTAGTTACCCATTAGCTTTTCCTGTGTGTTTAAATATTCAGTTCCTATATTTATATTGCTAAATATTTATAAAGCAAAAGGGAAAAGTAAGTCAACTATAATAACACTGGTTTTGTCATACTTTCGTCTGATCCTTTCCATTTTAAAAGGATATACATAATTTATATTATTGAGATAATATTGTTGTTTTCTTTTAATTTTCTCAAAGAAAGAGGATACATGCAAGGAAAAATGTAACCAAACATAAGTGGTGGCTTTACATTTGAATTTGAAGTAATGCTCCCTTAAAGCTCCTAAACTTCACATGACTTCTTATAACAGTACCAGGCATAGATTGTTTCGTGGTGGATGAAAACTTTTTCATTCTTTTGGCTATCATAAGAAGTTATCCACTCTAAGCTCTTCAAGTTCAGAATTCATAGTGCCAATTAAGAATAGCACCCATTTTAGTTCAAACAAATACTTCTTGTTTCAGAAATGATTTAATTGGCATGACATAATAGGTATACTATGCCCAGTGGAGCAATCTCACCTTAGCATGTTTTTTTTTTTTTTTCCCCTACAGTTCTCATCACGGATGCACAAGGGTTGACTTGTGTAATATTAACAATGTTTTCAAAACCTATGCAACAATGTAATGAGCTCAGACTGCACTGGCATATGAAGTGCTAAACAAGCATACTCCAATTAACAGGGGAATCTTTTATGATTCATATCAGTACTTCAAAAGCAAATTATGTGCGTCATTGTTCTGCATTTCACTTCTTGGGATAAATCTAACATTAATGAAATATCTAAGGAATGCCTTGAAAGTCTAAAGCATAAATAAAATGTTATCATTCATTTCTGCGTATAAATTTTCCACCTTCCTACAGAAGTTTTGACTGTAATGAGTGAAAGACTTGTTAAAAAAGAATTCCAGAGCAGTATTTTCAACCTGAAATTATGGCTTGGTGTTAGGTGATTGGTAACTCTCATGAAAAAATGTGACCTTAAGCATTATTCATCTGATTCCAATTCAGGTAGTTAAAAACAATAAGAGATTTATTTTCAGGTTTCCTAAAGTCTTTAAAAAGAAATTCTATAAAATTAATATTAAAGAAAAAAGATCTTGACTAATTTTTACTATTTATTTTAACCTATAAATCTAGTTACAAATAATAGCACTTTAAAAGTTTTCTTATTAGGTACAATTATTTTTGTTTTCTTAGTAATTTTAAATTATTCAATGAGATAATAGAGGTAAACTTGAGGAACAAAGGATCATGATGCATTTCATTTATCTAACCAAATGCAGGAATTATGATTCCATCCAAGTAAACATTGCAAGTAGACTGTAAATTTAAGCTGTCAATAGATTTTTTTTTAACAAAAAATGAATTAAAGAAAAAGCTAAAGGGAATGAAATGTTATAATAGAGATACTTTGGGACCATTAACTGCTTGAGTGATCAGTACCAAAAATAATAAGAGACAAGAAGATTTATTCATAGTGTCTAGAATTTTGAAAAAAATATTTGGTGACACAGAAAAGTAATTCTTAAGCTTGTGAGGAACTATATGATTATTCATCTATTTGCATATTTTAAAATATATACTTTCTGACTGCCCAAACATATATATTTAAAATGATGTTATGATCTTTTCAATGTTTGCATTCACTTTATAAGAATAAGATCTAGCTGTGATTCCACTGGCAGATACTGACCCACCCAGAGGGTCAGGTTTCCAAGACCTGAAACTTGTCATCAATACTCCAGCAAACACTGTTAAGGGCATGACTACAAGAAATGCTAGCTAGAATGTGCCTTTTGGCAGAATTTATTATAGATAACACTGTATTTCTGGAGGCATTACAAAGGATGAAAACTCCATTAACCTGTTAAGCACAGAGGGTATAAAAATGCAAATAGGCATAAAATCAGGGAGACTAGAAGGAAAGATTTTCCTGCAATTCTGTGTCTAAATCAATGAGAGAGTTACAGATAGCTGCTCAAATATGGAGATAGATCTTAATCTCTTTGTCATAGAAGGGGAGGGATTTTTAAAAAACAGACACCTGCTCAATCTCCTCCCTCCTCAGGAAGCCCTCTGGCAGTAGCACAAGTTATGTGATTCCACCGTGGGCATGTGAACGTAGACTTTGGCTACACTTTCCAGCACATATTGCTCTCTGCAGAAGTCTATGCAGTCGTATGGTTGTCCCTGGGTAGCCATCTGTGACCATTCTGCAGTGTGTCAGTACTCACAGGGTGCCTCAAATGTTATTCTAGAGAACTGGCGGTTTTCATTCCTGTTCATGCACTTTTGGAAGAAAATGTAAAGACCTGTCTAATAGAGACAAGAGCTGCCCCTAAGTACACATGCAATAGACATCAGCCTGTGTGGTGAGATTTACAGGAAAACAAGAACTCACAAGTGTCTAATTTTGCTTAAAGGATGCTGAGAAGAGTGAAAAGAAATAAATATGGCCTTTCAGCCTGCTGATATGAAAGGCATATTTTTGCTAGCTGATTTCAGGGCAACCAGGAATGTTAACTGATCCAAAATATCTCCTTTCCCTGCCTATCCTTGTTGCTGAAGTTCCACCAATTCATTGCAAATATACATTCCATGGGAGTAAGCCTCTGCTCAGTCTAGGAATAATCTTTAAAAATATATTAACTGCAGTGAAGGAGAATGCTCTTCTGTTAGCTAGTGTTTTTCTTCAGAAAACATAGGAACCCGAATGAAAGGCAACTTGAGAGAGTGGGGATGAAGGAAAATATGGGTTTTTTGTATACTTATTTTCATTCATTTATTGAGTCATTTGTTCAACAAATGCTAGATTCCATGGTGGGAGATACAGAGATTAGGGCTCTTGCTGATCTGTATTTCTTATAATATATAAGAAGATTGATAAAATTATTTGAATAATAATAATTTAAGACAAAAATTATCCAGATATTGGCATGACACTCTGGTTGCCCCAAACAGGTTCAATGCCAAGCGTTTTGCTAAGCGTTTTGCTAAGTGTCACCAAGGATGCTTGTAAAATATCATAATAGTTACTAAATCTATTTAAGAAGAAGCCACCAGCCTTTCAGGTTCTTCTTAAATTGGCTCATGTAATTCTCACAACTACTTGAAGGGGGTAGTTCTATTTTACTGTCTCCATTTTACAAATAGATTAAATAACTCTTCCAAGGTCACATCACTAATGAGAAATAGTGGATGTTTAAGCCATGCTCAAACAAAATGTCATAGACAAAGAAATAGAAGGAAAAAAAAATACTTGGAACACTTGCCTGAAAAGATTGAATAACTGCTGTTTTCCACATATCTGAATATTTTATGGAAAGAAAGTTTTCTCTTCTTTCCCCAGTGAGAATTAAAACCATGTTCTTAATCAAAGGGCCTTTACAGAACTCTTTCGTTAAGGTCAGTCAGTTTGTCCTTTCTAGTAGGATACACTTTTTCAGCACCACCTAAGGCCTAAGACTTCCACATAGAAGATATTTTCTTTTGCACAATAGAATAATAGCAGTACTCTTGATATTTGAAGGAAAAAGTTACTTACTCCACTTTTCTCCCTGCTTCATTCCTCCTCTCTCCATCTTTCTCCTTGTAGTGAATTCCTCCCCTAAAATTATAATTCTTAATTTAGGTATTGTCTAAAGGTCTCTTATGCTAAGTGATTTTAGTGTGTATTTTATTGTTTTTGCCTGCCCAGCTTCTGATACCAGCATCAAGTTTTGTCATTGGGGAAGCATTTCTAACTGCTTCCAGTCTAGGGAGCTTGTGGGAGGCCAGACTCTGTTCACAGGTCCTTTAATGTAGGCTCATCCAAACCAAGTACTACAGTTTTATGTCACCCAAACCAAGCTAAAGATACTCAAGACTTGGATCTTTGTGAAAACACCTGGAAAGGAGATAAGTTTTTCCTTTGTATTTACAAGTAGGAGGTTGGGTTTTAGCTATTGGATGCCTTCCTGCCACCCTGTGGAAGAATCCACAAGGATATAAGGCTGACAGAGGAAAATATAAACCAAAAATGATGAGAGATAATCCACAGCAACATTACCTGACTCTCTAAATCAAGATGTACATAGAAATACCTTCTTTTTTAAAAAAGTACAACTGTCAAAAAATTTTTTTCTGTGTGTAAGTCAATTTATGTTGTTTTTCCCATTTTGTAATTAAAAAAATTCCTGATACAATGATCTTAGCTCTTTACAAGTAGCACCTGAGCCCACAGGAGCCATTAGCAACAAAGGATCACATTTGCTAAAATTTGAGAGGAGAGAGATTGACCTTGGCCCAAAGAGTAACATGATCAGAATATTTCATCAAACTGATAAGAGCAAGTACCATAAGATTTCAGTGTGATATTATTTTCCCCTCTATATTATTTTGCAATTTGTGCTTTTGGTATCTTTTATTTGGCTTCTTTGATCTTATCTCTCAGACCCATGTTCATAAGAAATGATGGGAAATTTAAAAGTACAGATTTATGGTCCTCACCCTCAGAGATTCTGATTCAATAGAATTGAAGTAGGGATGTAGCTGCAATTTATAACAAGTTTTTCTGTTGATGCCAATACAGGTGAACTGTGGTTATCTTCAGAATAGTGCTGCTCTGTGATATATAACAGATTTATAATTTGAAGACTGCCATGACCACTCTGGAATTCTAGATTGCTTGGTCCTGAAGCAGTAGTTGGTGAAGGCCCAATGAGAGTGTGGCCCACTGTGTATCGTCATTTCTATTTGTAGCTGAGTGGAGTTGGCAGCAGGCACAGGCTGGCAGTCGCTTCCAACATACTCCTTGTCAAAGCACATACTGTTTCTGCAGCTGGCATCTATTCCCTGTACATCCCAATTATAACAGTATTACTGAGTCTTGTGACAGTCACACATTTCATCACCTTGGGGGACTGGGCAGAGCAGGTTTGCTGTGGCATGGATGCTCTGTTACCTCCTTTTCTCATATTCATCATAGCTTAGGAATCTTGTTGGTCTTGCTTGGCACCGAGTGTTTGCTGTTCCTAACTGGGGATGTTTGGAGCCCAGAACAGGTCAGATATTATGTATAAACGGCAGGCTGTGGAGCTGCAGGTTGTGCCTGCTGTAAAACACTAATTTTTGAAGCATTTCTACTATTAAAATTGTCACTCTTAGGATGATCACTATGTCTTGCCCTCTTTTGCTGGTCCTGCATCCCTCGGCAAGTCATTCCTATTCTGCATGCCCATGGCTGGTTATCCTTGATTTGATGAAACTGCAGGGTGTATTTCACACCCCCTATGTAATGAAGAGTTTTGACTTCTGCAAAGTTTCTTCTACTTAAGGGAAGTAAACAGGCTTAATAAAATAGATGTACTATTGTAATGAAATATCTCGAAGGGCCTCTGATTAGTAACCTGATTTTAAAATCTGAGTAGCAAGCTGATACCTAGAAAAACAAATGTTGAGCACATCCATCATTTTGGGTAATCAATAACAGTGAATTTTTTAAATGCTATAATTATCAAGATATCAAAATTTACCAGCATTTTTATTTTTTAAAAAGTATTCTGTCATGTATGTGGAGTGGATAAATGTTACTGATAACACGATTTTCTTTGACACTAGTGTTTTATAAATTATTTGGTACCATCTAGAAAATAGATGATTTCTGGTAGTAAAACCTGGGAGAACAGGCTGTCTACAATCAATACAAATAAGAGGAATGATTGGCAAATGTAAATATTGACCATAAAAGTAGTGGTAGCAATCTCTTAGAGATACAACGAATCTTTCTAAATAAGTCTGTAGCAGAATTCCTCCCACTAAAAAAAGATAGCATGGCTCTATGATTTTAAAGAAAACGAAATGGAAAATAACTAAAATAAAATACCTTATTTGAGTGTTCTGCCCTCTATTAGCTCAAGAGAGATACAAGGAGTTTTGGAGAAAATTAAAAAATGGAAATCCAACCTTATGTGGAGAAGTTCCAAGAATGAGAGAGTTATTTTACTTTGAAGGAGACAGCTGGGATCTGATTTGATTTAGCAATGGCCTTCAAAAGCTGTCAAAAATTTCGTACAGAAGGTGATCAATTTTCTCTCCTATTCCACTTTAACAAAAGCAAGGGGGAAATGTGCCTTAAAACAAAAATTGATAGGTTTAGATTCTGAGTTGGTATTTTTAGAATAATTTCTGAAGTTAGGATAGGTTGTGAGTGGCTGTGCCAATGTTGGAGAGGTCACAGTGCTTTTTAAGTTTCCTCAACCCAAGAATTCTATGATTAAGCCTAGTTATAGCACAGTGCCCAGGAGAAACAAGCAATTGTTGTGAGAAAAGTTCTCAGAATTGCCTCAAATGCAAAGGTTAAAAGAAATGACAGGGCAGTTTCCATTTAACATGGGGCAGAGACTGGAGCTGAAAGAAGGCTGGTGACATGTACTGATTTAAGGTAAATTTCCTGTTGCAGATCTGCCACACAGACTGTGAAGAAGTGGCATGACAGAAAGTATCAGTTGGGACAGTCATGAACCAGGAACTTAAAGGGCAATGTCTCATCCCAAATTTGATACATAATGAAGTCATTTCTTGGACTACAACAGGCTATTACTTCCTTATTCTTTTAAGAAAATTAATAAAGTTACTTTTCCCCCTAAAGTTTAAGATTTTTTATTATGATATAATATGCATAGTATAAAATTTGCTATTTTAACTATTTTAAAAAATATAGTTCAGTAGCATAAAGTACATTCACAATGTTGTGTAACCATCACTACCATCTACCTCCAGAACTTTTCTGTCCTTCTGAATGGAACGTCTGTATCCATTAAAAAATAACTCTTAATTCTTCCCCCCAATAAAATTACTTCTATAATGAATGATATTAAAAACTATTAATTAGAGGATACATGGTAGGCTTTGCAAGAGGAGAAATTTATTATATATCCTATATTTGGGAAAAATTGTGAACATTTATTAACAGCTGAAGAATATTATGATTGCTAATGATTATAAGATCTAGAACTGGAGGAAAAAGTTTTATCACAATTTTTTTTCTTTTTTTAAAACAAATATATGTTTTTAATTAGTTATATATGATGGTAGAATGCATTTATGCACTTTGATATATCATACATAGATGGGATATAATTTCTCACTTTTCTTAGTGCACATGTTGTAGAATCACATTTGTCATGCAGTCATCTATATACATAAAGTAATAATGTCTGTTTTGTTCTACTATCCTTCCTGTCCCCACATTCTTTCCCTTCCCCTCTCTTCATCACAATTTTTTAAGGACAACGTTTAAGTCAGGGAGCATTTGAGTCTGAAGAGGTGATTCAGTGGACTCCATCCCCAATTTATATACATTTGAATATTCAGGCCTTGGTCAGGAATATTTTCTTATCTATAAGTAAACTGTTAATAGGCTGTACCTATAGCATAGTTCATGTTAATAAACAAAAAGCAAAAAAGATTAATTTTACAGCACAGAAGTTCCTTTATAGTCTGCTGTGCCTTCTAAGTTGTTATAGTTTGAATTTCTAATGGCCACAGTTCAGATATCGATTAAAATATTATTACATTTGATGAAAAGTACTTAACATTCTTTATTAAACTCTGTGTGTATGTGTGTGTTACTGGGGATGGAACTCAGAGGTGCTCTACAACTGAGCTTCATCCCCAGCCCTTGTTGTTTCATTTTGAGAGTGTCTCCCTAAGTTGCCCAGGCAGAACTTGAACTTTCCATCCACCTGCCTCTGTTTCCTGAGTCACTGGGATTACAGGTGTGTGCCACCACTCAAGTGTAAATAATTGTCACTGTTGCAAAATGTTTGCTGTTTATTTTTTTTTAAATACCCATCCTTTTCTTATCCTCATTTATTGGTTAGAAAACAAAACTAGTAAATCAACATGCACAATTAGACAATTGTGTCTATAAAATTGGTATAAAAACTAACTGAAAAAGTAAAAGGAATATTTAACTATACAAGTAAAGTACTTTTTAAAGGCAAGTTCTATATCAATTTTCATTCATTGAAAAGGTCTGTCTTTTCTCACTTAGATATTCATATTTCTCCTTATCCTTATTGTTCTGCAGTTTTACTACACTGTATCTAGGTTGTATCTGCTTTTATTGATACCTTTTGCATTTAAAATCTAGAGATTTATTTCTTGGATGTTATCTTTTCAAATATAGTTTATATTCCATTTCCATTTGGTGGATCATATCAATCTATTCTTTCATTCTGAGTGGATTGAATCTTTTAATTAATTGAGTCTCTGTTTATGTTACAACAGGTTTTTTTTTTAAGTAACAAATTCTCTTTTTATTGAATTTCTAAATTGAATCATTTTTCATCCATCTTTTCTTGATTTATGTATGTCTGTTTTGGTTTTATTTTTTTCTTTCATTTTTTAAAACTAAAAGTATTTTTACAAAGATCAAAGACTTTTATTACAGTAACTTTGAATATTTAATAATTTTCTCTTTTATTGGTAGTGAATGAATCAAGTACTGATTTCATTGCCACCTTTCTTCAGGTTAATCCCTAGGAGTTTAGAATGATCTTTCCTAAATTTCTTGAGTGATGGTCCTTCCTTCTTGCCTTCTTTTCCTTCCTCTCTCCTTATTACTCCATGTGCCGTGGGTTGTGGGTTTGGGGCAAGTTTTCCTGCCCTGGGAATCTGACCCAGATATCAACACTCAGCTGGCAAGCAACACAGCGTAGGTCCCAACAGCGAGAAGTCCTTTGGCTTTCCAACTTCTGAAAGTTCTTGGTTTTACTTTAGTGTAGCCTCAGGCAATGGAGAGTTCTGTCATCATCCTTTCACTGGCCAGCATCCCGGTTTAAGGACACCTCTCCTGTTTCTCTACTTGGAACTGAGCAGGTCCAAAGATTCATCTTGTACTTCTGAACCTCTTTCTAATGCATGAATCTTTATCACCTTTTTGAGTGTGATTTTATTTTTCAAATTCATTTAGTTTTTAAAAAATTCTTTGGATTGGAGGAAAAATTTAAATATTCTCGTAGAGTCAATTTTCCTAGGTATCTATGTTTAGACGATCAGAATAATTAACACTAAAATCAGTTTATCAACTTAATAATCCAATTGCTCTTTGACCTCAATTAATATCATTTGTGTGTATGATTTAGCTTGAAATCTGGGACACAGATCAATTGATTTAGAGCAGAGCCCCTTCAGTTATTAAATTATTATTTCAATAAAAATGTTAACAGAGACATGACTGATACAAGGCAGTTTGGTCTCTAATAACTAGATAATTCATAATTATGGATCTAGAGTCAATTATTTTAATATTTGTGTGTATTTATGCAAAAGTAATTTTTGGCTTGAATGCTTATATAATTATTTTAGTTTTCCACTACAATTTGCTTATGTAGAGAAAAGTGAAGTTGAGGAAAAATATTTGGTGGCACACAATAAGGATAAAAAATGGAAATAGCAACAATAATCTATGATGTCAATATTACAGAAAAGTGTTAAAACTAGTGGATCAGTGCCCTGCATCACTAACTTAGAAAAATTGTCTTGGGTATTTTTCTGTTTTAAATGAGTTGTCATAAGTGTTTAATGTCAACAACCAATAAGGTAGTTCTTTGTGAGATGAAAAAATGGGTGCATTTGCTTGAAATATTAAGCAGATGAATCCTTTGCAAAAGCTTATAATAATTTAAATTGGAGTAAGAGTAATAAAGTATAAAGATCACACTCACTAACAAAAGTTAAGAGTGATGCTTTGTTGAGCTGCTGAGGAAATTAAAATAAAAATATCCTGATATAACTTTATGAATGGCATAGAAATCCTTAACAATGGTTTAATGTTTTGTTACCCCATTTTAAATTAAATGCTTAGCCAGATATCAACAAATTTGGTGAAATGGACCTGGAAAAGTCTCATGCTTTAGTTGTTATTATTATTTGTTATTAATTCTTAAAAATTCAAGTTTTGCTAACACATGATTCACCCAAATATTGCCTAATGGAAACAGAGTACTTTAGATAAGCGAAGCAGATCATGCTTTTCAATTGATTTACACATAGCGAATATCTGTTCTTGGGAGTGGACAGAAGAACAGAGGTTATGAAAATGTTTATCCTTGAAGAAGAGGCTGGGCTATTGAAATAATGTTTATGCATACTGCTGGCAGAGAAGTTCTAATGTTGCTTTAAGCCTGATTTGGCACACCATGTAACTCTTCCAGGCACAATGCACAATTTTCATAAATAGATTGAGCTGAAAGAGTCCCTGCTATTGATCTGCCATTCAGCTGACCCTGAGTATAACTATACAAGAATTTTAGTGTACGTTGTGTGTATTATTTTTATTTTCAGAAAAAGAAGATAATTAGGCATTCATAAGGGATTACAGACATGATTTCTAAAAGCAAGGCTCCATTGTTTAAGTGTAAGTGGAACAGTTGCTGAATATGTTCCTTTATGAACCCAAGTGGCTTGTGTCATCAAACCAATAAAATCTATTTTTGAAGTTTCTTCTAAATATTAAAAAAAATCCAGTGGCTGTATAAACATGGCTTATATATGTGTGAACTCCCTGCATCTTCTCTAGTAAGAGATAATTAGAAATTTTTGACAAACTCTCAGTTAAGTTTTCACTGGAAATATTAACTGTTTCATTATAATTACTATTATTTTGTGCATGTCCACAGATTTTGTTTTGTGAGACCAAAATACTGATATTTTATGTTTTCGACTATATCAGATATAATAAATGTACTCACAGTGTTAATAAAAGTCATAATCAATTTTATATTTTTTAGTGGAGAAATTAAGATCACAACATTCTTTTATTTCTAAGGCAATATGAGTGCTTGGTAAATAAGAACAATGGACAAGACCTTTCATAGATGTTAGTTTAGTCTGTTCACCTAAAGTATGAGGGTGAAAAAGATCTGTCTGATTTGTAGCTTATTTGGAATATTAGCTAAATAGTTTGGTTCAAAATCCTCTGCCCATTTTATGTAGGTTCTTCTATTCTCTGATCTTTGTTCATGGATATTCGACTTTGAATTGAAACATCAAAATGTAGCCTTTCCCTAAATGTCTTTGATCTTCTGAAAAGTGTGAATAAGAATTTTATTAAGCCAGGAAGAACTGCACAAATCAATGATTATATTGAATAATGATCATAAAATTATGCTTTGCTTACAACAACACAATAAAAATACGTTGATAACAATACAATAAAATTTCCAGCTTGACAACATATTGCATTGCTGTCAAGTGCTAATAGATTTTAATTCTTAATTACTCTATTTTAAAATTATTTTCACATAGGTCATAGAAAAAAATGTGGAATAAAGATGTTTAGTCACATGATCTAAGATTTGTGTCAAAATCACAAGAACCCACTTTCATATATTTTGTTTTCTTAAAAAATTTTCATTAGAAATATTTAAAACATTTATAAAGGAATAAAAATCAGTATACCAAATGTACTTACCATATAATTTAATAAGTAATAAATATTCAATTAAAGCTACAAAATTATCTCCTCTAATTCTACTTTCTACATTTCTATTCTCCTCTAAGAAAACCACTCTCCTGAATTTGGTATTTTAAATTTCCATATACTTCTCTATTTTACATTATAAAGTTTTACATATATGGTATGAAACTGGATTAAAACTTCTGATCATTGCCCTTATTGCTTAATATAAATATTTATAATTCATCTATGTTAGTATATGTAGCTTCAATTTATTCATTTTTGTTGTATTGGATAAATGCACAACCATTGATTTACCTCTTCTATTGTTGACAGAAAACTATTTCAAATTTAGAGTATTATGAACAATGGATGTTGCTGTAAGCAGCATAAAAACTAATAAAAGTATTAGTAGTATTGAAGTTTCT
Source organism: Marmota marmota marmota (assembly GCF_001458135.2). Lineage (NCBI taxonomy): Eukaryota > Metazoa > Chordata > Mammalia > Rodentia > Sciuridae > Marmota > Marmota marmota. Next base: position 64,233,918 of record NW_026000026.1, on the reverse strand, counting down.
ATATATCATGAAGTTTCTATATATCATAGAATATTCCATTTTCAACTTTGCTAGCAATTTTGGAATTGTTTTTCAAGTCAATCACACCAGTTTATATCCTTTCCAGTTATGAATAAGTTTCTACTTCTATAACCTTGCCAACTCTTGATATTGTCAGATTACTTTTTCCCAATCTGATAGTGTAAAATATTATTTCATTGTATTTCAAGTGATGCTTTCCATTTTACATGAAAAGATGAGCCTTTAAATATCTACAGATGGGGCTGGGGCTGTAACTCAGTGGCAGAGTGCTTGCCAAGCATGTGTGAGGCACTGGATTCAATCGATCCTCAGCACCACATAAAAATAGAAAATTAAGGTATTGTGTCTATCTACAACTAAAAACAATTTAAAAAATAAAGAAATAAAATAGAGGCATTCGGTCCATTTACAACTGCAATTTTAAAAAAATCTACTGATGTAATAATTACTAATATTTCTTCTTCTGTGAATTCATTAGCTAATACATTTTACTCATTTTTCCTTCTGTAAAAACAATTTGAAAATATATTTTACTTATGGGTGCTAATTATTCATTAGTTATGTGTGTGGCTTTCATATTTTTCTGGGAGTGTCTCACTATTTGATTTTTTTATGCTATTTTTTAAAAACAATGATCCTTTTTAGATTGGAAAGACAAGTTCATCAATGTGTAAATATTCACAAAAATCTACATGTTCAAAATGAATATATGCATGTGAATATACACACATGCATATGTATCCATATATATATATATATATATATATATATATAAAAGGACTTGGGATGATGAAAACATGAAGAAGACATCTTTGGGTACTGAATTTAAGAATTAAAATAATCTTAACTATATTCATAATTTTGTGCTATTAACATATACTATTTGACTCTGGAAGAAGCTATAAAACAATTTAAATTTTTAAAAAATGTTCTTTTGTAGATGAATCATATTTAACCGACTATTCTTCTATAACCATGAAGGTTGTTCTGTTTTTTTGTTGTTGTTTGTTTGTTTGTTTTTTGATAATAGAAGTCATGCTGCCTCAGGCATCCTCACATACAGATCATTAATTTTGGGTGCTATTGAGATTGCTGTCTGTAATAGCATGTGTGTGATCTAAACTTTTTTAAAAATCAAGAGGGAATTTTTTCATGCTATACATACAGTCATCTTCATAAAATGTATGATTTAGTGGTTCTTAGTATATTTCCAAAGTTGCACAGTCATCACCACTCTTCATTTCCAGAAACTTTTCGTCACCTTTAAAAGAATCTTCACACCCACCGGCAGTAACTCTCAAGTCCTCCCTTCTTTTAGTTCTGACAGCCACTAATTTACTTTTGGTCTCTATGGATTTGCCTATTCAGTATATTTAATTTAAAATAAATCATACAGTGTGTGCCCTTTGTTTCTGGCTTCTTTCCCTAGGCACATTGTCTTTACAGGTTCATCTGTGTTATAAGATGTATTTGTATTTCATTTCTTTTTGTGGCTAAACAATCTTCCATTTGTTTGAGTACTTAAAATGGGTGTTCTTTTCACCTTTTTTTGCTATTATGAATAATTTTTTGTGAATACATATATTTCATTCTTTTGAACATATATATATATATATACACACACACACTTGGGAGTGTAATTGTTGAGACATATGGTAACTATGTTTAATTTTTTGAGGAATAGCCAAACTTTTCTAAATGACTGCACCATTTAATTTCCCTACTAGTGTTGTATGAAGATCTAGTTTCTCCATATTTTAACCAACACATGTTAATATCTGTCTTTTTTACTATAGCCACTTTAATGGGTATGAAGTGATATCTCATTGTGGCTTTGATTTACATCTCCCTACTTATACAACTGTTGTTTAGCAACTTCTCATGTGTTTTTTGGCCATTTGTATATATATTTGTATTGAATAGAGAAATGTCTATTCAAACAATTTGCCCAGAGTTTAAATGGGTCAATTACCATTTTGTTGTTGAATTTTAAGAGTTCTTTATGTATTTTGAATCGGAGTCCTTTACTGGGTATATGGTTTGAAAATGTTTTTTTTCTTTTATTCTATGAAGTGTTCTTTTTTAATATTTATTTTTTAGTTGTAGATGGACACAATATCTTTATTTTATTTATTTATTTATTTTTATGTGGTAGTGAGGATCGAACCCAGGGCCTCGAACATGCTAGGCAAGTACTCTACCACTGAGCCACAACTCCAGCCCCTCTATGAAGTGTTCTTTAAAATCACTTTCTTCCTGGGTCTTTTAAAGCACAAAAGTTTTTAATTTGGATAACTTCCAATGAATCTATTTTTTAATTTCTCACTTATATCTAAGAAACCATTATCTAAATCATAAATATTTATGCCTATACTTTCTTCTAAGATATTAATAGTTGTGGTTCCTATATTTGGTCTTTGATCCATTTGGAATTATTTTTTGTATAAGATGTAAGTTAGGAATCTAATTTCTTTCTCTGTGTGTGGATATCCATTTGTCCCAACATGGTTTTTAGAAAAGACTATTTTTCTCCAATTGAATTGTCATGTATTCTTTTTTTGTTGTTGTTGTTTATGGTAGTTTGTTGAACCCAGAGGGGTTTTACCACTGAGCTACATCCTCAGCCTTTTAAAAACTAAAAAAAAATTAGACAGGGTCTTGCTAAATTGCTGAGGCTGGCCTCAAACTTGGAATTTCCTGAGTTGTTGGGATTATAAGCATGTGCCTCTGTGCCCAGCTTAAAAATTCAATTGAGTTGCTATCCCAGCCCCTTATGTTTTAGAATTTTTATTCATCTCTACTATTTTAATTTTTAAAAAGAAATTCATTATTAAAAATTATATATGAAAAGCTAATTGTCTCATTACCATATATTTAATAGTACATTTCTTTCCCACTGATCTGAAATGTCATCTGGATTTTATTTCAAGTTTCTACATAGTCAAAAATATGCTTCTGTCATTTTTTTTTTCTCTTGCTGCACCTCTGCAACAAAAACTAAAATGTCTTAATTCATATAGTTTTCTAATAGGTCTTTGTATCTGGAAAGGCAATTACTAATCTTGCTCTGACTACACTTATTCATATTTTATGATTAATAGTTCACAGTTATAATCTCTTGATTTATTAATTTCTTCTTTATTTAAATATTTTCATAACTTATTCAATAAATGGAAGAGTCATATTTTGTGAGCTTTAGTTCTACACACTTTTAAAGTTTTTGTGGCAATAACAAATAGTTTATTTTAGACATTATATGTTCTGGATGGGCACAGTGGCACATGCCTGCAATCCCAAAGGTTCTGAAGGATCCAGAGTTCAAAAGCCACCCTCAGCAATGGCAAAATGCTAAGCAACTTAGTGAGACCCTGTCTGTAAATAAAATACAAAACATGGCTGGGGATGGGGCTCAGTGGTTGAGTGTCCCTGACTTCAATCCCTGGTACCCAATCAATCAATCAGTCAATCATATGTCTGTTTGTTGCTAGTATAAGAGAATGAACTTTTTGTTTATTAATCTTAAGCCCAGTGATATGATAAATCCAATAATTTATTAAATACTTTTTTGTATCACTTAATATAAACATAATTTTCAGATTGGTGAATATGATTAAATTGTAATAAGATATTTTCTTATGTTAAACCATCCTTGAATTCCTGGAATAAGTCATTCCAGGTAAGTCATGACTTATTATTTTTTAAATTATGGAGGATTCACCTTGAAAATGTCTTTGATAGGATTTTTGCATTAGTGTTCATAAATGATTTCTTCCCCTTTCTACTTGTATATTTTTGAGCAGTAAGTTCTGAATGATCTTGATCCAATCAAAAAATATATTGTTGTGTAGATTACATACTTTCTGTTTTTTGTGCTGCTGGGGATTGAACCCAGGGCATCTTGAAGGCATGCTTATAAAGTGCTCCACCACTGAGTTATATCCCCAACTCTGTGGATTACTTTATAAAACTTCTAAATGAACAAGATGGTAAAAATTGTGGTCTTAGAATTTGGGGAACATTCCTCCTCCAAAAAAATTTACAAAAATTATACATTTTTAAATCTTCTTAAATTTTAAAGCATTTTCTTAAATTTTATAACTTTCTTTCTTCAGTCACTCCTAGCACTCATTGACCTCAGAATTCAGTTTTTATTTAAACAAAATGATCTGATGTTTTTCTACTGTTGCTCAGAATATTATTTATTTTGTGCTTCTCATGTCTTTCTCAAATATAAACTCTTCTATTCACATCTTTTATTTCAGAAGTTTTCTTTGTATTTTTAGAAATTCAATAGGTATTTTTATTTTTGTTAATGAAAACACTACCTTAAATAATACTTAGGTTGGTGATCTAAGTATTTTGGAAAAATTCTAAATATATATTTTAGTCCATCAGTCTCTAAAATTTTGTTTTTAATTTTATATTTTAGTTTTATTGCTGATTGGCTTTACCTCTCCAGCATCCTCTTCCCTCTCCTAGGAGATTACTGGTTGACTCTTCTGAAATGGTCAGATTTCCAGGTGATTGACTGGGTCACTGAGGTCGGTGTCAGAAGAATGAAAGATGCTTTTGGTTGTAACAACTGATTAGTCTAGTTCGTGCCATATTCACTTATTTTTCAAACCATGATTGTCAACAAAATTCCAGTGAACCCCAAACAGCTTCTGAAGGTATATCAAGTTCTTTCACTTTCAAAGGCAACACAAATCTTTTTAGTGGGAAAATAAATGATTGAATCTCAGCTCATTCCAAATGAATTAGAGTTGGCAGGCTTGGGTGACTGGAGCTGACTTACAGTGCTTGATGCTAAAATGTAGCTCCTTGTAGTAGTTATAATAAATTAAAGCTTCTGTCAGAGGCTGCAGTCATGAAAGTTAAAGAGAAAAAATATACTGCTACCCTTTATGTTTTGGACTCTGAGAGGAATTTTGGTCTTCAGCAGGTTGACAGAACAAAATAGACAAACCCTATATTTTAGGAACCTGTGCCAAATTTCATGTGTAGAAGCCCATGAGTGTCTTGCGTTATGCTGTGACTTATAGCAGCGAAGGCCCAGAAAGTGAGAACTGGCATACATCTCAAGGCCCGCAGGACGTGCAAGTTCCATAGTTTTCTCCTTTGAATGACAACACCGTCCAGCTTCCCAGTGAGAAGCATGCTGGTGTGTTTCTCTTCGTGCGCTCTTCTGAATAATGTGAAGGTGTTGTTAATTTCAAAACTGTCACTCATGAAGCATGAAAATATTTTTCAGTTAAAGATCCAGTGACAGGCAGAAGACAACAATAGCAATGGGCACTCTGAGACAGGTGATAATTTTCTACAGCTAATTATCATTATTTTTCTACCTAGAGCAATATAAAAAAACACAGAATAATACATACTTTGATAAGGTATGCTTTGGATTAAGAGGCATTGCACATTCGCTCTACCTAATAATCACCTCTTATTTTAATTTTATTTTTTTAAAGAAAAGTTTGAGTAGGTCATTACTGGTTCATTCACAGTTGGAACACTTCTTCTGGGATTAATTTTTGCCCAAGTATCTATTTTATCTTTGTTATTGTGACCTATTTAAAAGATGGGGGAAAATCTAAGGGGAAGCTGGATGCAGTTTCAAGGTATCAGTGTCCTGAAATTGAATCCATTTTGAATCCCCACTCATTTCCTTCCTGATAGAGTTCATAGTAGCCCAGGACTCTTGCTACTACAGGGCAGCACAGAAACAGGAAACTGCCCAGACACATTCCCAGTGTCTTTAGTAGTCCATTTGTCAGTGCACTAAAGACATTTTAAATGATGTGACTCACTCATCTTTCTAGTTATCATTTTTAAAATTGTGACAGATTAAGTGGGCATTCTCTGGCTTCAAATGGAGACACTGAAATATTAGCAGTGGCAACAACTAAATTTTTTTTTTTAAAGATAACTTGAATTTATACTTACTACAAAACCAATAGCAACAGAAACCAGTAAGTTCATATGTTCAGACTCTGGTGCTGTGTATTAAAGGGCATGTAAATAGAGATTAATTTCCTGACTTCTGAAGATAATCCAAGTAGAGTCCAAGTAGAGCCAAGGCAAAAGAAAAAAAAAAAAAAAAAAGAAACCTGAAAAAATAAAAAGAAAGCAGAAAGCAGATCTATTGCAAATGTGATTTAAATCTCATTATATTTTGAATATTCGATGGGAATCTCCCAAGGATTCAGCTTCTCTTTGGGAGTAAAACAGGTTTTAAAAGTGCATTCGTCTCTGCTGCTCAAGTATCGTTTACTAACAAATGATTGCAGCTGCGTCCCAGTGTCCTCAGAGAGTTTTAATGTTGCTTCCAGATGTGCTTAATTTATTTCCAGGGTACAATGTTTGCCATGGGAGGCTTGGGTGGTTTTCTCACTTATCAATGCCAATTTCTTGGAGGTAGGTAAAATTTTCGTCCTCTTCTAGATGGAGAAATAGATATTATTGACTTCATTAATAGGGAATGAGAAGCCCTTAACAATCCTGAGCAAAATATTAAATCTAATTTGTTCTCCCTGAGCTTACACACCTGGACTTATGTTCCTGCAAGGGTTTCCTAGGACTCTTTTTTGCCAGAAATTCATTTTTATTTGTCAAGAATTTTAAAATTTCAGAATTTTGAAAATTGCCTTCTAAGCTTAGCTTTCAAAAACTCCAGTGGCTGATTTGTTATAAAATATGAAGAGGATGAAATGAATCTAATTTTCAGCTACTTGAAGGATGACTGAATTGTAGCTGTTAACATTCTTTGAATATTGGATATGAATAATAACATAAGGTATTTATTACAGAGCAATCATACATTTTATTTTGGAGCATATGAAAATGAAGATCCATTTCAATGTAAAATTCATAATGTATCTAAGAGCAATTGTGAATAGTTATTAAAGCTACTTTTGGTGATGTGCAAACTTAGCAATAGGATTTTAAGAGATTTTTCATGAATATAAATCAAGTTGTTGAAGATGAATTCAAGTACGTTCAATTGAGCTTAAATACGTACTAAAATAGATAATCTAAACTAACATGTGTCAGTATCACCATCTTGTGAATGATCACTGAGGGTCCTTACTGGAACATAACCATGGTCTCAATCCTATGCTTAGTACTCTGTAATGTAGCTTATTAATCTTTAATGACAATGAAAGCAATTATCCCCAGTACCTAAGTGACTCTATTTTGGAAGAGCTTATAAACTGAATTCCTTATTTCTAGTACCAAAGTTACAGGAGCATTAATCTTCCTCAAAGGGTTAAGTGCTTACATCAACGACGAAAAGAAGAATTGTAAAAAAATAATTGAAAATATTTAATTATCCTTGGAAAAGAAAACACATTTTACTTCTTTTCAATTGGTCAGGAAATCCTTTTAATTACCCATGCATTGTTTATGTAGTCAAGCATTAGCAGTGTTTCAAGGTGTATTGCATCCAATATCTTATTAATACAGGTGACAATGTTAAAAGTCTTCTTATTTTGTGAGTAAAATTTTTGTGTGTTACAATTAGAATATTTTTGTAAAATATAAGATGATGAGGGTTGAGAATTCTGACAATTTTGTTCACGGAGGTAATTCAATAACCTTCTAGAACATTGCTGGTCATATAGTAGGTATTAATACATATGTAAATAAATATGTTGAATGAACAAATGTGAATTAGAGATGTTGAAGAAGTGAATAAATGAAAGATAAATGAATATGTCTTCTAAACCTAGCTCACAGAGATTTTAAGTTAACATCAATATCTGTCTCAAATAATTGGTCATTTGTAGTAAGATTAAATAACTCCTACAGTTTTCAGTTTTTCTTTTCTTTTCTTTTTATTTATTTATTTTTCTTGTGGTACTGCGGAGAGAACCCAGGGGGCACTTTACCCCTGAGGTATATCCTCAGACCTTTTTCAAATTTTGAGATAGGGTCTAAGTTGCTGAGCTGGCCTCCAATTTAGGAACCTCCTGCCTCAGCCTTCTGAGTTTCTGGGATTATAGGCATGTGCCCTTGTGCAAGGCCAGTTTTCAGCTTTTTAATTTTTTTTTGGTTTAATAATTATCTTGTACTATTTGGATATAGTGATTGACTCTAGTGATTTTTAGTTAATATAAACAGATAACTTACATTTGAGTCATTCACAAAATCAATCAGATGTTTTGACAGCAGGACTTTACCTTGAAACAAATGAAGCTTAAGTTATTTGTAAGATGTAGGAAAGGCCCTAGTAACATGTACACCAGTTCACAGAGTTTGCTATTCTTCGAAACTAATGTTTTGTAGTAATGTATTGTCTAAGTGTACTTTCTGTTGCAATAACAAAATACCTGAGTCTGGGTAATATATAGAGAAAAGTTTATTTAACTCACAGTACTCTAATTCCAAGAGCATGGCACAAGTATTAGAGACAGTGAGGGAAGATTGCAACAGCAAATGTTCACTTTGCAACAACCAACTGTCATCATTAACTAATACAGTCCTGCAAGACTTAGCTTATTCCCTTAGCATAATCACCTCTTGTATGTCTCACTACCTCTCAATAAAGTTATGCTGGGAATCATATTTCAACATGAGTATTGGCAGGAACAAACTATATTCAAACAATGGCACATTTTAACTGCAGTTGATTTACATGTACTTATCTGTTCATGATCATTTCTCTATTTGCAGCATTTTTTTGGGTGGTGGCATATAGTCCTGGGGTGGTGAGGGGCATGTCTCAGACCAAATTCCATAGGAAAACTGAGTGGTAGATACATCAAACTTGTTAACTCCTACACATTTACCTGATTTCAATCTCTTCTCCTAGTTACTGGCTGTGGAAATGGTGGTGGTGGGGGGACACTCCAAAATGCCCATTGAGATGACTCACCCAGGTGTACAGGGTCAGAAGTCTACTCATGAAATGAGCATGTTTTATAGCACTTAACTCCACTAAAGATGAGAAAAAAAAAGGTTTGAAGAATACGATGTAGAAGACAGTTTGCAGAAAATATTTTCAATCTTCAAATGTTGAAAATTTTAAGTGCAGGATTCAATTTACATTGACACCCAGTCAAAATGGAAGTTCACTCCTTCCATTCTCCACAAGGATAAATAATGCCTTTTATAAAACTCAAATGTACCCTACATTATTTGCAGGTTTTGATGGGAATTTTGCAAAACAAAACTATAATTTCTGTGTTATAGTAAACAAGCTTCTAGCAGTTCCACAAATGGTAATTATATCTATGTTTGTTTTCTATGCAATATACTTCAACTACTGTTAAATAATAACTTACGTTAAAAAGATTGAATCATCTTTTCATTTGTCTTATAGAAAAAGACATCCCAAAATTATTTTCATATGAAAAGAGAACTAAAGAAAATGCAACCAAAAATGAAAGAAAAACATTAAAGGGATCTATCAGAGAGTTTATTAAATAAGTCTTACATATTTTTTAATGGACTTTGTAATATTTGTGTAATATTTTTCAAGTTTTTAAGATTTGGTTTTGTTATGACTCTTTATCATCCTAAACAAATTTTCATGTTCATACCTAATTTTATACTCATTATATTGTAACCATTTTTTGGAAGAAGACTAACCAAGTTATATATGGTTGAGGCTCTGCAAAACTTGGACCCATTCTTGGAACTGAACCTAGAAGAAGCATAGGGATGAAAGGGTGAGGGTGAAGGAAGAGGCCAGTGAGGTCACGAGGAGGGGAAACTAGAACTTCATTGGTCATTTTCCAGTCCTTATTAACTCTCAGGAAATATAATGGAAAAGTTAGGTCCGTGTACAATTTTTAGGTAAGACTTGACACCTCAAAATGCATTTGGAAGCCAATGATACATCTGGAAGTCTACGAAGTCCAAGTGGAACTTTTGCTTTGAAATAAAGCTGTCTGAAATATGCCTCTGTTTGCCATAAAACATTTTAAATTTTGGAGACTTTTCATTAATTTGCCTTATTCTATACGGGAACAGGTTTGTGTTTCTTAAATGCTGCCTTTGATATGGTCTTGATTCATTCCTGCCTGAGAACACCCTGACACTGAGGTGCCCTAATCTTGCTGGTTAACCTGGTGACCATGCTATCCCTCTGTCTGGCCTCGCTCCATGGTTGGTCCTCATTTTGTAGTAGTAATCCCCTCCAGTTGTTAGCCCAGACTTTCCTCTAGGATTTGCCCCCTAGAGTTTGGGAAACTCTTTAAAGTTCTGCTAGAAAACTAGTGCAAATGCTTCATCTGCTTTTGGTTTGTGGGTTCAGAGCACATGTTTTCCAAATGTTACATTTTGAAATGTGGACTTCAGCAATTTTCAAGCATTTTGATCAAATCATCAATTTTTATCCACTGTCTTCTGTGAATGAACGATATATGAAATTTAGCTTTTTCTCAAACATTCCCCTGTCTTCTCCTTATGTATTATATCATCTTATTTGAACTGTCATGTTCTTTTCAAACTAGCAACATTTGGGATGTGTGTGTTTTGAGAAGAAAGGTGAACTCATTAGCTTCACTTTCTAAATATTGTAATAATGTTACCAAAGCCTGGGGTGCCATCTTTATTCAGCTCTCTCTTGTTTTTCTGCCACAACTTAGCACTTATAGTGAATGGCAATACATATTAATAAGCAGTCAGCTTAATAAGACTCAGGTTAATGATGATAATTATTCCTACATGGTGTATGCTGACAGTGTGTGCAAAGATACTCTTCAAAAAAGCCCTAAGGCATTACAGATAATTCTGACATCTAGTACATTATCTCAGAAGAAGGTTAACAACACTATGTGATACTTTTCTTTTCTTTTTTCTTTTTTTAAGTGAACATTTTAATTACCTGGGGATAATGTTCATGGTTGGAATTCAGTGAATGGGCATAGAGCCATTGACTTTTCAAGAGATTTCTGAGAGCATGTTAGAATTTAACCATCAAAAATCTATGGGCTTGCAAACATGAACACCAGAAATAAATAAGCATGATCGAGAATTAAGAAAAAGGTCAATGTTTTAGCAGAATGTTTAAAGTGGGTTCCTGTTTGAAGTGAATGTTTATTTTTTATTGACCATGGTAAAAGTATGGAATGGTGCAGTTCTGCTTTCTTTTCTTTATTCTTTCCAAGTCTGCCAAATTCTCTGCAAAATCAAACATGCTTAATGACTTTGTGCTTTCTTTTCCATGTTATTCGCTATCCCTTCTTTCACATCTGAAGCATTAATGACAAATGACTGATTAACAGTTCAGAGCTGCAATTTGCTTTTTTATTCCCAGGGTTGATTACCTTTTTAGAAGTATTAAAACCTTAAATCAGACATCTCAAGTAAAACACGGGCCTAGGCCTATAAGGTAATATTAATGCATGAAGCCGGCCAAGTGTGGAGGCAATAAAACTGAAAGTGCAGCCTCTAGAAGTGGGGCAGTCATAGTTCATCTCCGGGAGATTATTTCTAAGTAGACATTCTGGCCCACGTTTTGCTAAACATTAAATGTTTCAAAAGAAGCTTGAAATCTGGAATTTTGTGAAATCTTCCCATGTCGAAACATTGTCCATGAATTCAAAATCTCCCTAGGTTAAGCTCAACATGCCCAGGGCCAAAAACAGTTCAAGGGGTACAAGTTTGTTATTTCTGCTTTGAAACAAAGGAAAAAACTTATAATGAAAATAATTCATGGGATCTTGGTTCCCAAGTTCAAGAAATTAGAAGACCCACACACCTCAGGAGATATAATGGAAAGATTAGGTCCATGCACAATTTTGTGGTTGACACCTCAGAATGTGTCTGGAAGCCAATAATACATCTGGAAGCCCATGGAGGCCAAGTGTAATTTTCCTTTGAACTACAGTTGTCTTAAATATGACTCTATTTTCCCTGAAGCAAATGTATTTCCAACCCTCTGTGCTTCTTCATGAGTCTCATTCATTCTGGGTGCTTACACTACCTTCTATTTACTTTTGATGGCCTTAGTTAAATGTCATTCTTTTTGTAAAGTTTTCTATGCCCCTTCTCTTCTCTCAAGTCATTTCTTCCTTCCCTATGGAAAGAATCCATTTCCCTATTGTTTTGCTGGGGCATCTGGCACAAACTATAACAGCACTTACTATCATGTGTACTAAATATCTCTGAAGGGGTTAGTGTCCCAGGTTACAATGTGAAGTCCAGATGGGTAGAGTCATCCCTTTATTTTATCAGCATCACAATTCTATCTATCAGCATCACATTCTATCTGCCTCTTAATAAACAACGAGCATTTGATGAATGAACGAATGGGATCAATGAATGAATATTAGAAAGCTAATACAAGAATTAAGTATCTTTATAAACTTCTCTACCCCTAGAAGGGCTGAGAATATAGAAGATATTCAGTGTCTATTTATTAAATGGGAAACGGATGTCAACCAACAGGTGAGTTATTTTTGAAGCGCTTGGGAGTGACAAGACATTCTTAGTGATTGTGCTCCTTAAATACCTCCCAAGTGAGTTAAAATACTCTTTTAAATACTCTTTGATCAAGAAATTCACTTAAAATTTTAAAAATGTACAATATATAAATAAAATATATTAAAATGAAATTAATAAAATTATCAAATGCATATTATCATGAACACATATGACAAAGATGTATTCATTGCTTTTTTTGAGGGGGTACTGGGTATTGAACTCAGGAGCACTCAACCACTAAGCTACATCCCCAGCTCTATTTTGTGTTTTATTTAGAGACAGGGTCTCAGTGAGTTGCTTAGCATCTTGCCATTGCTGAAGCTGGCTTTAAACTTGTGATCCTCCTGACTCAGCCCCCTGAGTCCCTGGATTACAGGCATGTGCCACCATACCTGACCATATTTATTGATATTTATGATGACCTTGTGGCATTTCTCTAAGTGTTTCTTCTAATTGAGGCACATCTATAAGAGTGTCAGTATCATAATTAAGCAAATACTATGAGGCAATGCCTTATAGAAGATGTAGTGGTTATAAAGTAATGTTTTTTAGAAGCAAATCAGGATGAATTTGGAAAAAAAGAGCTATCTGATAGTACTCTATCCAGTTGGTATTTATTATGTAGACCCACACAATTATTTAAAATACACTTGTTTGTATCAAATTTTTCTATCCCATTCATCACATAGGAAAAATCTGATTGAGTCTTTCTGTTCTGAGCCTTCCACTTGAGTGTTCAAGAAAACTGTCTTACCATAGATTGGTTTAATTAGGAAATCTGGATTTGTTTGAAAATAAGTTAATGATTAAGTTGAATATCAGATGTAAAATTATCCCCATAACTCTAAATGTTGACAAAAGAAATGATGACACTCGTCTATAATAGACACCTATGTGCTTTTGGTCAGCTTTTTATTTTTTCATGGATAGTACCAATAGAAGACAATCTAATTTTAGGTAGGTGAGTCTAGTTAGCTGAATGGTTTGAAGACAAAAAATAAGTGATGCTGACTAGTTGTTTAGTCACTTGCACATTTTGATAGTAATGAATGAGCCAATCAGTTGTTGAGAATCACCAATGAATTAAAAATCTAAGTTGGTAGACAGCTATGATCAGTGCTCTTCTTTTAAGGAGAAAATAAGTTATTTCAACTAAATTTGAATGAATGTTGTTACAGAGTGTATTTTGTATTTGAATCTCTTCCTGGGGCTAAGATAGGCCTGCCCCTGGTCTCTCCACTTTCTTTTGGTAAGCCCTTATATATGAAGCAGTGGAAAATAAAACAACAAATGTTATTCAGCGGAAAGATAAAAGCCCAATCTATGTAAAGTGAGACAGGAGATGGAAGCATACCATGTGGATTTTGCATGCTGAGCCTCATAAAATGCAAGCGTGAATTTCCTTTCATAGTGAGTGTGGTCCAACATTAAACGAAGCATGGGGCATGATTATGAGAGATAAGATCAGTAGTTGGAGAACATACAGCAAGCTGTTTTACCCACATTGAATATAATTTCACTCTTCTGATCTATTAGGCCCTCTTGGTGAACATCTTTGTAGATTTTTGCTAGTTCTCAGAAATGCATTTAAAAAACCCTACAGGCTATAACTAAAATTACTGAATATTTTTTAATGTCTCACATGTTGACAGTCCTGATTTTCGTTATATAAGAAATAACTGCCGATAGTGCCATTTAAATCCCTACTCTTTAGACTCGTGAATGCTAATGGCTGGGCTGCCGAACTTCAGCTTTTCCTGTAATCGTTATTCCTGGTTTCCTGTGGTGGATATGTATCGAACATAAGAAATTAGCTGCAGAGAGAATTAGAGGGTGTAAGTCTGAGTCATGTAAATGCCAAAAGCTTTTTGTGACATTTTTCAGACTTTAAAAATGGAAATATGTTATTTGCACAGTAGCTCCTGATGGAATATGACATACTGCAGCGATGTGGTGAGTTTAAGATTGGGCTGCAGGCCATTAGGAACCCTCTGTGTGAAAGCCTGGGGCCTGAGCAGAGGAAGGGGGTGAGCTACTTGGTGGAAGCATGGCATTTGCTGACGAGCCAAAGAATCCTCATTAATCAAGAACTGCTAATGAGAATTAAGAACTTGCTTGAACCTGTTGTCATAAATACAGCTTAGGAATATGATTTTCAAGCTTGATGTAACTTTTGTCTTTATTCCAGATGATCTTATATTATCATCGTTGTATCAGTGAGTGAAAAAAAATCATAGGGTTAAGTACATACTTTAACTTTTCTATTTCAACTAAGGCTGAGCCCTTGAGTTCAGTTGAAACAAGAAATCTTTCTAAATAGTTTCTGGATCTTTGCTGCATCCTCGGAGGCATGCAAAGGGGGCACAAGGGTATACAGCAGAACTTTCTCTAGAGGAAAATGGAGGACTCCAATCTATCCCATCTATTTTTCCAAACTCTTTTAGATTTTGAGAACAGCTTCTTGGAGAGGCAGAAACTGTCTCTGGTGTTACCTGGGGTTCAGAAGGTGGATCTCCTCAGAGGTTTATTTCCAATTCAGAGGATAGTCTTGCAACCCATTGAGTCCACACTTACATAAACATGCTAGTACGGGGGCATGTCCTTCTTTGTTCTGTAATGAAGGTAAAGTAATTTAACAATTTCATGGTACTTTTGACATTTTATTGCAGAGCGTAGTGCGCTATCATGAGAAATGAGCTTATTTAATCTTCCCTGATTTCCATTCTAGAAAATTTAGTGTTTAGTTATTGATAGACACAGATTCTAGATCCTGGGGGTAGGGGTTATATTTGAAGGAAGATGAATGACCAAGATAATTCCTGAAGGTGTTTCATAGGCATGTTCTGGAAATAGATGATTAGTGAAAAAACAAAACAGTGGGCAGAGGTCTCCTTTTTCCTTTCAAGGATGCCAGAGACTTCCAAGTTTCTGTCCAGAATTCTCCTCTGTGCATCCCATTCATGTAATCCTGCTCTCCCTTGTAGTCTCAATGATGCTTAATAATGCCTTCGAATATTCTCAACCTGTTATCCTTGACATCTTCTCTATCTCATAACAAAGACATGCTGGTTCTATTGCAAAGCTCTCCTATTTTTGCCCTGTGTCTACTGCCTTTTCTTGATTCTGGCCCTTATTTTATTTCTACTATATTGGGCAGGTTTACCTAATCTCTCAGCTTCTTTTCTCACTCCACTTCTTCATCTTCACTGTTTAAATAACAACATTTACATTTTGTAATTGTGAAATATTTTGGTACTTTTTTTCCCTTTCTCTATTGATGTCCATGCACCTTGCCAGTATGTATGAGTCTGAAAACACAGTACTTTACTTTCTCCTAGGAACCGCGAAAACATGCCATCATACCACTTCAGGCTCTTACTCTTGTCCACAGAAAAAAGTCTACTGCGACAGTCCAAGATTCTCTAGCTGTCTGGATGAGTTGTCATTTCCCCTGTGTTCTAAGACTCAAAGGCCAAGCTGACAATCCTATGGCTTTGCAAATTATTATTCATTTTCACAGCTGCCTTTCTTTTTCATTTTTGGTTCTTTCTGCCCAAATTGTCCTTCCTTACCTGTGAACATCTGCTCATTCTTCAAGACCCCTCCTGTCATCTCGGTTCTACTTTCCTGACTCTCAGGCTGCATTAGGGTTTCCCTTGCTGCAGGCCTTTATACTTTGGTACATATTTACCTTTTATACATCTGATTTGCCTATAACCCTATAGGCCCCTTTCTGATAGTGATTTTTTTTTATTCACTCTTGAATTTCTGTCTTTCAACACTGTATCCACAAATGAAACAAAATAAAACAAAAAAGACTTTTGAAGTGAATGAATAGATGAATGAAGATGTAGTTCCAAACACTTCTGTGTGGACTGTGCAGTCCAATTCGTTGAGTATTCCACACACTGCCTGCATAGAACATAATCTAGGGAGCAGCAGCTTCATAGAGTGACACCTACACTATTCCCTGAACAGAATCTTTGCTCACTTTGAGGTTTACCCATCAATGCCATTTGAAGAAACATCATTCTGCTAACAATGTGCCACTTTATCAAATTCTATCAGAGAATTTCACTACAGGTTTAATTATTGCTCACCTTGGTGTCAGGCTGCTTTCTCTTTATTAACTAATCATCCATTGGCCCAGTGGGATTCCTGTAGCCTCCAGGTTTCTCAAGATATGTCAAATAAGATTATGTGCCTTTATTTTACATAGAGTAAAATTTAAGTTTTTTTCTAAACTCAATGAAAAAACAATCTCTCACTGCTTAATATGTGCAAACTGTACCTAGACATGTATTTACATAAACTGAGCCAAGTTAGTCACTTGAACTTTGTTAACTAGCTGTGGAAAAGAAAGTTATCTTAATCAGACTAGTAAATACATATAGTTGACAATATTTTTATTCTGCCTTACAATGTAGAGAATTTTAGTGTTGTTATAATTATTTCTAAATTCTGGTTATGAATAGAAACCATAGATAAACCTTAGTGTACACTATCATGACAATGTCATTGTTCAGAATTTAATTTTGCTCCAACAGCATTAAGAAATCCTATGAGTTGGGTTGGCCTTCAAGTAACAGTTATTATAAGCCATTTTTGTTGATTCCAAATCGATATGCTGAGAATTTTTTTTTTTTAAAGCCTAGCTTTCTGGAAAGCTTTCATGTTGAAATCTTCTGAAACATAAAGGTGAGGTATTTTGAAATATCAGGAAGTGCCATATGGCATAAAATATGTCAAATGTATCTTTGGATTTAACCAGTTCAAAAATGGGAGTTCAGTTTTTTATGAACTTTTGGACTATATTTGAGTCACTCTAAGTTTATAGTCTATGAAACTTAATCATTTAGTATCATAGGTAATAAAGTTTACTACCGTTTTTAAAAATGTTGAGATGGAAGTTTTTATATGCAGGCATAGTATGTGATTAACAAAGTGTTAGATCCTTTCTACTAAGTACATGAGATTAGCAGAATTCTTTGCATGAATCATATCAAGAAACCTAGAAGTTATGTAATTTATTCAAATTAATGAAATAAATCCATGAAAATATAACAGTAGAATTCATAATTTCCTTGCATTCCCAAGGATATTTCATTGCATTTAATAGTAATTTATAATTTAATCCATAGTGACTATTAAAATAGTAATTTATAGTTTAATTTATAATTAATAAATATTCAGAAAATAGTCACTTCTTCCAGTCATAGTAGTTATTGTATCTTTTCTAATGGTTTTAGTATAATGAGTTTTTAAGATATGATAGTAATTTTTATATAATTTCAGTTTGATAGCAGACTTAGAAAAGAGAGCCAACAACAACAGAAAATACTCTTGCATTACAAATCCATCCAAATTCATGAGGATGTTGCTTGGCTAGTTTTTATGTTGAATTCACCTGGATTTAATAATAAGAGAGGACTTGAAGTCTGTGTTTTCTTCATTTTGTTACTTATTTAACGAGTTGTTGTCTATAACTAAAAAGAGTTTTCTAGTTGTCTCATTGATGGGTGAATTCTCTTTTTTTAGGTTACTGTTTTTTTTTTTTTTGTAGTTTTTGTTAGTTTATTTGCATGTATGTGTATTTTAGAATTATTTTAATGGAATTTGATTCCTACCTCCCCTTTCTTGAATTCTTGAATAAAAAAAATATTTTTATAAATGTCCAAAATTGACACTAGTTAAAAGTCAATATTCTTAAGATGTAATTTCATTCAAATATATATGGCCTTCAAAATAAATTACAATAAATATTTACAATTATGTACTTACATGTAACTAATCACTTCAATCAACACTTTGAACAATTCTATAACTCTAGGAAATTCTCCCCTGCTGGTTTGCACTTCCTTTCAACACTGCCTTTCACCCCAGAAGAGGAAAGTTGATTTCCATCCCCACTGATGAGCTTTGCCGTTCTTTTAACCTCATCTAAATGGAATCAGAAATTGTACACTCTTC
This sequence comes from Marmota marmota marmota, assembly GCF_001458135.2. Taxonomy (NCBI): domain Eukaryota; kingdom Metazoa; phylum Chordata; class Mammalia; order Rodentia; family Sciuridae; genus Marmota; species Marmota marmota. Next base: position 64,215,495 of record NW_026000026.1, on the reverse strand, counting down.
TATGTCTACCCTATTTTGCTTGATACAATTCGCCTATGTGTGTGTCCCTAGTTTGATTCATTGTATTGCTAAATAGCATTCCATTGTGACAATACACCACAATTTATCACTCAGCTCCTTATGATTAGTGAAGCTGTTTCCGTGTGTGTGTGTGTGTGAACATGTTTCCATTTTTTTGAAGTAATTGTCTAGGAGTGGAATTGCTGAATTGTATACATATTAATTTGAAAAGAAAATATCAAATGCCCTCTACATTTGTTGTCCCATATCACAACCAGCAGCAATGCATCAGAGTCCCTCTTACTCTCCATCCTCACCCACAATTGCTTTATTAGGTGTTTGAATGCTAGCCATTCTTGTTGCTGTGAAGTAGTATTAAATTGTGATTTTAACTTTCATTTCTCTGGTGATTAATGAATTTAGCATCTTATGTGATTGATATTTGTAATTATATCTCATTTAATGATGGGTCTAAGCCCTTTTCCCCTTAAACATGTTTTTTTTTTTTTCTGATTTCTAAGAGCTCTTTTTATATTTGGAATAATTAGTCCTTTTTCTCAGTATTACAATGTTTTCTTTTAGTCTGTGCTTGGACTTTTCAATGTTTTAAAAGGGTCTTTTGAACAATAGAAGGTTTTTATGCAAATGGAGTACAGTTTATCAATATTTTATTTTATGGTTTGGGTTTTCTTGTCCTGTCTATAAACACTCTGTCTAACTCAAAGTCATAAAAGTTTTCTCCTTGCTTTCTTCCAGAAATTTTATAATTTTTTATTTCTTATTCATGCTTATGATTCAAGTTGAATTTTTGTGGGTGGTGTAGATTTAGTATTTACTTTAAGTTTCAGTAATCTGTTGTTAGTATATAGAAATAGGTACAGTTTTCTTGAAAACATAAATTCATTTGCTAAATCTAATGAAGCTTTTTAGATCTTTAAAGGATTTTCTATCACATGGTTTTAATTTTTTGTTTTCAAAAACTTATGTCTATCACTTATGTTTCTTGCCTTATTATCCTGGCTAGAACTTCCATAGAGTTTTGAATAAGACTGAAAAAAAGCACAATTCTTGCATATGCAATTATAGAAGAAAACATTTTATCTATCACCATTTAGTATGATACTAGCTATGTATATATATTTATCTAATATATACATACATATTATATATATTTATCAAATGTGTATTGGACATTTTAATTATGAATACATGATGAAATTTTCAAACACTTTTAATTTTTCTGGTACTGGGGATTGCACTCACAGACACACTACCACAGAACTACATCCTCAGTCCTTTTTATTTCATATTTTGAAACAAGGTCTTGCTAAGTTGCCCAGGGTGGACTTGAATGTGAGATCTTTCCATCTGAGCCTCTTAAGTAGTTGGGATGGTGGGAAAGCAGCACCGCTCTCAGCTCAAATATTTTTCTTGCACCTATGGAGATAATTATATGACTTCTCTCTTATTCTGTAAATGTAATAAATTATACTGATTAATTGTCATATTTAAACAGCATTTTTTGGTTCTTGGATAAACTTGACTTAGTCATGATTCATTATCTTTTTATGTATTTTAAAATTCTGCTTACAAAATTTGTTTTTATCAAAGATGTCCTGTAATTTTATTTTTCTCTCCTTTTCTGTCCTTTTTGAAATAACTGAGCATTTTATTTTATTTTGTTTCATCTCTGCTTTTCATATCAATTATGCTTCTTTTAAGAAATTTAATTGTCTTAGAATTTGCAATGCATGTATACAGTAATTAATCTAAGTCCACCACCAAATACCACTGTGACATCTCACAGTAGTTCAGTTATCTTTAATAGAGTATATCTAACTCCTCCATCTTGTTCCTTATGACATTGCTGTCATTCATTTCACTTACCAATGGGGCAATTACTTGAATTACTTGAAATAAAAGGTTGTCCTTTGGATCAACTGAGAATAGCAAAAAAAGGATTATTATTATTTTTTTACATTCATGTTTTTCTTTTCTGGTGAGAGCATCTTTCTTTTGTAGATCCATGTTCTGACCTATACGTTTGGTTCTTTTTAGAGAACTTCTTAATATTTCTTAATTGCAATACAGTTTGCTGGTGATAAATTCCCTCAATTTCTGTTCATCTAACAAGCATCCATTTTTCTTTAACTTTTCAAGTGTACATTTTGAAGGATAATTTTTTTGTTGTTTTCCTTCAGTACTTTAAATCTCTCTCTACTCCTTTCTTGTTGCATAATTTCTGACAAGAAGTCTGCAAATTTTTATCTTGTTGTCTATAAAGGAAAGAAGACCGCAGATTTTGTGGTGGCAGTTTTTCCTATTACTTCAGTTCTCTGCCCCTAGCTTCTCTCAAGATTATCTTTAGTTCCTCATAGTTTGAATATGATATCCCTCATTGTGTGTGTGTGTGTGTATTTACGTTCATCTTTTTTCACTATCTCTGAACTTCCTAGATAAGAAATTTGATATACTGCATGAATTTTGAAAAGTTGCTATTAAAATATTTGTCCTGTTCCATTCTCCCTTCTCCTTTTGGTATTTCAAGTACACATAGGTTATACCATTTGAAATTCTCCCAAAGTTCTTGGATGTTGTTTTGTGTTTTTTTTTTAATTTTTATTGTTGGTTTTTCAAAATATTACATAGTTCTTGACATATCATATTTCACACTTTGATTCAAGTGGGTTATGAACTCCCATTTTTACCCCGTATACAGATTGCAGAATCACATCGGTTACACATCCATTGATTTACATATTGCCATACTAGTGTCTGTTGTATTCTGCTGCCTTTCCTATCCTCTACTATCCCCCCTCCCCTCCCCTCCCCTCCCTTCTTCTCTCTCTATCCCATCTACTGTAATTCATNTGAACAGACACTTCTCAGAGGAGGACATACAATCAATCAACAAGTACATGAAAAAATGCTCACCATCTCTAGCAGTCAGAGAAATGCAAATCAAAACCACCCTAAGATACCATCTCACTCCAGTAAGATTGGCAGCCATTATGAAGTCAAACAACAATAAGTGCTGTCTGCTGTCGAGGATGTGGGGAAAAGGGTACACTTGTACATTGCTGGTGGGACTGCAAATTGGTGCGGCCAATTTGGAAAGCAGTATGGAGGTTTTTTGGAAAGCTGGGAATGGAACCACCATTTGACCCAGCTATTCCCCTTCTCAGACTACTCCCTAAAGACCTAAAAACAGCATACTACAGGGACACTGCTACAACGATGTTCATAGCAGCACAATTCACAATAGCAAGACTGTGGAACCAACCTAGATGCCCTTCAATAGGTGAATGGATAAAAAAATGTGGCATTTATACACAATGGAGTATTACTCTGTTGTTTTGTGTTTTATCTTTTCTAATTCTCTCTCTCTTTTTTTTTTTTAGCTTTGCATTTATATTGGGGAAGTTTTATTTTACCCATATTCGAGCTCTCTGGGTTTTTTTCTTGGCTGTGTCTAGTCTGTTAATGAGCCCTTCAAATGCATTTTTCATTTCTGTGGCAGTGCTTTTGATTTATAGCATTTCATTTTTATTTTTCTTAGAGTTTCCATCTCTGTGCTAGAGTCAAAGAAATGATACCGGTAAAGTGGAATGAGGCTCTGGTAAGTCTTTTTGAATAGAAAACAGGCATTTTAATTTAGGGAGAGAACACTCTTGGCATCTTTCCCAACTGTTGATTATTCCTATGTCCTGCCTGGGCTGAGGACCTCTTTCTGATGGAGTTCCTGGAGTGAAAGTGTGAAGCCCTTCCCCAAATCGGTGGCTATTTGTTCATAATAGTTTGTTAAAACTATCCTGAAGTGTTCCTTCCAAACTGTGGCTCTAGTGGCTTCTCTTTCAGGTAAGCCAAACTCAGGGATGACTCTAGATTTTCTGATTCTAGATTTTATGGTGGCAGTTTTTCCTGTTACCTCAGTTCTCTGATGGGTACAGGAAAATTGATTGATTTTTAGTTTGTTCAACTGTTTCTTATTCTCTAAGAATGGGGGAGGGTGAGAATGTCCAAGTTCTTTCATCTCAGGACTAAAACTAGGATCTTTAATTTTGTAGCCTTGTGAATCTTTGATATCAGGATTATACTTCCCTGACATCAAATGTATTTAGTATATAAAACAAGTTGGGAAGTGAGCCTTCTTCCTCTATTTTTGGAAATATTTTGTGTAAAGAAGTGATATATTGCCTTTTTAAGGTACTTGGTAGAAATGACAGTTAAACTATCTCAACCAGGATTTCCTATTGGAAAGAGACATTATTATTATTATTATTATTATTATTATTATAACACAGTCAATTTCTTTAATAGAGGACTTGTTAGACTTTGTTATTTCTCTTTTTGTAAGTTTTTGAAAACCGTTTAAGTTCTCTAAATTACTGGCATGAAATTGTTTACAATATTCCTTATTGTCTGAATGTTCTGTTGTAATAGACATTATTTCAATTTTGATATTGTTAATTTTAGTCCTTTTATTCCTTTCATCAATATGTGTAGGAGGTTATCAATTTTATTAATCTTTTAAAGAACTGGCATTTGGATTTGTCGATTTTGGGATCCCCTCTCCCACTTTTTTGGCATAGAGAAAATTCTGCCTTTTATTGCTTCCTTTTTTTCTGCTTGCATTAGGTGAATTTGCTGTTTTTTTCAATCTTCTTAAAATGAAAAGTTAAATAATTCATTTTATATTTAAAGCTATAAATTTCTATCTAAGAACTATTTTAGCTACATCCCACAAATTCTGAGATATTTTGATTTGAATATATTCATTTCAAAATTCTCTTCTGACTTTTTTCTAACCATACAATTTTAATTTCTAAATATTGAGAACTTTCTAGACATCTTATTTTTATTAATTTCTAATTAAATTCTTTGTGGTCAGAGATCATAATATGGAAGATTTCAATTATTTAAATCTATTAAGATTTATTTCATGGCCTATAATATGTTTATATTGGTGAATGTTTCATTTATGCTTGAATAAGAATAGTTTTTGCAGTGTAAATGTGAATTAGATTAAAATTTGGTAACATTTTTCACATCTCCTTTATTTCTATTACTTTTTTGGTAAACTGACTTTCTTTCTTTCTTCTTTCTTTCTTTCTTTCTTTCTTTCTTTCTTTCTTTCTTTCTTTCTTTCTACCAGGGATTGAACTCAAAGCTATCTTACCACTAACCCACTTCTCTAGTCCTTTTTTTATATTTTATTTTGAGATAGTGTCTCACTATCAGGGGCTTGCTAAGTTGCTGGGGCTAGCTTTGAATCTGTTATGCCTCCCAAGCTTCTGGGGTTACCTGGTGGTAAGCTTACTCTGTTGATAACTTTGAGAGGGTGCTAAACCCTCCATTTTTCTGTTTCTTCCATTAGTTTTTTTATCATACATTTTGATGCTTTTTTATTAGGTGCACATTTAAGTTTGCTGTGTATTTTGTTGAATTAACCTTTTTGTTACTATACAAAACCACCTTTCATTTCATGAAATATTACTTGTCTTGGATAATAGCTTCTTTCATATTAAGAGAGCCAAGTTTGTCCGGCGTGGTCGTGCACAACTGTAATCCCAGCAACTGGGGAGGCTGAGGCAGGAGGATAGCAAGAGTTCATTCCTTAAAAGAAGAAAAAGTTAACAAATAAATGACTTAATGCTACATCTCAAAGCCCTAGAAAAAGAAGAACAAATCAACACCCAAACAGCAGAAGATAGGAAATAATTAAAATAATATCTGAAATTAATGAAATTGAAACAAAAGAAACAATTGAAAAAATTGACAGAACAAAAAGTTGGTTCTTTGAAAAAATAAGTAAAATTGGCAGACCCTTAGCTATCCTAATGAAGAGAAGGAGAGAGAAAACTCAAATCACTAACATACATGATGAAAAAGAAAATATCACAACAGACACTCCAGAAATACAGAAAATAATTAGAAATTATTTTGAAAACTTGTACTCCAATAAAACAGAAAATGTCGAAGGCATCAACAAATTTGCCCAAATTGAATCAGGATGATATACACAATTTAAACACGTCAATTTCAAGTGATGAAATAGCAGACACCATCAAAAGTCTACAAACAAGAAAATCCCAGGACCAGATGGATAGATAGCCAAGTTCTACAAGATCTTTAAAGAAGAACTAATACCAATACTCTGCAATTTATTTCAGGAAATAGAAAAAGAGACAGCACTTCCAAACTCATTCTATGAAGTTAGATTCACCATCAAAACCAGGTAAAGACACATTAAAAAAAAAAAAAAGAAAGAAAACTTCAGACCAATATCTCTAATGAACATAGATGCAAAATTTCTCAATAAAATTCTGGCAAATCTAATCCAAAAACATATCAAAAAGATTGTGCAGCATGATCAAGTGGGATTCATCCCAGGGATACAAGGTTGATTCAACATACGGAAATCAATAAATGTAATTCATCACATCAATAGACTTAAATATAAGAATCATATGATCATCTCAAAAGACACAGAAAAAGCATTTGACAAAATAAAGCACCCATTTATGTTCAAAACACTAGAAAATCTAGGGATAACAGAAACATATTTCAACATCATAAAGGCTATCTATGCTAAGCCCCAGGCCAACATCATTCTAAATGGAGGAAAATGGAAGGCATCGCCTCTAAAAACTGGAACAACACAGGGATGAAATTGGCACTATTTGCTGATGATATGATTCTATACCTGGAAGACCCTAAAAGCTCCACCAGAAAACTTCTACAACTAGTAAATGAATTCAGCAAAGTAGCAGGATATAAAATCAACACCCATAAATCAAAGGCATTTCTGTATATCAGTGACAAATCCTCAGAAAGGGAAATGAGGAAAACTACCCGAATTCTCAATAGCCTCAATAAAAATAAAATACTTGGGAATGAACTTAACAAAAGAGGTGAAAGATCTATATAATGAAAATTATAGAACCCTAAAGAAAGAAATCAAAGAAGACCTTAGAAGATGGAAAGATCTACCTTGCTCTTGGACAGGCAGAATTAATATTATCAAAATATAAATTTAAAACTCTAGATAAGGCTGAGGGGTTGGAAGGCAAAGGAGGGGAATGGGGTTACTAATGATGGTGGAATGTGATGATCATTATTATCCAAAGTACAGGTATGAAGACATGCATTGGTGTGAATATACTATGTATACAACCATAGATATGAAAATTGTGCTCTATATGTGTAATAAGAATTGTAATGCATTCCACTGTCATATATAAATTAAAATTTTAAATAAATAAATAAATAAAATCACCATAAAAAAAAAAAAAAGATTTGACTTGGGCTTTGTTAGGGCATGTTCCGTACTCTATAGATACAGATTTTCTAGCCGTTTAGCTAAAAGCTTAGGATCTCAGTTGGTTCTCTATGTCTGGCTGACGTAGACCTCAATGTCTTCCTGGACTGTGTAACTTCCATTATCTTTGTTTCACTCCCAATCCTATAAGCACCCTCTCTGCTAGATTGTTCAATGTCTTATTACCTTATGGACAATCTAACCCTTAAATTCAAGGACCCCAAAACAGATCTCTGGAACCGCCATTCTCCCCTGCTCCTGTATCCCTAATACCTTATCCTATAAATTCCATCTGTTTTAGTAGCCCTAAACTCTGGACCTTGCTTCTTCAATGTAGACCTACCTTGTTTCTGTTGGTCTACATTTCTTTATGCAGTGTTAGGGAAATACTCCTGGACAGAAACTCTAAGCAACCATGGACTCACCTCTGTGTTTCCTTTCAGAGATCACTTCCTGTGCTGCCTACTGTCCAGTGCCAGAGAATAATCCTCTCATATATTTTGTTCAGTTTTATAGTTGGTATAACATGTGGGCAAATTTGGTGGAAGTTACTTTTTTATATTTGGAAGTGGAAGTCCTACAGTATTATCTTTTAAAGAGGAAAACACTTATTACTTGGTGGAATATGGAGCTTAAAGGTAGTGAATCCAGTCTTGTACATGGAAAGATACACATATACATGCTTATATGTGAGCATTGTGACATTAGTAAACACTGTAACACTTGGGATGACAAATCAAGAGACTCTGTTTTCCTCAGAGAATTGTACAGAGAGAGAGGTCAGGTATCCTATGTTTTGGCACTATGGTATGCATTTTCCTCAAAAGTTGTTTCTGCTTTTGATATCTATCATCTCATTTTGTTGGTTACAGCACCTAAGTACAAAATGCAGCAGTCAGAAGCTAAAACATAAATGCAAATGGGGCAGATTAGTGAATATTTGTAATTATTTTTTCCTTCTGTTAAAAAAGTAGCTAAAAATTCATGGTGTAACATAACATTATGTGTTTAAACATATAATACGACATGAAAAGCATCTAAAGTTGTTATAAGCTGTTATATTTACTCAGTTTTAAAGCTTATCACGTTAAGTAGTATAAATAATAACTGGAAAATTATTATTGGCTAAATCAATATAATATGAGAATTTTGAATCTGATTTTCTTTCTTTTTTGTCTAACATCTAGGTTTAATATTACCTAAATGGAGATTTTCAACATTAAGAATATTTCAAAGGAGTAGGTGTGTGATTAACAAATAGAGAAAGATGTATTAAACATAGACAAAATTTTGTAACGTTTTACATGACAAAAATTTGGCCTGGTTCAGAATACAGTGGCTGTTTTTGATAATAATAAAGCCCATGGTCTTCATGTGATCTTAAATGAACTCCAGAGCAGCTGGGTCCCATCCTTTTTGTGGTCATACTATCCACCCAAGAGTGCTGTTTTGGAGCTGCCAATTCCTGACATTTTTATTTTCTTTGTTTTTTTTAACTCACTGTACACCTTCAAAATATTTCCTCATGATTTCTTCTTCATTATTTTTGATATATATTGGAGATAGCAAATTCTGTTTTCTTTTTTCTTAGAGTCATACATCAGAAATCTTGTCTTGCCAGGCATGGAGGCACACCCCTGTAATCCTAGTGGCTTGGGAGGCTGAGGCAGGAGGGTTGCAGGTAGGAACTTAGTAACTTGGTGAGGCTGTAAGCAATTTAGTGAGACCCTGTCTCAAAATTTAAAAAAAAAGGGTGGGGGGGCTGAGGATGTGGCTCAGTGGTTAAGCACCTTGGGTTCATTTCCTGGTACCCCTCCTCCCGAAAAAATGTGTCTTTACATTAAATATTTTACTCAGAATCTAACTTCAAAATAATTTTTTGAATACTGTAAAATTTTCTGGAGAATCAATTCCTCCCCAACTCTAAGAGAGAGATTTCTAAAAATCTCCATGGTTGAATATCTAATAGGAATTCTCTGGGCCTTACCTGATAATAGATGTTTGAGGGTCTAGTGTTAGTGAAATTGTGAAAGCTCATATTAATAGTTTTCACTTTCACCACATCAAACAATAGAGCTGTCACATTTCCTGTGCTACTAATATTTGTTTGCTAAAGACAAGGGATTCTTCTTCTGTTGTTTAACCAGATCATTTGTGATTGTGTATTTCCCTGTTGCAGTTAACATGCACATTGAGGGGTGTCTCTGTTTCTATTTGATATTCCATGCAATTGGCTGATGCCTTTGTCACATTAACTCAGATGGGTTGACTACCGTGTTCAAGTCCACTATGGCCCCCAGGATCTGGAATGACTCATTATTACCAGAGTTAAGAAAAGCTTTTTCATGATCTTCTACTAATTTTTACATTGCTTTTCTCTCTTTTACATTGCTTTTCTCCTGAGTTCCTTCACTTTCATGTTATCTCAAGAAAAAATGACTCATGATTCATGTGTACTTACTTTGTGTGTGTGTGGAGCGTGGTGGGTAGTGGGTATTAAATCCAGGGGCATTCTACCTCTGAGCTACATATGCAGCTCCAAACCTTGTTTCTGGAGGTCTTACTAAATTGCTCAGGCTGGCCTCAAACTTGCCATCCTCCTGCCTCAGTCTCTTGATACGGTATGTGCCACTGTGTCTGGCTCAGATGTACTGATATGGTTATCATGTGAGTAGAATTTGAGTTTAGAAATTATTTAGTATATCTATCATACTGTTTAAAAGATTTAGGAAACTTTCCCATTTGGAATAACTCCAGATTTATTGTTACATTGAGCATATAATGATCAATGAGTTCTTGTTTTATGCATAGGTTGTCTTAAAGTTTTACATATTTTTTTTAAAGTTTTAGCAAACTGTTCACACTATTCATGCACTTGTAATACAACATTCAATTTCCTTCCAGCTCTGTATGAGTAATTACTTTTATCTTCCCTAGTTCATACTAAATCTTGACTTTTCTAGAAATTTTTCATATAGAATTCATTCATTCTTGAGATTTAGAAAACTTTGACAGATGTTAAAATTTGAATAAAAATGCAAACAGCTAAGCAATGTGACAAAATGTGAATAATATATATTGCAATGGGTATTTCTGCAAATTATTTTTTTGGAACTGATAGTTATTATTCTTCTGAAACAGAAATTATTAAATGACATATTACAAGTGTCCCAGAGTTTAGAGAAAAGTCAAGAAATTTTCCTGCTTAAGCTGACCCTAACAAAATATTAAGAAAAAAAATTGAGTAGTCTTCATAGGAAATATTCTATCCAGTTACAAAACATGGGGCTGATTATTACTATGCAGTCTATTAAACCTTTGAAGCTGAGGATCAATCTGGTGGCTTTGTCAAAGTCCAGGAGTTCTGTCAAGCTAGTTTAAAATAACCCCAAAGTTTTTCAAACTACTTTTAAGGTATTATCTTCATATGTTAGCTCTTGGTAATCTTGAGGGGTAAATCTGAATGTCAGCAAAAGGATGACATTGGTTACCATTGTAAAATTATCAGTTTAAATGAGATAAAATTAAGTGACCTCAATATTTCTCAACTCCACCCTCCCATACTTAGACTATTCAACATGTGTATATCTAACTTTACATCTTCAAAATTTACACAGCTGAACAAACTCCTATTGTATCTTTCTTGCTCAGATTCATACCTCCTACCATTCTCCCCCCACAGTTCTCTCTCTACATCTTCTGAAAAACTGACATCATTCACAGCTCTTCTGTAATACACTAAGTCCAACCTGACTGCAAATCTTCTCTGTTTGTCTCAAATCTGGCCTCTGCACTGCTACCACCGTGGTCTAAATTCCTTTAGCTCCTGTCTAGAATATTGAAATCATTGCCTAAACTGGTCTCCTGACTTCTACCCCTGCCTGTCTTTAAGAGCCTGAGATGTAAGGTAAATTGTGCCTCCCTTCATGTCTCTCCTCTACCAAAACCCTTCCACAGCTTTCCAGATCACTGAAAGCAAAAACCACTGCTATTTGTAGGACTTACAAAGCCAACATTATTTGGCTTTCTTAGTCCCTTTTCCCTCTTTGTGCTTATTTCTCACTTCTTTCCCTTTTCCACTGGCTCCAGCCATCATTGATCTTCTGGTTGTTTCTTGGACATACCAGACTAGTCCTTTTACCTAGAACACGTTCTCCCTCATATAAACGGGTCAATTATGCTCCTTTTTCTTAAATAATGACATAAATTTCACAATTTTAATGAGATCTAATCTGTCATGATATTTGAAATTGCAATCGCATTCACATCACCTTTTCATTTTATTTTTTTCTCATTAACACATTACTATTTAACAATAATTTTTTTAAACATACTGTGTTTATTTTCCGTCTGTCTCTCCTTATACTCCCAATTAGACTTCAGGATTCAAGAAAACAGAGATTAATTTTGTTTGTTTTATTTATTCTTGTATCCTTATAAAACTGCCTGGAAGTAAGATATTTAATACATATTTTTTGAATAAAACTATTTAAGGTGACTGTGATATAGGTACTATGCATATAGGTTTACCTGCATGATATTAATTAGTCCTCACAGTTACATTAAAAAGTGATTACTCACCCTATTTTGCATATTAGGAACCTAGATTAACATTCTCATGATCACATAGCTTATAAATGGCAAATTTAGCCCAACTCATTTAATTCCGTATTAGGGCTTGCAACTCCTCGATAATTCTTAGTCTTGGTGGCAATCTTAGTTCTAGCAACTGTAACACTAGAGCAAAATTAAGTTACAACTTTAGGAAAACTTCTTATTTTTAAAAATATTTTTCTTAGTTGTTGATAGATCTTAATTTTATTTATTTATATATGGAACTGAGAATCGCACTCAGTGCCTCACACATGCCAGGCAAGTGCTCTACCACTAAGCCACAGCCCCAGCCCAGGAAAACTTCTTATAATGCACTTACACTGGTGAGTATATTTATTTTTTATTAAATTATTTATTTGTTCTAATTTTTATGCATGATGGCAGAATGCAACTTATTTCATATTACATGTATAGAATACAATTTTTCATGTCAATGGTTGTACATAAAGTATTTTCCCACCATTCGTGTCTTCATACATGTACTTAGGGTAATGAAATCTAACTCATTCCACTGTCATTCCTACCCATTTGCCCCCTCCCTTCCCCTCTTTCCCCTTTGCCCTATCTGAAATTTTTCCAATCCTTTCATGTTCCCCATGGTGGTTCCCCTCCAAGTTTTCCAAAGAATCTCCATACTGCTTTCCAGATTGGTTGCACCAATTTGCAGTCTTTCCAGCAATATATGAGTGTGCCTTTTGCCCCTCATCCTCACCAACACTTATTCTTGTTTGCCGCAGTCCGGCTGCAGCAAAATAGCCAAGGGGTGATGAGCAACTTGTGTACGTTGATACAGCAGGAGTGGGAGCCGTTTATTGTAGGACCACAGAGGTATTTATACATTCCACACAGTTTATCTTAATTAGCATAAACTAGATACAGCAGTCAACCAATAAGGAATCTCCACACTTAATGGCTCCCTGGCGTTACTTCACAAACCACTCCCTCTGGCAAAATGCCAGGCGCCATCCAGACTTGTTTACAGACTCTAACATTTGCCAGGCGCCATCCTGACTTGTTTACAGACTTTAACAGTTGTTTGTATTCTTGAGAGTTGCCATTCTGACTGGAGTGAGATGAAATCTTAGAGTAGTTTTGATGTGCATTTCTCTAACTACAGAACACTAAAGAAAGAAATTAAAAAAGACTTTAGAAGATGGAAAAATCTACCTTGTTCTTGGATAGGCAGAATTAATATTGTCAAAATGACCATCTGCCAAAAGCACTATACAGATTCAATGCAATCCTGATCAAAATACCAATGAAAAGAAAAAGCAATTGAAAAAGCAATCTTGAAATTTATCTGGAAAAATAAGAGGACCCAGAATAGCCAAAGCAATTCTTAACAAGAATAGTGAGCATATTTAGAAGGGTAATTTTTCTACTTCCTGAATTCTGAATGTTCAAATGGTAAGATGTGTGAAGGGTCTAAGGTTTTACCCTCTGTGCAAGCTACAAGTTAGTTCGCTGGAGTTTCATAGTTTCAGAAGACACAAAAGGTCCTGAATCAAGAGTTATAGTAAATAGTCTTTTAGGTCTAGACTTATTCTTATATATTAAGATATTTTACTAGCATATTAATGTCTGTGATTTAAATGCAACAGGGAATCTAATATCAGCTTCATAGCTAAACTTATCAAAAATAAGGGTTAGAAGAATATTTAATACTCTTTATGTATTTATAGATTTACTTGGATTCTTTGTCCTCAACTTAATCCATGGGCAGAATCACCCATGAGAGAATTTCAGAATAACTGAAGCTGATTGAGAGATTAACAGAAACTGACCATTTCAAGCTTTAAACTATATATATTCTCCTATTTAATAATAATTTGTCCATTATAGAGTATATTAACAATTCTTCCACTTTACATTGTTCTTTATTGTGATTTAACTTCAGAAGAATTCAAAGTAAATCCTGTGATTAAATAGGTTTTGGTGTGCCCTGAATAAAGGAAGATATGAAGATACTTTCAGTTGAATGATTTATTAACTAACTTTGAAAAAGGCATTTCTCAAGTGTCCAGAAATACAGAATCTACAAATTTTAGAAAGATTCAAATTTGGCATGTATAATTATAATTTCCTAATGTTGGTGTCTATGTTTGAATAAACTTCATTTCTTTTATAAGTTCTCATTATTCCTTATTTTAAAATACCTTCCTAAATTTGTGCAAAAAGCGAGAATATGTTCTTCAATAACATGAGAGATTTAGGTAATGTCCTTGATTACATAGAGCACAAGCAGCAGATTTTATCTTTAAAATTGTTTGAGCAGGAACCATGATAGGAATAGAGGATGAGTAATGGGGTAAGAGACTACCACCAATAGCTGTGAGTCATCTTTCTTGTTAGTGAAGTTGACATAGCCCTAAGCAGATTTTCACTTCATCATTTTACCAAAACATTTTATCCAAAGGATAATTGCAGAGCTATATTGAATATATAGTTATTGAGTCTAATAGGAAAAAGCTAAGTAGAATTTTGACAAATATTAATACAAAAGGTATCTTATGTAGATCCTGATTACAGTGATGCTAATTAACATGACAAGCCTTAGTTCAGGCGGTTATAACAAAATATCACAGATTAGGTGGCTTATAAACAACAGAAACTTGTTTCTCACAGTTCCTAATACTGAAAATCTGATATTGGGGGCCCAATGTGGTCTAGTTATGGTAATGAGAAGATCTCTTCCAGGTTGCAGACAGTTGATTACTTTTCATTTTCTTTCTTTTTTTTTTTTTTTTAAGAAAATGGTGAATCCAGGGCTGGGGTAGTGGCTCAGTGGTAGAGTGCTTGCCTAGCATGTGTGAGGCACTGGGTTTGATTCTCAGCACCACATATAAATAAGCAGATAAAATAAAGGTCCATGAACAACTAAAAAAATATTTTAAAAATAAAGAAAATGGTGAATCTATTTAATTTTAAAATCCATATTAATCTATGTGGAAATACTGTTTTTTAAATAGGTGTTTAGTTTGATGATGTGTTTATCATGATTTCTATGTGGTAGAAGACCATCCTCAAAGTTAATATAAGAGAGTACATGTCCAGTGACTACTCAAAGGTGGTAGAGTTTGTTACAGTTACCACCATCATCTGCACTCTGTCCTGAACTACAGGGAGTATGAGTTCTTTTAAGTTCTACATCTATACAGCAACAACCCTTCTCTTTTGTTATTTTTATAGTATCACCTGGTTTGTAGCATCTGTGACCATGGATGGTAAAAGAGAAGTAGACTGCCTATACTGGTTGAAAAAGTCAGAACAATGATATTCCTCATCAAAAAATGCTGGAAATCAGCTATTTGGTTCTGTCCCAAATGAACATAGCATGTAATTAATTTGTTCCTTAAAGATTATTTTGGTCCTTTTCTAGTAATCATGCAGTGCAGGTTTTATTATACATACATGTGTATGCATGTTTTTTATATATATATATATATGTGTGTGTGTGTGTGTGTGTGTGTGTGTGTGTGTGTATATCTGTATGTGTATTTTATATATATATATGACATTATAAAATGTATATGTGGGTGCTTTCAAGTGCAGGAAGATTCAGACCTTCAAAATCTGTCAAGTAATGATTTCTATAGCTGAAATTTTTGTTATATTTTCAAAGGTTGGAAAGAGGGCAAGACATATCTCTGGGGCCCTTTTATGAGAGCACTAATCCCATTTATGCAGGTTTTACTTTTATGACTTAATTACTTCCAAAAGGCCCTACCTCCTAATACTATTGTACTGGGAATTAGGATTTGAACACATGCATTGGGGTTGACATAAACTTTTGATTCATTGTATGAGAGCTGTGATAAAGTTTTGTCAGGATTTTTGGGCCAACCAGAATCTACATCTCACTTACTCCTGGGAAATTTCCTACTTATAACACTGGTCTTATGCATTGAAGTAATTTTGATTTTCATTTTATGTTTTAATTAAGACGTGAATCTGAAAGTCTAAGACATCACCTAGGTGATCCAAAAGGTTTTCCTCAAATGGTTTCCTTGGAATGTCCCACAATGTCTGAAGTGGCATTCTTGAAAGAATGTAATTTTCAAGTACAATAATAAAGATTTTTAAATACTGAACATAAACTTGTATTTTTTAAATTCTAAATCTAGTAAGTGTAGCTCATGAATTGATAACATTGAATTAAATACTTGTCTAGTGAGTGATCTGCATGCAATATATGCCATTTCCTCTCTTTATTTCTCTTGCTTATTCAACTTAGATTTTTTAAAAATAAGTAAACAGTATTGGTTGCATTTTAGATTTTTCTTGCAAAAGTGTATAATCAGGATTCAAATCTGTAAATAATTTGTGCCTTCTTTGTTGTTTAATTTGAACATGTTTATGCAATTTAAGAATACATACTTAGGGGCATTGGAGTAGGAAAGACAATGGAATGAATCTAACATAATTTTCCCATGTACATGTATGAATATACCACAACGAATCTCACCATCATGTACATCTACAAGACTGAGATCCTAATTAGAATAATATATATTCCATGCTTGTGTAAATATATCAAAATAGATTCTATTGTCATGTATAACTGAAAACACCAACAACAAAGAATAGCTACTTGAATCATTCACTGAAGATATCCTGTAATTCTTTTTCTTTTTCTTAATCTCCAAGTTTGCCCAATGATAGACCAATGATTTCCACCATTTAACAGGCTTTTATTCCTGTTGATTAACTTTCCAACTCTCTCAAAATGAAACAAAACAAAACAACAACAACAAAAAAACCCTACTGTTTTCTGCTAAAATCTTAACTACATTACATTTTCAACTCCTTCTCTATTGTTTTTGCTCTGTGCTGGTTACAGTTGTCATAAATACCTCATATGCTCCATGTTGTCTGGTGTTCATATTCTTAGGTTTACGTTAACCTGAATTATAACATTTTTTTTTCTGTCTTTTATGCATCAGAGATATATTGTTTGGGTGAGTGTATCTCCCTTGAAAATCTTAAAAGTTTTGTTCCAAAATATATTCCTCCAATGAAAGTTTGTGATTTTGTTAAATTTTCTTAGAAATACTACAAATTGTTCATAAGTAAAATTACATTAAACTTATAAGTTAACTGATAATTATGAAAATGAATCTTAGAATTTGAAAAATTTCAAGGATATAATTCCAGTACAGGAGATCTTGTACATATGGATAAATGACTTTTTGGAACTAAACTGAGAAAATTTAGGAAAAATTTTGTAAAAATCAGTTACTGTGAGAAAAAAATAGATATTCTCATCAAATATTTATGTGCTATGGGTGATTCATCTGTTTAAGTAATAAAAAATGTCTTTCAAGAAAAAATAAATAGAAATAATAGAAAAAAATAATAGAAGTTAATTTTATAAATCCTCTAAGGTGGGCAGAATTTCCAAGCAATCATGTAATAGAAAAACTAGTGAAGAAAAATGTCAGCAGTTCTGAGAGATATAAAAATTAATGCCAAAATGAAAAACAAAACCAAGTAGGAAAAAATACATGTAGAAAATATGAAAAGCCAGAACATTAGTACAATTATTAAGCAAAAAATTCATTCTGATAAACACTATAATCTCATTAGATCAATGAGCTAAAACATGGACAAGTAATTCATAGTTAAGCTAAATTTATTGAGAAATGTTTAATGTCTAGCCTGGAAAATGTTTCATGTGTGTTTGGAAAGCTGTCTTCTGTTGCTGTTGGACAGACTGATATAAGGTATCAGCCAGGCTGTTCAGATTATTCTAGTTGTTAAAATTTTCTATATTTACTGAATTTATATTTAGTAGTTTTATCAATTATTGATGATATAGTGCTGAAATTGCCAAATGTAAATTGTTGGGCTCTCCAATTCTTTCAATTTTATAAGTTTTTGCCTCATATACTTTTGTGTACTTATTTATAATTGCATATACATTATTAATTGCTTTTCCCTCAGTTTATTCATCCCTTGGTCATGAACTATCTCCTTTTATTTCTAATAATATTTTTTCTTAAAGTCCACTTTGCTTGATATTAATAGAAATACCTAGAATACCTTGATATTAATAGATATAACTCTTTTGTGGTTTTTATTTGCATAATGTAAATTTTTTACTCTTTTGTTTTTACCTGGTTTGTGCCTTTGAAACTGAAATCTATCTCTTTTATGTAGCATAAAGTTGAATCTTGCTTTTGTATTTGACCTAACAATTTTAGCCTTTTGATTGGAGTATTAATCCATTCATATTTAGTGTAATTATTGTAAGCACAATTAATGTAGTTTTTGTTTTTTAGCATTCAAACTATCATATGTGTAGGTATGAGTCTCCTTATGTTTATTATACTTTGAGTTTTTTTAGAATATTGATTTTATTCATTGTTGTTCTTTATCAAACATGGAATATTTGGGCCATTATATCTTTAACTATTTTTCCTCTGCATTTTTTCTCCTCTTCTGGGACCTCTATGGTAATATGTTGGTGTGCATAATGTTATCTCACAATGGGCTAAAGTATTGTTCACAGTTTTACAATATTTTTTTCTTCTGTTTTTTAGATTGAATAGTTTCTATTGATTTATCTCCAGTTCACTGAATATTTCTTCTGTCATATCAGTTATGCTTTTGAGCCCATCTAATTGGAAGATGAGAGCAATTCTGAGCAGGAAGGTCCATATTCCTGCTATTGTTACCTCAAGTTCCAGTAATTCTTCATGAATGAGCATCTCTATTGTTTTCTTACATTTCAGAATCCTAAAAGGATTGTTTTTGAAAGCATTGTCTAGTTTTATACATTTTTTAACACTTTATGTACCATTTTCAGAAATCCTTCCCCCCAAATTATTAAATTTAATTGGTTCACATATATTTATTTTTTTTTAAATTTAGCTATAAATGGACAAAATATCTTTTTTCCCATTTCTTTTTTTATTTTTATTTTTAATTTTAATTTGTTGTGTATACAGTAGGCAGCATTATAATTTATATTATACATATAGAGCATAATTTTTCATATCTCTGGTTGTACACAAAGTAGAGTCACACCATTTGTGTCTTCATACATGTTACTTAGAGTAATGATGTCCATCTCATTCCACTATCTTCCCTATCCCCACACCCCCAACCATTCCTTCCCTCCCCTTTGCCCTATCTAGGGTTCATCTAATCCCCCCATGCCCCCACCCACTACACTATCAGCATCCTTGAATCAGAGAAACCATTCTGCATTTGGTTTTTTAGGATTGGCTCACTTCACTTAGCATTATATTCTCTAACTCCATCCATTTACCTGAAAATGCCATGATTTTATTCTCTTTTAATGATGTATAATATTCCATTGTGCATATATACCACATTTTCTTTATCCATTCATCTACTGAGGAGCATCTAAGTTGGTTCCATAGTTTAGCTGTTGTGAATTGTGGTGCTATAAACATTGATGTGGCTGTGTCAACAAACATATGAAAAAATGTTCAACATCTATAGTAATTAGAGAAATGCAAATCAAAACCACTCTAATATTTCATCTCACTCCAGTCAGAATGGCAGCCATTAAGAATACAGACAACTATAAGTGTTGGCAAAGATGTGGGGAAAAAGGCACACTCATACATTGCTGGTGGGACTACAAATTGGTGCAGCCAATATGGAAAGCAGTATGGAGAATCCTTAGAAAACTTGGAATGGAACCACCATTTGACCCAGCTATCCCACTCCTTGGTCTATACCCAAAGGACTTAAAAACAGCATAATACAGGGACACAATATTTTTTTATGTATTTATTTTTATGTGGTGTTGAGGATTGAACCCAATGCCTCACACCTGTAAGGCAAATGCTCTACTACTGAGCTACAGCCCGCCCCACATATATTTCTAAAATAGTTCAAATTCACTATCCAAGAAAGGTAAATGAAAATGAGATATTGTTTTGGCTGCAAATTAGCAATTGAAACTTGTGAATATTGAATGCTGACAAGGATTCAGGGATGTCAGTATTCCTGTTTCTAGTTGCATTATAATGTCAAGAAATTTTGCTTTATATTTTCTTATATTTATTTTTTAGTTGTAGTTGGACACAATACCTTTATTGTATTTATTTATATGTGGTGCTAAGGATCAAACTCAGGGCCTCACACGTGCTAGGTGAACACTCTACTGCTGAGTCACAACCCTAGCCCCTTGCTTTCTATTTTATTAATTATGTTTTTTTCATTGTACCTAATTAGTGAAATATTTTAAAATTGCTTCTTGTCTTTTAAAAAATGTTAATATGAGCACATTATGACATTGAAAAAAAGAATTTAATAGAGTAAAAGTATCTTTTCCAAGCTTTCACATTCTTTCTTTGGAGAAAAATATGGTTATCTCTTCTAAATTTTTCAGAGATATGCTATGTACACAAGCTTAAGTGAGAATAATACAATCTTTTTTTTTAAATAGACACCAGACTATTCACTAAATGATGTTCTTTAATTTGCTTTTATCATTAACAAAATATCTTGATGATCACATTCTGTTGCTATATAGAGACATTCTGCAACTAAATCTTTTATATTATACAATCATTCTTGGTATGCATGGGGGAATTATTCCAGAAACCCCTGAAGAAAGCAACTGATTTTCACGTCCCTCATATAAAATAGCATAGTATATTTATATAAACTAAACACATCATCCAGTGTACTGTAAATCATCTCTAGATTACTTATAATACCAATTACAATGCAGACACTATGTAAACACTATGTAAACAGTTGCAATGCTATATTGTTCAGGGAATAATGACAAGAAAATTTCTTCATGCTCAGTACAGACATATTTTTCTTTTGAATATTTTCAATCAGCATTGGATTGAATCCACAGATGTGAAATCTGCAGATATAGAATTCTGAATGTAGGTATAGAATAATGTAGGTCTCAGGAAAATTATAGAGTTTTACTTTATTCTTTGCTATCTTGTTTATTTTTTAAAAAAATATTTTTAGTTATACCTTTAGTTATACCTTTATTATATTTATTTATTTTTCTATGGTGCTGAGGAGCAAACCCATTGTGTCACATGTGCTAGGCAAGTGGTCTACCACTGAGCTACAACCCCAGCCCTAACCTTTTTTATTCTTAAAAAATTTCTACAATGGTCATGATTTTGTAATTGTAAAGTAGATATTATTATTAAATATGTATAACCTTTGACTTGTTAATTTTCCTTCTGTAATTATCTTCTAGGAAATGATTTCAAAAGCAAAAAAAATATTATTTACATAAAGTTTGTAGCTGAGTACATGTTAAAATAACAATTTTATGTAAAATCCAAATATTTTGACCACGTCCAATGTGACTCATTCTTTTGAAAGGTACTTTGGAGTTGTTGCAATGATAATGATGGTTAATATTATGAAGTCCTATTTTTATAAGCTAGATGTAATTCTAAAACCTTTGAATGTAAGAATAATTCAGTGAGGTAGGCACTTTTATTTTTCTTCATTTTATAGATGAATACACTAAAGCTTCAAAAGTTAAGACTGGTAGTGGTGCATATGCTTGTTCCCAGTGGCTTGGGAGGCTGAAGCAGGAGGATCTTGAGATTGAAGCCATCCTTAGCAAAAGCTAGGCACTAAGCAACTTAGTGAAACCCTGTCGCTTAAATAAATAAATAAATAAGCCTCAGGATGTGGCTTAGTGGTCAGGTGTGCCTGAGTTCGATCGCTGGTATCTACCCCACCCCCCAAAAAAGAGTTAAATAACTTGCCCAAGGAAAAGTTTGGGATCATATGCAAAGATATGTATTTTGTCTTACTTCAAGTTCACCAGGGAATGTACTTTGAAAACATGCAGAAAGTGGGGCACACTTAAAATCAACACTGGATGGGAAGCAAAAGTAGAGTAGGGCTGATAGAAGTGTTCAATGTGATACAGATGTGATATAGCCAGACTAAAGGTCTCAGCAGACTTCTGCAGTCAGCTCTTGGATTGAGTTGGTCTTCATGGAATGTCTTAAATGGAAGATGACTGGGTTTTCAAACCTCTGTGTGGAACAGTTACTGCCACAGTCCGGCTGCAGCAAAATAACCGGGGGGTGACGAGCAACTTGTGTAGATTGATACAGCAGGAGTGGGAGCCGTTTATTGTAGGACAAGAGGGGTATATATACATTACACACAGCTTATCTTAATTAACATAAACTAGATACAGCAGTCAACCAATAAGGAATCTCCACACTTAATGGCTCGCTGGTGTTACTTCATAAACCACTCCCTCTGGCAAAATGCCAGGTGCCATCTTGACTTGTTTACAGACCCTAACAGTTACTAGTGGAGAGGTCCAGTAGGAGGGGAGAGGAGACACTTTGATGAGCCAGGTCTCTGAATGAAAGAAATACTCTGATGGTGCCTTAGCTGAGTGTCCCTGGTCAACCCTCCTAGCATTTGAGGGAATGATTGCCCTGGTCCTGAAAGGGAGATTGGGTGGTGCACAGGGCATCTACTGAAATAATTTTGAGTTCATATAAGGGGAAAAAAATGCAAATATTTATATGTGCATTTTATGTGTGTGTTTATACTTTTAACCTATATAAACATGTAATACATCAATGTATACATACAAACCAGCAATATGCACATACAGATATATGGATGCTTAGAATGAAAGGGATGAAATTTCATGGTAGGAAACAAGAAATTCTTTTTATTTGTAAATTAAGTTACCTCTTTTATAAACGCACATACTTTATTTTAAAATAACAGGTACCCTCAAAATTTCCTTTTGTCAAATGAATTGAGAAAAATTCCACGTGTGTAAAATTTTTCTAGCTGGCATATTGGAGAACATAAAACAAAAGTTGTATCAGTGGAAAGAAGCTCATGATTTAAAAATACTGTTAACTTCATATTTAAATAAGAGGTATAACTACAGTCAGGTCAGGTACTTTATATGTACTTATGAAAGTGTCACATAATAAAATCAAACTTTCTTAGTACTCTTAAGAAGTTCTGTAATTAAAAGTTTCTCTTTCAGCAAAACCTTCAAAACCCCACAAAATTCATTCACAGTTAGCTAATACGAAGTATTTGACCACAATTAATTAATTTTTTTGAGTTAACCTAATAGATTTAAAATTTCACTTCCTCATTTTTTTGCCTTCTCTTTTCCCTTGAAAAAGTGGAGAGAATCAAGAAAAGAAAAGGAATAAAAGAACGAGGAGTCAGAGAGGAGGAAATCATCTAGATTAATGGTGGGAACTGCTGCTTCTGGGTGTGTCAAGAGTACAATTTAGCTCAGCCTCGGGGCAGCTTTCAATATTCCTGACCAACACCAAGGTGCCAGTTGCAGATTGCCTCTGGCTATCGCAGAGATCATCTCCACAAATATAAACTGGTCTTTTACAATTTTCTCATCCTTGCTCTGAGCTCTCTTTCCTGTGCTCTGCTCTTGGGAGACCCAATATCAATTTGAAATAGTCACTTGAGGCACTCTTTCCCTGTTTTCTTCTTGGTGCTTTTAAAGCCAATGCTTCCTTCTAATGTAATTTATTTTCTCCATATCATTCCTGTGCTAGGCACTTTTGATTGGGAATCCAGGATATTAGGTTAGGCCTTATTGATCTGACCTATCAAGATAATACTTAGGTAGTAACTCTAAGGGATATATGTTGTGAGGACATATATGTCTCAAAATTCACATTCATGGTTGAAAATTTGTCACAATTTTGGACATCCAACATTCAGATTTTTATGGAATTTTTATGTTTGGGGTTTTTCTTTACTGTAGAAGTCTTGAAGGAGCAAATTGTAACTTGTGGGAGTAGAAAATACTATAGCACAGACATTTGGCCTGAGCTCCATCAAGCAGACTAAAATGTTACATTCAGATTTACCCAGGCCAGGGTAGGAGTTAGTGTCACAAGAAAAAGAGACAGAGAGCTTGATCTCTGTCTTTGGTGTTGACAGAAGTGGTGAGGGTTAAATGGACTTCCAGGGCAGAATGGCATCAAAAATAGGAATTGTTTCTATCGTCATTAATGCTTTGCCTTTGGAACATAATTTTTGGCTTCATTGTTAGGAGAGACAGATGACTAGTCTTGACCAGTGTATTGTTAATAATGCAAGTGATGGTGTAGCTGGTATGAGAGCCTCCCTAGCCACAGTGAACAGTAAAATTCTAGATATTGTCTTCCATCTGTCTGGGTCCCAGGGTGGGGAGAATGCAGAGCAGAGCTGCCTGGGACCTGTGATGGGCAATTAGTGTCAGTGAGAAATAGCTTTTGTTGCCTTAAGCCACAGCACGTCCTTGCTCATCACTACTGATGTACTGGCCACCGCAGCAGTGTTTATGGTGTGACAGTGACAGCATGGCTGATCGGTGTCTGGATAGTGTCCTTATCCATGTGGTTTTGAAGCATGGTTTGGGACAATTTCCAGAACATAGTCTTCAGCCTGATTCTTCATCCTTTTCAACATTTCTGTGAATTACCTGGCATCCTTTTAGTAGACTTTTTTTTTTTTTTTTTGGCTAAAACAACCAGAGTCAGCACATATCTTTCCACTATAACTTCTAAATAGCTTGGATTCCTTTAGGGTCTTGCTATGATATTTCTGTTCCATAAATTTGTATAAAATCTTTGGAGGCTATTGATTTTTAAAATCTAAGTCTCTTGAGAGTAACAAATTTCATAAATTTGTTAAATGTATGAAAGATGTGCAGGCTACTTTCCCCTAAATTTATTACTCTCAAGTATCAAGGGGTTATCTGAGTTCTTGTACAAGAACATTTGATGAATAAACATCCTCAACCCTGTTTTCCTTAATTATGCTATTAACCTCAATAATATTTCTTCTTACCCTTTGCTGCCCAGATTGAACCATGCTGATCTCATTACACTGACCTTTCAGAGAGCAGTCCACAATAGGCCCTGGGGGATTTCAGAGTTGTGTCAGCCATTACAAAACAAGTTCATCTGTTGTCCTTCCTGTCCCGACCACTACTGGCCAGGAGTTTGAAAACTGTGGAGAAGCCCACAGCAAACTTCAACTGTGCCAAGAAATTTTGCCCTTCATCAAGTAAAATTTGGATTAGACAAGTCCTCATGTCCCTTCTAGCTCTAAATTTGGAGGTCAAAGTTTTTTATTTTCTAGGTAAAAACTGGGAGCTCAGAACCCATTTGACTGAAAATATAAATTTTGGGGCTTATGTTTTCTTATTTTACCTTTTTTCATTTTGAATGATGACCTTGGACCTTGGGTGCTTTCCCAATAGAGTTTCTCAATCAAGATAAAATTGACATTGGAGACTAGATGATTCTTTGTTGAAAGAAGTAGGGGCTATGGTTTTCAGTGTAGAGCCCCTGATAGCATCCATGACCTCTACCCACTAATGTCTGTGGTCCCTCCTCGAAAGTTGTGATGACCAAACATGTCTCAAGACATTGACAATTATTTCCTGAGGGCAAAATTACGCCCAGATGACTATTACACCTTAAAGAATCTCCATTAACATGGGATTTTACTTTCCAAAAGTACCGTTTCCCTGTCAAAGTTCACTCTGTACTGCATCTTTTAAATAATTCATAAAGATATATTTATGTTAATTCCAAATAAGGAAATAGCAACATAATCAATCTTAATCAACACTAAACTGTTAACATTATGAGGATGTAGTTGTGGGTTACACAAAAACACATAATTTCAAGATAGGAGTATCATGTCATTCTCCATTTCAAACATGAAACTTGTTTATAGAATTTTAGCACTTTCAAACTATTTTAAATCCCAAATAATAGGGTGAGCTAATTCCTTTTTTTCTTTTTCTTTCAAATAAATAAATTAATTGATAAATACCATATTCTGTCAAAGAGGCTTAAACTGCTTTTAAGTGTCCTCTCTGTAGAGGAATTAAGCTTTTATTATTCTGTGAATTTAGTGATCACACCACTTTTGGTGATAAAATCTCTGTTGTCAAAACTTATTTATTACTTTTCCCTGTTTCTACTCTTGTACCCTTTGACCTGGAGGTAACTGGCAATCAAAGAGAAATAGCTAGCAAGAGCCCAGAGTGACAACTGACAGATTTGTTTGGGTGCCAGGGCATGTATGCAAGTGTATATGTGTATGTGTGTGTGTGTGTGTGTGTGTGTGTGATATCCCTGCCTGTACATCTAGTCATCTAGTGCTTCTTCTTCTTCTTCTTCTTCTTCTTTTTTTTTTTTTTGATGTGGGAGACAGATGTCCACCCTGATAATCTTTACTGATAACCCCGTAACTAGAAATTGACTTGCTACCTATGATAAAGTGAAAACGAGGCTGAGTCAGATAAAGAGGAAATGAAATAGAGTCTGTAGAGAAGAAAATGAGCATGGAGTCAATAGGTGAGAAAGAAGGCTGCTGCACAGTGATTCAGGATTATTTGATCAATGCAGGGGAAAATGCAGGGGGAAATAGCAGGCAACCCAGTTGTTTAGTACTCTATCTACAAATCAGTCAGATAGCTGTCTGTGAAATGATTAGCTATTTCAGTGTTGAGTGGGTAATGCTATAGTGAGAAAAGCAGGAGATGTGAATGAACCACAACAACTCAGGTCACAAGGCAGTTGTGCAGATAGATGCTATTTGGACCAGCTATCTACTCAGCAAAAACAGAGTGAGACAAGAGACTCTACATGATTTTATTTATTAATACTACCCATCAATCTTATGTACATTTTAAAATATTATGTACATTTTGCATTGCGTTCAGAATAAACAGTAAACTGAAGAGAGCACAAAGGCAAAAGGCAGACACAAAAAGGCAAATTTTTCTTAAGAATATAAGCATGGGTTTGTAAATTAATGGGAAGGCAGCTGCAGAAGAAAGAGGGGACTAGAGCAGGATGGTTACTGGGAAGTACCATACCATTGTGAGCACTAGTTGTTGCCATTTTCAGTTTTAGGGTCTCTCCACAATTATCTTCTGAAAGCACTATTTGTTTTTATCAAGTCTGACTTGGGAATATCTTTTAACTAAATTTATTATTTTGCTGTGTCAAACTTAAAAAAGAGCTGCTTTGTTTTGGTTTCCAACGAGTTTTGAAATATTTTCGTCATATGCCTGAAGATATGTTTTACACAGCAGGTGTTAAGGATCCAGTGAGGTCTGTTGGACAAATGATTCATAAATATGTGTTCCCATGCTGTACAATAGTTGAATAGAACCACACAGATGGAGCCGCCCTATTCTATTGAGGAAGTGGTATGTGTTTTTGTAAAAACTGTGATACACATGGTTTTTAGCCAAGGAGCCAGACTCTGAGAAAGTTTTTGGAATAATATACTTATGTTGTACTGATTTGTGCAGTGGGAGTGTGATGTAAATATACCCTTATTGCATATTACAGAAAGGCCTGGGAGGGTCTTAATAAAAGAAATTTGAGACATCTCAGGGGAACTATGAAAAGAGTATATATATATATATATATATATATATATATANTATATATATATATAATAGATGCTACTGATGAAAAAGCTGTTATTTTCTGTTTTAAAATGATGGAAATTAAGACGTAAGCTTGAGTTCTTGGGTGAAAGATATGTTAAAACAAATAGAGAGTGTTTAAAGACCATCTTTTGATTTTCACATATTCTGAGCAGTAACAAATGTCATACTAGTGAATGGAAACATGACTGGTTCCTGAAAGCCTGGAGATGGGGCTGTCTAGGGCTTAAGTCATGTTTTAGCTAAAATTAGTAACTGAAATGACAAGGTTAAAATACCTAGGCTGTGCATCCAGGAAACATCTTTCTGATTTTTTTTTTTTTGGTGTATTCTGAAAGGGACATACTTTGTTCCAACATTCACTTGAAAACAGCCTAGTGCTTGTCCCCACATTTTTCTGGGCATTTCATCATCATGCAACCATTCATGGTGATGGAGACAAGTAAAGAGATCCAAGAAGCTGATTGGGGAAGGATGCTGACTTCTAGGAAGAGTAGTTCAGATCTTTTTCTACATGCACAGAAGACACACTGACACTATTTGAGTTTTGTGCACACTTAGTTGATTATCGAAGGGCCTGAAATCAGCAAAGAAATTCAAGGAAGGTTCAGAGACAGGAGTGTGAAGATAGGAAAAATAGTGTTGCTTATTCTTCTCAGTAGAATGTGATTCTGCAATCTGTACACGTGGTAAAAATGGGAGTTCATAGCCCACTTGAATCAAATGTATGAAATATGATATGTCAAGAGCATTGTAATGTTTTGAACAATAATAATTAAAAAAAGAGCTAAAAAAAAAGAAAGACTATAAAATCATCTGCTATAAAGGGATCCAAGAATGAAATACATTGGCATGCCATTTTCCTGAATAACTTATTGTTTGATGGCTTTTTTTGGTTAATTGTGCTGCTTCTCGGTTAATTGTGTTCTGTTAGCTTGAAAGTAAAGGCCAATAAAGGAAGAAAGCACAGTTCCCACTGAGCACAGGTGAAGGCAAGCCTTTGATTAGTGACTATAACCGTAGCTTAAGTGTTTGTCACTATTTTTGACTTGCTTACTAGATTTATAATTTACATGAAAATGGCTGATAGGTGTGCAGCTGCTGGATTACTCAGCTGGCCATTTGGTATTTTTGGAAGCTTCATTTCAGTGAATTCTGGAAATGTGTCTTCCATCCTCCCTGCTTCTGATTTCCTGTTTCCCTTGCATGCACAATTACTTGCTAAGAACCGTGTTTCCCTTCGTGGTTTAAGTGGTCCAAAGTAGTAGACCCATGTTTTGATTGGTATAGATGATATTTATTTTTGTTCATTAGGACTTTTTGTGAAAGTGATGAAATTTCTTAAGATATTCTTCATGCTCATCTGTTTTCTACATAAAGGAAATATGTATGTGTAGGTGTGTGTCTGTGGGCAATGGAGAAAGGGACAGAGAAGAAGAGAAGAGAGAAGAAGAAGAAGGAGAGAGAGAGAGCACAGACAGACTCTGATGGGTTTTCTTTGGGGACTATAGACAAATTGATCGACCACCTGTGTATTCCAATGAATTTCTATCAGTTTTTTTTCTTTATTTATTGATGCTCAGTTTCATAAGTTTCGTGTGTCATTTCTGACCTGGAAAAGCTAATACTTCTCCCAGAGGTGTCTGATTTCAAGTAGTGATAATGAGACAATATAGGAATGAAACTCAGTAGGAGATTTCTTTCAAATACACAAGAGTAGGAAGTAATTTTTAATATTATAAACAACAAAACATTTGAATGTCACATGAGGATTAACTGTTACCACTATTTTCCAGAAACATACCTTGAGATACATATGACACATAATTGTTGAATTAGAGCTACTATTTATACTGTTTTAACTATTAAAAGATTTGATGTAGATGAAAATTGTGGGCCTTCAAAACCATGCATTGTTCAGAGATCTTTCTGAACTCTGTGATTACTAATCATCTTAATTTTCAAATTGAAAATGATGTAAACAGTGTCAACATATATATTGAAAGCAAACATCAAATTTATGCCTTATTAATTGTAATATTGGTCTTACATAGTGTGGGATTTGAGGTAGGAGAAAAAGAGGAGTCAAGGATGAAGAATAGATTATTTTACTAAGCAAATGGAAGAATGGCATTTCCTCTTAATAAAATGTATCAATGCGGGGAAGAGAGGCTGGAGAGAAAATTTGGAAGTTAATTGTGGGATGTTTTAACTTTGTGATGCTTAAGTAGGTATATAAAGGTTAATAAGGGCCTGAATGGTTGTTTTATTTACTTGGGAATCAAGTAAGTAAAGAAGTACTTGATCTAGTACTTCCTGAATAAACGATTGGACTGGATTCGGAATAGAGGACCAGTCTGAGACAAACTTTGCTATGTTAGCATGTAGTTGTATTTAAATTTAAGGTTTAAATGAGATTAGTAAGGGGTGAGATTATCAGGAGAGAAGAGATTCATAAATGTCAAGAATATGAGTACTAGTTCTTACTGATCTACAGAATTCTGGAAAAGGAAGATATCTTTATCTCAATATCTCTGCATCTATCTTTTTATCCATATGTACACATACACCTGTATCTATAATAACAGTATAGATAACAGTATCTATATCCATACTGTTACCATTTAGATTTGAAGTGTCCTCTAAAAGCTCATGTGTGAGGCAATGCAAGCAAGTTTAGAGGTGAAATGATTGAGTTATGAGAGCCTTAACCTAATCAGAATATTAATTCACTGATAGGAATTAACTAGATGATGACTATAGGCAGGTAGGGTGTTGAAGGCATGACTTTGAAGTATATATTTTGTTGGTAGTGAGAGGACTCTCTGTATGCACCCTGGTGTCGTGTCCTGGGATGTTTCCCTCTGCCACACAATTTGCCATGATGTTCTGCCTTACTTTGTGCCCAGAGCAAAGAAGCTGGCTGTCTATGAACTGAGAGTTCTGAAACTGAGCCCCAGATAAACTTTTTCTCCTTTAAAATTTCTGTGTTAGTCAACTTTTATGCTGTGACCAAAGGATCTGACAAGAACATATACATATGCTCTTATCTTCAACTCTGTATCTAAATGTACACCTCAATCTACCCATATCTATATACATATATATTCATATAATTATCCATTTTCATATCTATATCTTTATAGAAATAGACACACACACATGCATATGTATTACAATGTATGCAGAAGAGATTATGATATCCTTGATCTTTGGCTGTTTGTGTTTTCAATTTAATAATACCCCCTGGAGATTTCTCCATGTCATCACATCTAGCTCCACCTCATTCTTTTCCAGTGGCTGCATGATGTTGTATTGTTTTGAAACTCAACAGTTAGAATAAACAGTTCCCCACTGACAGACTTTAAATTATTAGGATTACTTGCCATTACCAATAGTGTTCCAGGACACAACCAGTTCCTACCTGAATGTACACATGTAGATGTGTATCTGTGGGATGTAGTCCAACAGATAAATTTGTGTGTTAAAACTGCATGTATATTTAAGTTTGAAAGACATTGCCCCAAATGCTTCATCAACAGGGTTCCCTCTCAATAATAGTATATGAGTTTTTTTTTTTTAAG
Organism: Marmota marmota marmota; assembly: GCF_001458135.2. NCBI lineage: Eukaryota > Metazoa > Chordata > Mammalia > Rodentia > Sciuridae > Marmota > Marmota marmota. The sequence continues at coordinate 64,184,525 of NW_026000026.1, read as the reverse complement.
GACTCAAAAGTTAAATGACTATTGTGTCATCTGCTTCATTTGTGTACAGTCAAACCAGTGACTGACACAAGTCAGAGAGAAGAGAGTGTATAGATTGGTGCCAGAATGGAGGACAGGCCACCTTCTATAGCCACAAAGCCCTCAGACATTTGTGGAGTTTGGGCTTCTGGCCCAAACTAGGACAAACTTTCTATTTGTTGTGGTAATCTCTTCATTTAAAACTTCTAATTTCAATAAATATAAGCCAAACATTCATGTAAGCATTTAGAATTTAATTGTATGATGGGCTTGTGACAATTGATTAGCTATTCAGATATAAGTCAATTTATATATTCATACTTTATTACCTATTATAACATCAAATGAATCAGTGTTAAATATTAAGAACTAAATTATCAAAACATTGAACATCTACCTTCACCATCAGTATTATGGCAGTCACAGCAAATAAAACACCCAATCTAGACTTGAGTATGTGACTTCAGTGTTAAGAGGATTTTCAAAAGCAACTAAGGGTAGAGAGAGATGATAAAGTAAAAATTAATACTTTTGCATGAAGTAATCAAAGACCTTAGAAAAGAATATGAGAAAATGTAAAAGCAAGGTTAATACTATATATAATAAATATCAAATCAAACATTATTAAAAATTTTATTAAACTAAACAAAATAACATTATGACTTAAGAAAATGGGAAAAAAGAGTGAAAACTGCATGAAATAGTAAAATAATAAACACATTTGAAATAATATTGCTTAATTTCACTAGAAACAATATAAAAACAATTGAAATGATACACCACATCCAATCTATCACCTAAAAAATATAACACATAAAATCTTCTAAGAAAACAGTGTGGTGTATGAGAATGGAGTGAAATGTATTTTTTTTTTGTGCATTGTTTGTGGTAGTTTTAGAAATTAATATAGTAATAATAATTTTATTATTATTATTATTTTAAAAATATTTTTTTAAGTTGTAGTAGGACACAGTGCCTTTATTTTATTTACTTATTATTATTATTTTTTAATGTGGTGCTGAGGATTGAACCCAGTGCCTTGCACGTGCTAGGCAAGTGCTCCACTGCTAAGCCAAAACCACAGCCCCAGATTTTATTATTTTTAGTTTTATATAAAGTATTTTCTC
>NW_026000026.1:64172182-64182899 GCF_001458135.2 Marmota marmota marmota | reverse complement strand
TATATATAATGAAAAATTTTAAATCAGTCATTAAAACTATAACAGCAGCAATATTTATAGATACAAATTTTAATTCTACCTAAATATTCAATAATAAGAGTGATCAATATGAATATAACCATGTGATAGGTTATTATGCATAATTTTGCATTGCTTAAAAGTAACATGTAATAATAAGAATATGACTATTACATAACAAGTGAAAAATATACAAATGCTAATGAAAATTATGATTTGATCTTTGGGAAGAAATACTGATCATTTTTCAAAAAGAAAATACAAAAATATTTATAGTTTCTATATTGGGTTAGTGTATCACATAGTAGTTATTTTATAAATATATACTTCTGCATATGTAATATACTCTTTATTTAGAATGCACATTTCGGCAAAATGTTTTAAAACCATAATTGCATGAAATGAAAAATATTTTTTTGTCTTATAAAAATTCACCGTTTCTCCTTTTTAGACTTTAGAGAAAAAAAGAAATTTTAACCTCCAGATTTTGAGGCTTTTCCTTAAATTCTATATGATAGAATGTCATTAATTTTGCCTCTTAGAGGATTTTCAGGGTTTTCAAGTCTTCAAAGCACTCCCCTCCATCGTATTTGAGAAATACAAATCCTGCTATTGTGTCTGTATTGTGTAAGTGCCAATTTTGAGAATAGGCAGTGACAACCCCCTCCTCCACTTGAACCTGTGTAAATGCATCCATTTTAAAGTTTCTGAGAGTGTAAACCATGCTCAGTGCTTTGAATTTGCAGAGAATCTATCACCAGGGCTGGCAAACTGCCAAGTACCATGCCCCAGTGAAGAGAACAGGGCAAGAAAATTGAGGCATTAAATAAGTTGCCCACTGTAGGGTAGTTGAAAAGAAAATTGATACTCAAAATTCTCACTAAGTGATCTCCAGGTCTTTTAGATTTTTCAGACTACTGGAATACATTGAAGTGTTTAAATTTGTTCTATCTTATGACCACTGAGTTAGCTGAATTAATACTTAGGATTGTGAATGACAGTATGACTGACAGCCAAGTTTCCCTTGAGAGGAACTTACAATAGGAGTAGCTGTGCATTGTAAAGATGAGGACTTTCCAACATACCTTTTCTTCATCTGTTTTCCTTAAGATCAAAGCCTCAGGAATTTTTAACAGACTGAATTGTGAGTCAAGTATAGAGATTAATCAATAAAGTCAATGTAAATGTCCATTATATATATGTAAGTATATTTGATACAAATGCAGTACCTGTACACATACATATTTATAAGATATGGCATACACCTTTAAAAAGGTAAGTTTAAAGTTGATATTGAGCTTGTTAAGGCATAGAAATTGTTAGTTTATTTCCTGTCTCAACATATCAAATCTCCCAATAGTTATCTAATTAAAGTAATTACAAAATACAATATTTGCTCAATAAGAAAACGCAAAGCTAGTCTTTAAACTTCAAAATTGTTTGGTACCTTAATTTATTCTTATATGCAGGGGCATATATATCATTTGTGTATTAACGTCTGAATCGTTCTTTTCATGTTTTACTTTGAAGAATAAAATATAATGAATTAACCAGGTAGTTTGTGTGGTTTAAGTTTTGACATTGATTCTTCAAGTTTATGACAGAAGTCTCACAAAATGCATCATATGGAATAGTGAGCAGCTTATAGGTACATTTCCCTGGAGACCTCATTGGGTTATACATTTTTTTAAGAGACACCTAGCACCACCGGTAAGATACAGGCAGTCTCCAGCACCACAGCTCTTCCATCTGGCCTGAGTTTTTGCTGCCTCCATTTGCACATCTTCACATGAGGAACACTCTAGGAACTAAAAACTGTTCTCTCCTTCATTATGCATGTGGCGTGCAATGCAATTTACCACCTAACAGATGTCGTAGCTAAGTACCCAGGATTGTGTCATGATTCATTCATCTTAAGACAATCTGCTTTAGAAATGCAAGGCTTTTTATAAATTGGTAGAATTTGGCTTTTGAGTAATTCTATAAAATGCTGTCTGTTTATAATTTTATTTTTTTCTTGAAACATAATTACAGACTTCAGATTGTTTTTTCAGGTTAGCTGCCTCTTTTGGTTCCGTTTTGAATAAATCTGCCTCTAAAAAAAATAATACAGAGCATCAATTTTGTTTGTTTGCTTGCTTTTACCAAAATGTTAATTCTGTGTATCATCCTAAAATTTAGGTTTTGATGTCTAGGCAAATCTGGTGAAACACTATATTGCTGCCCTCATAATGCAGTCAAGAAATTCTTGCCGGGTGGTATTTTACATAATATTGTCATTAAACATGGTCTATCTTCAGTGGAAGAAGCAGACGGTAATAAGTAAAATAGGGATGAAGAATTTTCTGAATCTGCGGAAGTACACTTGCAAATGAGTAATTGAAATTATTACTAAAGGTAGAAATATGACATCCAGATTAATAGAGTAAAAGGTTGAAAGAAATGTTTAACTATTGCAAGTAATTATCAAACGTTTTTGGTAAAAGAACATGTTACATAGTCTCCTATTTTTGGAGGCTTATTTTTCTATGTTAGAATAAAGAACCCATAGATTCTTTGCTGCAGCTGTTTCGGGCTTGATTAATCTAAGTACTGTAACCATAAAAGGAAAAGTAGCTTAATTAAAAAATGTTAGAGCAGAATAGAATACATTTACAATAATTTCCCTTCTCTTTTTGGCTAAATGCAAGAAAGAACATCATCTTTTCTTTCAGAGGAAGCAAATCAATATCTGTGCCTTTGCAATTACCCTCGAGGCCCAATGTTATATGGGCGGGTGCACAAACAAAGGAATCATAGGTTAAAAACCATATCCCTCAGCATTCAAAAAGAAAACCATTTAAGTCTTGCTACATTTATTCTGTTCCCCTCCCCCAGTCAAACACTATCATTGCAACTTTCAACTTAATCTTGTTAAAAACATTTCTACCAAATATGTAAGCTTACTCTTTATTGCCTAATTCTGTTTTTAATTTCCCCCCAAAGGATCCAAATTGATTTCCTTGTTACATTGAGGTGAATATGTCACATAGGACTGATGATTAGGTTGTATATAAAATGAATTTATCCCTTTAATATTTACACAACTCTTTCAAAGCATGAGGCAAAACCACAGCAGGATAGTTTCCCAGTCAGGACTTCTGTTTTTCTCTCCTGTGACTTTGGAAATTGATTTCCTATGTGCATTTGTAGGAACTCTATGGGAGATAGTTTTCTTAAGATTGTGCTATCAATTGCTTTCAGTAAGTACCTGTAATGATAGGCTATGATGGGAGAGAATTCATAGTCTCAGCTAGAACAGGTGGATATTTAAAATTTTGATTGTATGTTGGTAGAAGTTCTATTTTTGAGAAGTTTAGAAATATATCTATTTTTTTTTTCAATAGTCACAATAGAAAAAGAAACTGTATTAGGCAGAGTGCTCTGTAGTATTAATCATAAAGATCTATAATTCTAATATCATTGTGTTACCTTCCCTGGCAATTATCTCAATTGATTTAGCATATAACCAATGTAGTTCCACTATGGTTACTTTGCATCATGTCTGAGATGGATTACAATCCAGACACAATTTATTTCAGCAGGAATTTCTCATGAAAAATTGAATCATTATCTTCAATTCTGCCCTAAATTTGTTTGATTTTAAAGGATTTTTTTACTACTCCATGTGAAAATAGTAAAGCATTTAATAATGTTCAATAATACTGTATACAGAATAAAACTGAGTACCACCCACTATTATGCTCCCAAGAGTACATATTAAATGCAAAACAAAACATAACTCACAAAATTAAGGGAAGGAATGGGACCAAACTGGACTATACAATAGAAAAACATTTTATTCCTTTTGCTTAACTTATATTATAGGAATATAAAGCCATTCATACTCCTTATATAAAATGAAAATGATACTTTGCTTTGCAGATCCTTCATTAAGGTTGCAACTTAAGTCCTGTTAAAATTGTAGCAGAATTGATGGAAGAGGCAATTTTGTTGCTACATTTCCTAATTCTTTTCTTTTGGCTGAATTCAAACCAATGATTTGAATGTGTTTGAGGAGAAATTCCATTGTTATTTTTAGAAACACAAGAGACAGATTGCAATTCTTTTTATGTCATAAGAGTAGTTCATTGATTATTTCTTCTATGCAAAAAATATGCCTGTTACCCAGTGGGCTCCTTAGGAATAAGGAAATTGCAGATGTAGAATAAAGTGCCTGAGAAGAATAAATTCTCAAGTTGTCTTGAGTTGCCCTTGAATTGACTGAAAACGTCAGAAACCTAGAAAGTAAGCTAAGCTAACTTCAGGTACATGTTTTATGCTAAGTTTGCTATACAGAATAGCTACACTTAAAGTATCTACTGATAGAGGAGAATCTAAAATCTCTGTCAAGTTATTTCTATTGCAAGACTTTGCTAGGGAGAAACAATATGATATTTATTCAGTCTGCACTTTCTGTTAGATCTCTAGTCTTATATTCCCATTCCGTCTGAGTTTAAGCAAATGACGTAAGTAGGTGAGGCACAGCAGGTGAGGCATGGATTTTGAAATTAATAATTGAATTTTTAATGAAAAAAGCAAGGAAATGTACACATTTGGGCCAGCTAATAGAGATAATTTTCTGGCTCTGTATATAGGCCGTAGAAGTAGCAGATCACTTTTCTTCTACTTGCTATCTGTTTGAACAAGTTTGTGCTTTAGTTTCCTCATTTGAAAAATAGTGATTACAATAGTACCCACCTCATAAGTTGCTGTGGGAATAGATAACTTGATACATATAAAGTCCTGTCATATATCAAAGGTTATGTGAGCATTCATTGCTATGATGCATGCTTATTCTGTTGCTTCTATATCAACTTTTTCCGTATTTGTATGTGCACACATACACAGGCATACTCACAAACATACTAATTCATAAATATATTATCAAAAAGGATTAGGAGTGTAGAAGCTCCAAAAGTTGGATAATTTGCATTTGTCCAGTGAGAAGATTTCTCTGCCTTTTCTATTATCCTGTACCTCAGAAGGCTGATCCCTCCATATAACACAAATAGCTCTTTGGGTCAGATTTGTCTAAGAGAAGTTATTGACTGGAGATTGGAAAATTGAAGGAGAATGAGGCCACAGATTTATTCTCCACCTCCTTCCTGTTGGGATGTTGATGGTTAGCTATATTCCTCTGATGAAATCCATAGCTCCTGCTCTCTCAACTACAGCTCCTTGCTCCCTTGCCCCTTTTGGCCAAGGAGGTGATAGTTCCTACTCCTGTTAGCACCAGTGTATTTTATCATCTCTTCTTGTGTGTGCTCACAGGTTTGTAAATAACTTTTCTCAATCACTCTGCTTGAATGTAATCATCTCTTTTTGCTGGATTGTGACTGACATAGGCTCTTATTTAAAATGACTTAATACCTTCTCTCCTCTTTCCTTAAGTCCTGCTAAAATTATAGAAGTCATAGTAAAATAAAAATGAATCCATAAAAAACCTGGATATCCAGCGGAGTGGAGAGCAGCAGAGAAGTTCAATGAGTAAATTCCACATTGACAGTGAAAATCAGCTGAACTGTGGACCATGCACACCTGTACAGGTGACCTTCAAAACAAATCTATTTTTTCTTCAAACAAATGTTTAGAAAAATCTTTATTCAGAACAGAAGCAAGTTGAAGTAGTAGCCAGTGGGGCTGGCCTCCAGTTACCAATAGGGTAAAGCATTTGAAGCAATCCTTACCGTGGGATGGTTTCCCCAAGAACAGAGTACAGCCTTCTGAAGAGGATGCTTGACATAAAAGACATCTAAAATGTCTTTTGCAGGCCAGAAAAACTGGATTGTTCTCCCGGATACAGGTGGAATACAGAGGCATCTGTCTGGAATGGCACTGGTGAGGTGGTGCTGATAGGTTTATTTGTAGAATAGACAGCTTTTGGAAATTCCCAGACAACATAGCTTTCTTGTTCCAAGTTATTAGGAAACTAAATAGACATAGTTATCACAGAGAGAAAAAAAATAAGAGTGCTAGTTGAAGATACATCATTTGGACAAATGTAAAATGATCTGGTAATTTGGTTTATTTGAATCTATGAGACCAGATTTTCTCTGTTCAAGCATTACATGAATATATACCAACAAAATTCTGAAACAAGTGACTTTCTAGCTTCATTGAAACTTTATAGTACTATCAGAAGTCAAGACTGGTTTTCTTAATATAAATGTATGGTGATTGAAGTGAGGATAATAAAAAATGTGAGTGTGTATGCGTGCGCACACACATAGACACCTTAATGCTACTCAAGGCACATTTACACTGCTTGAAAAGTAAGGTGATGATGTTCTCACAGTATTTACTGTCCTTTCATTTAGTACACTACTTTTTAATGTACTCTTTTTCTGGAAAGAATGTAAATAATATAAATTTTATGTATTATAGTATCTACATATTAAAGTAATGATATGAAGATAAATAAAACTTTCTCTTTCTTTTTTACATAGTGAATGTGAAGAACACTTAGTGGTAGTACAAATTAATTTCTTCCCTATAATAATAACAACAGCAGTTTAAAACCACCATCAACACAAGCAAAAACACTCAGGGACATGTGGTCATTTTAAAATAGCTTAGACACTTCTGAATATTTAAACATGTTTTAAATATGGTTTGAAGTGGCAGAATTTATTATTATGAAATCATTTTTTAAACAAACTTAACATTATGGTGTTTTAACTTCTTCCCCAACTAAAGCAAAACAAACCAAAGCAAAGCAAAAACAAAAATAAACAAAAAGCATAAAAGGAGAAGAAAGAGAAAAATTCAAAGTGGTTAAGAGAAGTAAATAAACTAGACATAGTGTTTTGGTATCTGAGTTATGTGGTTAATACCAGTCATACAAATGCTTTTGAAAAATGTAAGCCAAGTACACAAACAAGAGAAGTTTATAAAATAGCATAGCTCTTAAGGGGCTTACTTCCCTGAACACCAGAAGCCTTAGTTCTTGTCCTGTGAGTGACCCTTAGGGCTTCAGCAATAATATTCTCTGATCTTTCTCCAGACATAAAGATAAGCATATTAATTTATCCTTAGTGGTGATAATTCTCCTAGATCCTAAAGAGGACCTTGCTATCAGGTTTCCTGAATTGTCTTCATAGTGCCTGACTCATTAAAGGCTTTTAAAGATTGTTCCTCTGGCACAGATATTGGATAACTTGGGGGTTTATTAGGTCCCAAATATCCCTTGATGCTTTTAGGCTCAGGATAGAACATTGGAATTTTGTTAACATCTTAGATCATGAAGTTATTTATCTTCCTGGTTTACATGGACCAAACAGTTTCAAAATGAAGTGAATATTATATTCAACTCAGTCAGAAAAACTTATTTAAAAAATAATTTTTATTGTGGTAAGATATATGTAACATAAAATTTGTAATTCTAATCATATTTAAGTGTATAGTTTAGTGGCATTGAGTATGCGAACATTACTGGCATCCCTTTCAGAACTTTCTAAAGTTCCCAAACTAAAACTCTATATCCATTAAACATCTTCCATTTCCTGTCTCTCCCCAGTGAACCCCCACAGCTACCATTCTGTCTATGAGATTAGCTACTTGATTTACCTCATGTAAGTGGAACCATGTAGTAATTGTCCCTTTGTGTTTGACTTATTTCACTTGAAACAATGTCTTTACATTTTATGTGTTACAAGGTGTGTCTGAATTTCATTTCTTTGTAAGGGTGAATTGATATTATTTGTATGTATATACTACATTTTTATTCACTCACTTGTTTATGGACATTGGGATGTTTTCACTTTTTGGTTATTCTGAATAATGCTGCTATGAACATTAGCATACAAATGTCTGTTCAAGTCCCTGCTTTTAATTTGCCTGTTTGTACCAAATATAGAATTGCTAGATCATATGGTAATTCCATGTTTAATTTTCTTGAGGAACTTTCCACGCAGAGGCTTTTCTCCACAGAGGCTGTACCATCTTTTATTTCCACCAACAATGTAACAGGGTTCCAATTTCTCCATATTCTGCAAACTCTGGTTATTTTTCCTTTCCTTTCCCTTCCTTCCTCACTCACTCACTCACTTACTCGCCTTCTTCCTTCCTTCATTCCTCCTAATGACTAGGAAGCGATATCTCATTGGGACTTTGATTTGTATTTTTCTAATGATTGGTGATGTTAAACATCTGAAAAGAAAATAATTTTGAAGCTGGGCGTGGTGGCACATGCCTGTAATCCCCATGGCTCAGGAGGATTGTGGGTTCAAAGCCAGCCTCAGCAAAAAAGCAAGGCATTAAAGTAACTCAGTGAGATCCTGTCTCTAAATAAAATGCAAAAATAGGGCTGGGGCTGGGGCTCAGTTGTAGAGTAGCCCTGAATTCAATTCCCGGTATTCCCCCCCCCGCCCCCGCAAACTAAAAATTTTGAAGTTTGTTTTTCATTTTTAGAAAAACTAGACACAGAGAATTGAACTTTCTTTTAAAAATCCATTAGGTTGTATTTTCTTTTCTAAAGAAAGGCTGTGAAAATCACTACATATTAAATAAATAATTTAATTACATTCACTGTGTAGATTAAAAAAGAGCATCATAATTGCTTTTTTGATTGAAACAATGAAGAATGTTTTCTACACTTTAAGAATTGCCAAGTTACTATCTTCTCCATTATGTGAGCAGCAGATTCCCTTTAGGTTAAAAAAAAAGTGTTCTAAAATATTTCTAAAAAATGTGAATAGCCAAAGCAAATAAGCTATCAAATAAACAAATTATGGTATTAAGTAAAGCAATATCTGAATATCAAGAAATGTCAAAAGAATATAAATTTTTATACCAGAAGAAACAATAACAATTTAAAGAGATTGAAAAGTGAGTTAATGTTCTCATTTCTGAGATCTTTATTAATCTTGTAGATAAATAATGGGGAACATGGTTGGAAATAACATGAAGAGCAATGTTTAAGGCAAAGAATATGGTCTATTTGGAAACAGATGGCCTGTAAAAATCAAGCTTTATGAAGGAGGGTTTGGAAGAATTTTGCTGCTTGGATGTAAGAAGGTTATTTTTTTTTTTTCTCTGAATATTTCCATTTGATCAGAGAAAGCTTTGTGGTGATATTTCTGAAGCTAGTGATTCTGATGCTGCCAGCCAAGGAGTTTCAATGGTTTTCTCTGAAAAGTAGTTTCATACTTCCTTTTCCAAGACAGTAAATTACCCAAACAAAAGTAACATGTGTAGTTTGCTGGAGGCCATATAAAGAAAGAGAGAAATGTGTTTGCGCAGCAACAAAAGACTGTGGCTTTATTGGCAACACCATCAAAGCTAATCCATTTGCTTGCCAAGGCAGTGTGAATCCATTGCAAGATGTGTCAAATCTGTTAGAGAAATAATTTTCCTGGAGCACCCACTTGCAGACTGCAGCTTTCTTCAAGCCTCCAATTGAGAGGGAAGACTTTCTATGACAGTGCAGAGCTGTTTTCCCCTCTGGTTTTCCATCTTTCAGAACTTAATATGTAAGTAGCAATTTTCATTCTCATTGGTCAGCGTTTTTTTTTTTTTTTTCTCTATCAACTCACTGAAAAGATTTACTTGGGAAACCCTCTTCCAGCTGTCTGATTAACAACCACTTCTGATCTTAATGGGCTGGCATCACTTCAGATACGATTCCAATAATTATTTTTGACCATATTAATCTACCAACTAGAAGCATTCAACGACTGTTGTTAAAAACACATTGGAGAATTAAGAAGTAATATTCCAAGTTAGAGATATTTTACCTCTGTCTTATAATACGGCAAATCTATGTATGTAAGGCAATATAAATCCACAAAAATCTTATTTAGTTTCAATCCAAAGATTCTGCTCTGTTTTGTAAACTCTCATTTAAAGACAATGAAGGGTTTAAGCTAAAGCCCCTTTGCTTGTGAAGATAAACCTTTATGTTGCAAACCACTGAACATCTTGTTATCTGGTTCAGCCTGCAGCCAGCTACAATGACAGGAAAAATCAAATTACAGAACCCCGCTTCCTGTTATAAAGGTCTCAATGTTGAAGCCCAATAGAGTGGTTTAGATACTGTGAAAATTTCTTGTGTTGTGATTTATGCAATGTAATTCAATATCATCTACACTTTAAAAAAACATTATTCACTTTAAGTCAAGTAGAAATAGTCACTGTTAAATGGATCACAATCTCAGGTTTAGGAACGAGTAATAGGTTTGTTTGCATATAGTATATATTTATTTGATCTATTTCTTTTGGAAGTATTTTAAAGCTATGCACAAAGATTTTTATATCTTTATATTTGCAGTTAGGTAATAAATTACCATATTTGCCAAATAGAACAACATTGTCTTATGTGTTGTATCTGAGTTATAAAATCTGATAGAATGTGATTTTTCTGTGCATTATTTTGATGCTGCTGCATTCTATTACTGGGAGATGATACATTAAAATAATTGTGGAAAATAGTATAGAAATCTTTGACCAAAAAGGATATCGTAGTGTCATTTAATCCTTTTTACTTTATTTAAGCCTCTGGACTTCAAAGCCACGAAGGCATAAGGGAAGCCATCCAAGTACAGAAAAATAGTCACATTTATTTTATTTTATCATTTAAAAGCTCACATTTATATTACCTTTATTTCTTTTAAATATATATATATATATATATATATATATATATATATATATATATATA
>NW_026000026.1:64126591-64171783 GCF_001458135.2 Marmota marmota marmota | reverse complement strand
ATATATATATATATATATATATATATATATATATATATATATATATATATAGTTGCTGTAGATGGACACAATACCTTTCTTTTTATTTTTACGTAGTACTGAGGATCCAACTCAGTGCCTCCCGCATACCAGGCAAGCTCTCTACCACAGAGCCCCAGCCCCAGCCCCTTATAGTACCTTTAAAATGTAATAATATAGAATTATATTTATATTCTATAATAAGCTAATTAAAATATGTATAACTTGCAAAAATACTCTATAAAGGTGTTCAAAGACTCCTTCCTTAAGCAGTTGTGAAATCATATCATCCTGGAGATATATCGAGGAGGCATATTAAGGATTTGTTTTGTAGTGCACAAATAATTTTTCAATGCTTGTATGAAGTAGGTACTTAATAAATAGAATTGGATAGTTTTTCCAGGACTTAAATTACTCTTCTTGATTATCTGCTTTACAAATAAGTTGGACAATTGTAAAATATTCTCTTCATATTTTCAATTACTTATGTTTAAAAAGTTATTCAGTTTTATGAGCATATAAGCAAGTAAGCAAGCTTATTTTTGAGAGAAAGCAATTGAGAAAGACGGAAGGGGTGTGTATGTGTTTGTGTGCACATCTGTGTATGCGTGTGTGCATGTGTGTGTTTGAAAAGAAAATATTCACCAAGTTGAAAATATTCTCTCCAAGATTTTTTTTTTGTGTGTGTTGCACTCTTTAATGCCTGATTAAGATTTGCACATTCCTAACTATGGTCAGAGAAGTGGCAGACATTTTTAAATCTATGTAAAGATCATGAAAATTGCAGATATGTCTGTGATTCAAACCATCTCATCAACTATAAACAATATATCTAAATTAATTTTGTCCAGACAGTTGCCTTGACAATAAGCAAAATTTGTATTCCTTTATCATCAAAATTCAGCATAATAGATACTGTTGTTTATGTTCTCTAGTTTTGTAGTTCACTTTGTTTTTTCACTCTCTATAAATTATTCCTAAACAGTTAATAACTTAACATGTTGATTATATCCCAGGTAGAAGATTGGTTAATTGAAGCTTAATGTTAATAAGTAGAGTAAAAAACAATAGCAACATATTAATAATCAGTGTCAGATACTTTTATTGACTACCAAATTTAATCCATATATTAATCCTATAAGATACATAGTATTAATCTAAATTTTTCCATGTAAGGAAACTGAATTTCAGAAAGTAAAGTAATTTATTCAAATCTACATTTTTGGTAGTGGGAAGATCAGTTCTCTATACCATACTGTCCCGATACCAGAGAAAATTCCTCTCCTATGGCTATAGTGCAGATCTTGGCATTAGCCATTTATTTATTAAAAATGTTAAATGATGAAGTTAAGAATATAATATCATTGTGCCTGGAAAAACAGGTTCAATTACAGATTCAAGATGGTGATTGAGTCTATTTTAAAAGCCATGTTTTGTGGTTTAAACCAGACTATTGCTTTAAGTTAAAGAAACGTTAGTTCAAGTAACATTGTCAATAATATACTATTGTCATTTATTGATTTGAATTGACATTTATTAGTTTCTTTCTTTTGGAAAAATACTACTTTATCTCTCAAGTGTGATTTTTCTAGAACTGTAGATAAAATTTTTGAAAATTAAATTTTAAATGTTCCAAAAGAAAAAAATAATTCCAATATTAGATTTTTAAGGAATGATGAGTCTTTCATAGCAAATGTAACTAATGGCTTCTTGCACACTTATTGTTAAGTGCTGCAAAAGTTGGTTTGGGTTTAGGGATGAATGACATGTTCCTCTTCTCAAAGATGGATAGGCGCATCATAATTATAGTAATATGATAAATGCTACAGCAGTTGATGAGTTCACTGATGCCATGGATATACTGAAAATAGGGTGAGGAATAATTGTGGAGGAAACAGGAGAGGGAGAGGCAGTTGAATTTTTCCTAAAATAACTTTACTGTGCAGCAAAGACATGGAGGAAAGTCATTTATTACCACACATTTTACTAATTTAGTTCTAATGTTATATGAAGAAATGAATATAGAATTGACTTATTTACTCTTTTGGCCAGTGAAAAGGATCTGGAACTATATATAGCTGCGGGAATAAGTCCCACCTCTCTTTTCTGGGTATGACACAGACAAAGGAGGCTCAATGGGGAGAATTAGTAAATGGCTTCTCCCAGGGCTCATGCAACAACCTGGGGACTAGAATCAGAAAGCTTCAGGTAAGAACTGGTACATGGTAGATTCTGGAAAGCACTTGGCCTTCAGGGATTCTATAAGGCACAGAGTTTACAGTTGACAATAGAGGAGATACATACAGGCGATAAACTAGTCTTTTAGCCAAGGATTGAAAGATCATTGAATGGTTAAGCTGTAATCACCCTATTCTTGAGGCAAGGAGTATGTGAGGAGACTGGAGATCTGGACTCCATCTCCATGCCTCACTGGGGAATAGCAAACTGCCTGCTGCTCCACTCTCATCCATGGTGGTAGAGATTGGTTTGCCTTCCATTTTTTTTTTTTTTTTTTTTTTGTGGATTAATGTGAACTAACATGCTAAACAATCAGATTCCAGATTCGAGTCACATATAGCTGGAAAAGGCTGTCCAGAGAATCACTAGAAGATAAAAGGTACCCAGTAAAAAAGACTTGTACTACAAAAATTGAGAATATTTGTGAAAACATATGTATATGGTGAAAAGTCTTTTTGGAAGTAAAGGTCCTCATTTTCAAACCAAAGTGATAATTAAAAGGTTTATTATAAGTGAATTTAGTCACTTCTGAAACCTAAATTAGTCACCTATGTAGATAACGTTTGATCCTTTCCTATTTCTCATTTGTGTGTCCACTCTCCTGGTGAGATTTATTATTTCCCACATTCTCATGAATGTGTTAATCTTTATTTCTCTTCTGGAATGAATCCCTTAGGGTCTTTAATGCTGGTGTAGTGGTTATGAGTTCCTTAAATTTGTGCTCATCTTGAAAGGCCTTTATTTCTTCTTCAATTCTGATTGATAATCTTTGTTTGGAGTTATTTTCTTTCAGGCCTTGATATATATCATTTCATACCCTCCTGACCTTTAGAGATTTTGCTGAGAAATCTGCTTTTATTGTGATGTATGCACCATTAGATGTGACTCAGTGCTTCTTTCTCATAGCTTTTAATATTATTTATTTATATTTGTGCATTTTTGTCAATTGAACTACAATATGTTGTGAAGAGATTATTTTCTGGTCATATCTATTTGAAATTCTAGATGTTTTTTGTGCCTGGATATCTGTGTCTTTTTCAAGGTATGGGTCATTTTCTGTGGTTGTTCCACTGACTAGATTTTCTACACCCTCATATGGATGTTTGGTCTTTTAATGGTGTCGTAGACATCTTGTATGTTTTCTTCATTCTTATGTTTTTCTTCATTGTTGTCTGAATGCACTATTTAGGCAAGTTGTATTTAAGCTCCAATATTCTTTCTTCTGCCAGATCCAGTCTGTGGTTAAGACTTTCAACTGAGTTTTTATATGACTTATTGATTTTCATTTTCAAGATTTCTATTTAAATTTTTTTCTAAATCTCTTTTTCTTACAGTGCTCATTCATATCATAATACTGTCTTCCATAATCCATTCAGATATTTATTTATGTTTATTGTTTTCTTGAATTCTTTGATATTTTATCCACTTCAATGGCTTTGGCATCCATTGCTAGAGAGTTATGAACTTGGGGAGGTATCATATTGCCTTGTTTTTTTCATATTTCTTATGTTTTTATGTTGAGATTTGCACATCTGATGGGATTGGAATCTCATACTTTTATATGAGAACCTTCTTAGTAAGCAGCCTTCTTTTGATGATGTGTCCTGGGGCATCAGTCTGTTGTGTAGTTTTGAGTTTAATTCAAATTGGACTTCATAATGTAGTTTCTTATGGCTTATTGGCTGTAATTCATGGGTTTTGACATAATGCATACAGTATTAGATCCTGCTTTCTCTGTAGGTCTTCTAAGAGCAGCAACCATCTGGATGTATGTAGGGTGCACACCCTGTGGTTACTCCTACAAAGGGAGTGGAAATCCCATCAGGTGTTAGGCTTTTCCTCAGTGTCTGTTAATACTGGCATGGTTACTCAAAAGCAATTTTCCTACAGTTTGTCATGATGATGGGTCTGGAGCTTTTACCTTGTTTAGACGTTGATGCATTTCTAGTTGTTTCACAGAGAGAGGCAGAGCCCGTGGTCACAACTCTCCCTCTGTGTCATTCACCTCTAGTGCAATCCGCAACGTATGATCTGATAGGGGATGGGAGTGACTGATGCTGAGGGCTCTTGTGGGTGTGGTGTCCATATAGTTGTGTTATTTCTCACTGTTATTTCTATGAGGGTGAGTGTCCAGGAGTAAGAGTTCAGAACTCCCCTTCTTGCCATGTTTATTTGGAAATAGATGATTTGTTTGTGGGGTGCTCTCATTCCCCCAATTCTTAAATTGAAGTATCCATGGAAGGTTGAGTCAGACGAGGTTGGGAGTTGAGCAAGGTGTGAGTTCTCTCAGGTGGGCTGGGAATGTAGCTCAGTAGCGGAGCACCCATCCAGTGTATTTAATGCGCTAGGCTCAATCCCCAGCAAAGAAGGAAGTGGGGAGGGAAAAGATACAGTATAAATCAAATAAAATTATAACAATAGCAATATCATCAAAATTAATAATAAAAGTAAATGTAAGTATAGGGGGAATAATATAGAATACAATAAAAAGTAAAAATATGAAAAAAATTAATCAAAGGGAAAAATGTAACAGGAGAAGAGCAAAATAAATAAGGATAAAGAGATAAAAAGATGAAATAATAAATGTTGAGAAGAGGTGGGGGAGGGGAGAAAGAAAGAGAGAGAGAGAGGGAGAGAAAGAGGAAGAGAAACAAGCCTAAATAAGTAACAACACAAAAAGGTATTATAAAATTTTTTTCTCTGCCAAGATGCTTGAATGAGGATACAAGAGTAGAAACTCTTAGGGTGTGTGCCCTTTGAACAGAACAAAGGCTTGGGAATTATTCCTTTTCCTTTTTTTTTTTTCGGTGCCCATAGGCAACTAGAGGGAGCAATTTGTGGCTAGTGTCATTTGCAACACTATTCTGCTGTTTTGCGTGCTGGAACAAGTGAGGGCAGTACTCAGAGGTGCCTGTAACAAATTCTCTCTGGAGCTATTTGGGTTGCATACTCCAAGAGCAGGGTAGAGTTGATGCTGTGGTGTGTGGAGGAGCTGGCAGAGAATGGAACTCCTGGAAATTCTCACCAGAGCTACACATTCAGAGGGTGAGGATAATACCAGTTCTGCAGCATGTCCCCAAAGCTCTGAATGGTGACCAGAGGCTACACAGTCTCAATGTACTGGGGGTGGGGGTGGTGGGGACTATCCCATTCACTGCCCATGGTTCTGATGTTCCTAGTCCTGGCTCCCTCATATTGTCAAATGCAACTGCTTAGTCCCCTAGACTCGGGTAGCGGGCCTGGAAAACTGTTTATTCCAAAGGCAAGCACCTAGTGTTTTCCCATGTGTTCATTCCCAAAGCAGCAAGCTCAGACAATAGGGTCCTTCTCAAAATGGCTGCCAGTTACAGCCCAATGAGAATATTCTGGGAAGAGCAGAAAATTCCTCCAGAGTCAATTCACCATGCAGTTCTTAGGACTACTGTTTCTTTAGCCTGGATTTCTGCTGGGGTTCTGAATTGTGTGCCAGTGGTAGTCACTCTCCTCTGCCCCAACACAGTGGGCACTCCATCTCCCAATTTGGTACTTCCTTGTGATCAGTGCTGGGTGTTCTGTTTTACTGACTGTTCCACTATAGAACATCTCTGGGTTTCTCCACATCTCTGTCCATTATTGAATTTCATTATTCTCCCATGGTCACCTACCTCAATGAGCAGCCACATTCCTATTGTTTTAAATCTACAAGTAAAAATGCAGGTGAGTTCTAGGTGCCTACAGTTCATCATCTTTGGAAAGTCTAGTCTGAGTTTCAATGAAGAAAAGTTTCTGGGAAGATTTCAGGTAATGAATTCAAGTGAAGGAAAGAAGGCAAGACAAAAATGGGGGTTCAGGGACCTTCAGAGCATCAGCTGGACTCTGATAAGCAGCTGATGCTTAGAGCCTGAAGACCCATCACTCCTGTCTAATATTTAACAGTTTAATTTTTACATGCTATCTATACTGCCTTTGTTATGGTAAAAAAATAAAATCCTTAGCAGTTTTTTTTAATTCTTATAATTTTAATACTGAACCTAAAAAAAGATTAGTTAGTATATATATGTATGTATGTGTATATATATATATATATATATATATATATATTCTAATCCCACTTAAAAATAGACACATAAATGTGCCAAATTAAATCTTGGTGTAGAGAATCCAACAATGGAAAAAGAGAATAATGGGTATAGATGAGACACGGCTTATTCCAGAAATGCCAAGTTGATTAAATATCAGGAATTAAAAGCATAATACTTTATTTCAAGAAATCAAAGAATCAGCATGATCACAGAAATAATATATGAAAATGATGTGCTGAAATTTGCCAGCCAGTTTTTTAAAACCACTAGGTTAAATTGTAACAAGAGGAATCTACTTAAAGATAATAAAGGTCATTTATCAAAAATAAAATCAATATTTTTCTAAGTGGCAAAAACATTACAATTAAAATCAGAAATGAAAGAGAAATATCTGACATTGTTATTACTATTCATAGTAATAGTTGGGTCCTATAAATTCTAGATAAAACTTCAATACTATAAAATTAAACAATAAGAAATGAATAAATAAAAGTAAATGTTGATAACATCAAAGAACTCTAAAAGAAAATATCTGCTAGAATTAGTGAAATTATATGGTAAATTATAATAAAAAGATAAAAAGTATGTATATAGGGCTGGAGCTGTAGTTCAGTGGCAGCATGTGTTAGGCACTGGGTTTGATCCTTAGCATCACTTAAAAAACTAAACAAAGGCATGCTGTTCACCTACAACTATAAAAATAAAAATAATGTATATAAAATTATGTGGTTTTTTGCCAGGCATGGTGGTGTGTGATTCTAATCCCAGTGGCTCCAGAAGCTAAGGCGAGGACCACAAGTTCAAAGCCAGCCTCAGCAAAAGGAAGGTGCTAAGCAACTCAGTGAGACCCTGTCTCTAAATGAAGTACAAAAAGGGCTGGGGATGTGGCTCAGTGGTTGAGTGTCCCTGAGTTCAATTCTTGGTACAAAAAAAAAAAAAGAAATGTGTTTTTATGTTAAAGATAAGATTCTGGAAATTGAAATAATAGAAGTATGTTATTTACAATACTATAAAAAAGAAAGTATTTTAATAAGAAAGTAATTTAATAAAAAAGGAACAGGACTTATATAAAGGAAATGATTAAATCTTATAAAAATCATGAACCATAAAGAATATTTTCACAAATAGATTATTCATTTTAAATAATCTTTTAAAATGATTTTAATGGATTATTAATTAGAATATTAATAGATTTTAAAACTGTATACATTTTAAATTCTGCATGAAGGAAAGGCTGCTTAGCATGCATAAGGTTCTGGTTCAGTCCTCAACACTTCAGAAACAAGAGTTTATCTTAAATGCTTTAAAATAATCAAGAAGCTTATGGAAGAACATAATAATATAAAGGGAGATTTGACCTTAAAGATAATAGGACATAGTATTAAATACCCAAACTCAAACAAATTTGGTATTAGTGTAGGCAAATACATTAGAGGTGCAGAATACTGAATCCAGAAAAAGACCCAATGTGCATGAAAATTTCATATAGTTTAATAGTCTTGCTCAGCTGTTCATCTAGCTATAATTAAAATAAATTAGGATTCTTATATTATAGCATATAAATTCTCACTAAGGTAAAAATGTTAATGTAAAAATAAAATAACAACTTTACAAAGAATTTAAGAAAAATAATTTTGTGTGAAATATGGTAAAAGGAAGGAAAGGTTAAGAAAATAAGGAATTATGGAGCTAAGTATGGATGTTTTGGGTTATATAAAATTACATAGAGTTATAGTAAACAAGTAATAGATGAACAATGAATATGTTAAAAATATTTGAATGTAGAAGAAAATGCTTAATATTATTGCTTTATATATCTCTTGAAATTTTACTACAAATTATTATTTGTCAACAACAATAAAGAATGAATATAAAAATAAATATATAGGGGACCAAACCAATAAACTACAATGATATGAAAAGCTGTAAACTCACTGGTCTTCTGAAAAATTTGATAAGGGGATAGTACTTTACATTCTTCATTTAACAATAATTTAAAAAAAAGAGTAGTCGCCACTTTTGATGGAGAGATAAGAGAACAGGGAATATTGTGGAAATGTGGAATGTTTCAGCCATTTTGCACTCAAATCTATCTGTCTGCATCAATATCTATCTGTCTGTTAATCTGTCTATCCATCCATCTATATTTTGATAATCCTAGTCCTGCTAATATATCACACTAAAAGGAAAAAAATCCTATATGTTTGGATAGATCTGGAAGGAAATAGGTTTGTTTGAGTCTATCTTCACAGCCAAATCCTGAAAATATTGTACATTATGGTGGAATTAACTGGTATGTCAAGGTCCTAGACTATCATGCTGCAATCCTGTGGAAAGAGAAACAACAGATTGATTTGAAGTGACTTTGTGAAATATTTTTCAGAGAAGAAAGCAAAGTGAAGAAATGTGTATATACCATATGGCATGAAAAACTTTCACTAAACACATAATTTGGTATATACATATATTCATATATGATTTTCTGATATAAGAATACCATTAAAATGTGTATATCAAGTTGGTAATATTCCTTACCTTTGAAGGGGGAAAACAAAAAACAAAGAAAAACCAAGTGGAAGGAAATAAGAAAAAAATTACTGAGAAAGCCCTAATGTATGTGATATGATGTTAATAATGTAAAGCTGAATATATGAATATGTGTACCAATTTTATAAGAAATTAATAAAAATGAAAATATTTGAGATAAATATCTGTTATAATAAGTGCTTTAAAAGAAGACAAAACATGTTATGAGCATCTTTATTCATCCTGAAGATTCTATGTCACGTGTTTCTTGTTATTTATTTTTGGTCTTTGAGTTGGGAAAAAATACCTTTAAAAATATTACACTAAAATTTCTATGAGTATTTAAAAGAAAATCAATTTACTGAATCTTTGCTAAAGCTCCCTATTTGGAACTCATGCCACAGGAATAGACCTCAAGAAAGCTTGAAGCCCAGACCCATTAATAATGTGAAATGGAAATGAAACATTTCTTGAATTCTTTTATTTAAAAAAAAATGTTCAGGAATGCACCATGGTTTTTATCAATCACTTGGATTTGGTGAGCAGGGAGGAACATAGACTGAGCCTCTACAACAGTCGAAAGAACCCAGAAGTAATATGGGTCCCTGAGAATGGAAGAAGACAAGCTTTTCAGAAGAATGAGATAGAATTTTAATGTGAGATCTCATTGTCAACTGGGATTCCCAAAAGTATGGAACTATATGCCTTCAGTTTGAAATGTGCTTTTGTCTCCACCAGCTCTGGTTATTTATATGCAAATTCAATATCATTTCCTTACCTATGTTAATGGAACTTATTTCATTAATATGTGCCTGTTGGTGTCTTACCCTTGTGCCATCATTGTGCATGTTAGAGAACTGCTTTCATTCATTTATTCATCAAACATCTTTTGAATGCTTACCACAAGCCAGGGCCTGTGTTAGATGCATTTTATCTGTAAACTTATATTGGGTGGTATTTTATATATATATATATATATATATATATATATGACTTTAGTACTTCTACTCTCTGGAAAAACTTCAAGACATTCTTGCCTACCTTTGTAATATTAATAGCTTCCTATAGAGAGTTTCTACAATGGATGTGCTAGAGAAAGTGCTACTTATTGTAGTATAGTAGAGTGCCTTACACTGCATTCTGTGCAACAATAAATACTATAGAAAGGTTCTAGTGCATTTGATGATATCTGGCCAGCTTACCCATAATAACTCTGACTTCATTGTGGAAGAAGGCCCTTCTATGTTAAGGCATAAAATCCAATTGATTTTTATGAAATAAGATGCTATGAAGAAGAAATGCATTAAGTGTACCGTATCACAATAATTCCACTTTGTAAGCTAAATGGCTTTTGGAACATTGTTGAAAATGCTGTCACTATTCTGAGCATACATAAAAGAGCAAGATAAGGCCAATAATTTAAAAGTCAATGCTATTCCTATTCAAAGATTTCTTTCCTCAATTAATAAAGCATTTTCTCCTCTGTGTCCGTTAAAAACAAAATCCAAAATAGCTTTATATGATATGATCAGACACAGAGAAATATGTGAGTTATGTTGAGTCTATAAATTTTCTTTATTGCAATTTTTGAGAATCTACTAACTTTAACTTCTATTTAAAATACCTTATAAAATTTGTTATGTATATTTAAATGATATATTTTTGCTTGTTTGCATTTTCAATTGTTTTAAAGTTAACTTATTTTGAAAAATGTAGGAAACATTTCAAAAATGATGATATAGAAATGCAGACAGGAAAATCAAGTAATCTGATTTCTGGGACAGAATTGCTCTGTAGTGCTTTAAATCATACAAGGGTGTTCAATGATTATGGATAGATGGATTAATGGTACAAGCATTATATTTTTTTTTCTGACCCAATAACATAAAGAATATAGTATATTTCCATCAAAAATAATAGAGGTTCATGGTGACAGTGATTCTGTGAATAAAGAGAGTAAAGTAGATAGAAAACCAACCAACCAACTAACTAGTCAACCTGTCAACTAGTCAGCCAACCAAGTATCTCATTTGAAAAATGATTGTCAAATCTTCCCTGGGGAATATTTTTGAGAGTCAATTCCAACTGACAAAGTGAAAGAAGGAATGAAAGACACTTTTGAAAATCTTACTACCTATTATGGTAAAGCAGTATATATTTCATTGTTATTTAATGTATCCATGTTAAACAGAACTTCTTACAGGCTTTTTTTAAAAAAAAACTATCTGGTAATATTTTAAGAATTGCATATGTAATATAATTCATTGGCTGGGATGTGGCTCAGTGGTTAAGTGTCCCTGAGTTCAATCCCTAATTGATAGTGAATATCAATTTGGAAACTGAACAGTATACTTCTATAGTATGGTACATTATTCAGCTATAAAAAAGCATAAACTATATTTAAAACAACTCACTTGGAAAGGTTTTGTTAAGAGATTTTTAAGGGAAAAAAAGCAATAACACAAAGAAATATCTGATTTATTTTTTTTTGTGTGAAATAAGTAGCTTTAGGGCTGGGGATGTGGCTCAGGCGGTAGCGCGCTCGCCTGGCATGCGTGCGGCCCGGGTTCGATCCTCAGCACCACATACCAACAAAGATGTTGTGTCCGCCGAGAACTGAAAAATAAACGTTGAAAAATTCTCTCGCTCACTCTCTCACTCTCTCTAAAAAAAAAAAAAGACACACAGAATGTAGATTTATAAAAAAAAAAAAAAAAAAGAAATAAGTAGCTTTAAAATTGCCATACATCACTGTAAATAATTATATTAGAAAAGGAAAAATGTAAAAATAATAAACAAGTTACCTAGGGGTAGCAATGAGAAGTAGTTATGTGGATATAAGTGAAAGGTTACCAAAAGTAATTATTAATGATCATTTAAAAACAAAACCACTATGTACTTGACATTAAAATTCATCTGAAAGTTGGTGGCCAAAAACTGACAGAAGAAATTTGCTCCCCCACCCCCCAAATCTCTTGAAAAAACAAAACAAAACAAAACTGTAGCATATACCCCAAGTTATTTAACCTCTCCCTTCTGAGCATTCAGTTTTCTTCAAGTTAGGGATTTTTTTTTCTTCTTCAAACTTCCTGCACTGTAGAACAAATGACTATCTCACTTAAGATAATAAGGTTGTTACTGTTGTTACCCAGGTCTGTCATCCCATCCAGACCACAAGCTGCCCCATTCAGCAATGTGACCTAGATACCACAGCATAGCAGGAATCCCTGGGGCCTTAAATTGAACAGGATTCTTTTAACCCCCTCCCCCTACACTCCTGCCACTGTTCACAAGCTCTGAGGCTTTCAAATTCTGGTCTCTTTGGTTTCTTCATCTATGAAGTAGGCACAGTAACTTCTAACAGAAATGTAGAAAAGCCTCAGTGGACTGCATCTGTGAGTATTTGACTCAGTCCTTGGTACTTCAGAATCTCTCCATAAATGATAAGCTCTACAGTCATTATCTTATATGTCTCTCACATGTGCTTACATGCTTAGAATGTGTTGGTGTCACCAAAAATGTTTACTATTGTGGGTAGGTATATGAGCACTATTAATATAAAAGAAAGGTCCATGTATTATAATATATTTACATTAATAAACTACTTTTCACAAGTAGGGGGAAAGCAGAATTGATTCAAGATAACAAGATACTTCTATTTAAGTGCATGACTATCTGTGCCACATGATCTTAGTTGGATCTTACCCTTCTACAAATATACATTTGAAGAAGGAAAGTATCAATTATATGTATATGCATATATAATTGATATACATATCCATAAAATTAATATATAGATATATCAATTGTATGTATATGTGTGTGTATATATATGCTTATATATATATATACACACACACATATACACATATACATATACATACACACACACATACATTTAAACTAGGAATCTAGTGAAAATGATCATGATGCTGTTGAGCACTGAATCATTAATCATCACTTGCACAGTTGAGAAAATGTTCCAGCTCTTGCCAAATGCACTGTTTACTGAAAAGAAGCCAACATTTAACAGTGAAAAGATAACATACTTGGAAAAGTAAAATGAAACACAGAATTCATCTTGTGTATATTAAATATGTTTCTGAAAGATATTTAATTTGTGATTTGAACCTCAGAACTCCTATGTTAAGGCAGTGTACATGAGGAATTGTCTTCCCTGCAAAACTAGACTAAACACTTATGTATTTCTCAATAGAAACAACCTCTAAAGCAAAGCATCAGTAAAATTTCTTAAAAGCACCAGTAAAAATTGAAATTATTTCTTGGGTAAGAAAATTGTTCTTATAATAATACACTTGTTCTTTAAAATGAGTCCTATTTATTAAGATATTTAGAAGTAACACAAAGGAAGAGAAACAAAGTCATTACTAGTCTCATTACCCAAACACATGGTTAATGATTTGGTGCATTTCATCTAGTCTTATTCTTTTCCAAGGTTAAATTAATTGTCTATGTAGTTAAAATGTTGCTGTTTGTACAGGTTGCGTTTTGTAACACACTTAAAATTTTGTTTAATTCAAATAGACAAAGTATTAACTCAGTGATTTTGTATTTCCTTTTTCCTTACATAATGGGTGAATATTTGCCATTTCTGATTCAATCTTCTATTTTCTGCTAGGCTTCAAAAACAATGTCTGTCTAAAAATCATATAGTCAAATGGAAGAATAATTTACCATAGTATGTAAACTAATCTGACCTTTTTCTCTGTATATTTGACAAGTTTTCATGGAATCCTGAATTGGATATTGAATTTGATTAATAACTATATTTAAAATCTAATATTTTATGTAGGAAATTGCCTATCATCATGCTTTTAAAGAAGGTTAAAGAACTACTGTTAAGTCTGTTTATTCTGTGGCAACATGAAATGTTACAGGGGAAAAAGTCCTGGCTAATTCTTTTATGTTCCTTTTCAGCTGTGGCTGCTTTTCATTTACCATCCTGTAATGAAGCATTTGGTCACTGTCACCAGTAGGCATTAATTGCCAGGAAATACATATTTAAATAGCTCATATTTTAGAGTACTTTAGTGATCACAGGATTTTAAACAGTATCTACTTTAGATTAAGATGTCAGAAGTATCAAAACTTGTGAAGTGTTATGTGAAATAATCCACATGCTAGACAAGAATAATCTCAATAGAAAGCTATTACATAATCATCACTGTTTTCCCTGCACTGAGTGATAGTTCTTAATATTTAATTAAGAAGCCTAGTTACTCTGTTCAGATGCTGATCAAAATCTCCAAGAAAGCTTGGTTTTTTCAACGCTTATAATCTTCTAACTTTTATTTTATTTTGTTTTTATAATCCAGTTAATGCAACTAGGGAACCCAGCTTCATTATATTGTTGTTGTTGTTACTATTATTATCTATTGAGATACAAGCCAATGCCTATAAATGCCAAGTTGTGTTTCTTTGGGATATTGATTTTTGTTAAAAGGGGAATAAGCTCCAGGTATCTTTGACCTATATTAAATCTTTTTATTGGATAACATAGACAGGAACTAATCATAGGTGCAAAGGATTAACAGACACAAGAGAGTAGATTTTACATTTAAAAGTTTCTTCCGGAGACCTAAGAGAAGGCTTTCTTGTAAAATTGGATTAACCTTTGTGACACTTTCTTTAAAATACCTCAAAAAGTTATATGGCTTTGTTTCCCAACTCTGTGGGTAATCATATGGTCGTATAGGTTTTGTGGGTATAAACCTAACACTCTCAAGTTTTACTAAGAATATGAAATTTAAAAAAATTCCCCATTTGTCAGTTTCTAGTTTCCTTTATGCAGCTCTTTTCAATAAGGAAGACAACTTCAATAGCACTGGTCTGGAGCTCTGTGAATATCCCCACATCTGAGCTTTAGCTGAGAGCTGGCTTTTGCCAAGAATGTTTCTTCGTGGATCAATATGTCTCTTCTTAGTGAGTTGTATGTCAAAATGTTTTCCAAATCTTTTTTTTCTTTTTTTTTTTTTTTTGTAAATTGCAAATAGTTTTATGTGTACCTTACTTATGCAGATTGGATAGAGATAACATGCTGATGTTACTCAAGTACTTGTTTCTTTGCCTCATCTACTATTATTTCATCTTTTAACATGAAAAAGAGATTATTCCTTGAATTAGTATTGATCTATACTTCTTCACTTAGTGAATAGATAAAAAATGATCAGTTATGAGAATTTTAAAGTAAAAAATTACACTGATACAAAAGCCCAAAGAGTTCTTTTCTGAATTATTTTATTCATAAAATTAAACAGGACTATTTTTTTCTTTTACTCATTCTTATCCTTTACCTCATCATTTCTTTTCCTCCTTTAATGAAAAATAATGTAGATAAATCATTATCAGTACACGTACCATTTTAAATCAACTTAGTTACATTTTCAGTACATTATCAGTACAAGTACCATTTTAAATCAACTTAGTTTAATATTGACACGCTGTTTTGGAATTTCAACACACCTTAAACATTTAAATTTGTTTTTCCTCATGTGGAAAAGGTTTTCTCTAGGTACGTAAACTATTTTTATAATACTTTCTAACTTGATACTGACTCTTCAGTTACTTTTTGCCATAAAACATTTTTTTGTGAGGTGCCTTTTGCCAAACTTTTCACACTGGCCTCAAATTGTGATCATATCACATCATCTTGCAGATTTCTTTCTTTTTTCTTTTCTTTTTTTTTCTCTTGTGTATAAAGCATTCTTGGGTGTTGAACGGAGGAATTCAAAAAGCATCTTCTGCTTCCCTAGCACTAAGCACTATGAAGAACACAGAGAAGCATTGATGCATGGTTCCTAAATTTTACCCATAGTTACAGTGTACTCTATCTTTGGACCAAATTTCTGGTAGTATTTAATTTAGGTTCTGAGAAAACTGATGGAATCTTAGTAGCTGGGTTTACAGTGCAGTTTTATAAGCTCAGAAACCTTGTCTCTGTGAAACTGAATGAAGTCATAAGATCCAATTAATTCTCCAGTTTCCTCAACATTGCCCTTATATGGAATGGGCCAAAATTTGGCGTCTCCTTTAATATAACATTGGTTCTGTTACTAATGCTTAGCTTCATAAGAGCTGTTCTTGATCAGGTGTAGGATTCACATTTAAACTTTGTCTACAGTATTTCTCCAACCCATATTCATTCAATTGTTTCTATTCTACATTACAAATTGCCAGTCAACAATTTTTATTGCATGGATCTAATATTTATGGGGGTTCAGTTTAAAAGAAACAAATGATTCCATTTTGTTTATTGAGGTGAATGATGTTGATTAGTGAAAAAACACACAAAGAAATAAGAAGCTAAATAGTGCAATAATCATACTCTTTCAATTTATTTCCCAGGATTTTTCTTTTTATTTTCAGTTTTTACATTTAAAAAATCCACCTGTAATACCCTTTAATCTTATTATATTGACATTTTTCATCCTTACTATACTTCCATTTCAGAGAAAATATTCAGCAATATAGTATATTACACATAAATGAAATCCTTGCCCTGTCCCTGACAATGCTGTTAAATAAATAGCACAATTTTTAGAAAAATGTGTTTTTTCATCTTTCAAAAGGCAGTGACAACAAAACATGACCCAAAGTAAAAGGACTCAACTGAGTAAAAGAGTGTGTAAGGGATGACTTCATCTTCACTTATGTTTAATTTTGATACCTACAGTCTGCTATGCTGTTTGATTTTAAAATGATTTTAAAAAAAACACTCTGGAGCGATTATCTGAAATACTAATATGGATTACAACAAATCTATATGTTTGCAAGTGAGCTCATGTGTCAGACTATTAACAGACGTTCTCCTAACAGAGTTCTCAAAATTCTAAGTGTAGTTTAGAAATTCTCATGGGTATAATTTAGGTGGTATTTAACAATTTGCCAAACAGAGCAACTCTTGCCTAAGCAAACATTGCTCCTTTGTTCTAAACATGTTTCAAATATTATATACATGTATTTTAAGAGTTACCTTTTCATTTTAGGATGATTAACCACCAAATGAGAGAAATTCAGAAATTACGTATGTATACAAAAACAATACTATATACTTTAAATACTATATATGTTAATATCCACATGTAAAATAGCCATATTATTCGTGTGTATATACACATATATTCAAATTCTATATATACATATACATATTCATTTTTTTCCATTCAACAGAGTAGGACAAGCATCCCCCTTCACATAATTTTGCCATATACAGTAAACCCAGAAAGAATTGCAACTTTAATATGTGATTACTAATCTAAAGAGAGGAAAAGAGGGAGAGAAGGACAGAGGGAGAGAGTAAGGGAGGGAGAAAGAAGAGAGAGAAAGAGAAGAGAGGGAGAGAAAGAAACAGAAATGTACACCTCATTAATCATTTTAAACTAGATATGATAAAAATGGTATTTAAAAGTATTTTCCATAGTACTGAGAAAAATACTATTGAATTTCTGTTTAGTGATATCTGGCCTGGTTTTGAGACATCATCTGGGTTAACAAATTCTCCTTTAGTGAGTGCTTAAAGAATGATGGCTGTGTTTAGTCAGGGGAAAGGTAGAAATGCCCCTAGTTTGACATTTTTCTATATAGGTTATTCTTTAAAAATTTGCAGCTGTTCTTACTTTTCCATTGAACAGTGGAGATACTCCTACAGTTACTTCCCACAGGAAATTATTCCCTGCAGAGACTGCATTTGAGATGAGGAGAATATGTGAAACTCCTCAGCTAAAGTTCACGCAACTTCTTTCAAGTAAGATGTGAAATGTTTGAACTAAGAATCAAGTTAAAATTTAAGCCTAAAAATATATATTTTAAAATGCAAATTGTATGATGAATTGGTTATTAACAAAATATAATTGTTTGGGCTGAGTACAGATGGAGAGAAATAATATATATGAGTCATATAAAATTTGTGATTTTCTTATAAAACCTCACTCAGCCAAATTTATAGGCATTTGCAAATTTAAAACCTGTGCTTTCTGGCATGATTAGGTTTATTTTATGAAATGCAAATGATCAGAAAAGATTTTTTATGCTTAAAAGGAGCTAGCTTAAAACTTTGCAAATTTTAGAATGACATATGTTCAAAATGTCATATGATTGATGGATGTTTTTGTATTATAAGAGAATAGCTGTACACCTTTCATGATTAAAAATAGTCATCAGCATTAGTGTGGTATTTGGTGATTTTGTTATTGAGTCTGAGTTGGGTGATGTGTGAGTAGGTCAGATAGAGGTTTATAGTGTTTCTGGGGATCCTATATGTCACAGGAAGTGACCTGAAACCCAGAAAAGCCATTGTCTTCTGTTCCCACTTGAAGTGAAGGCAGTAACTTCAGAATATTGATGTTGCTGAGCCTTGAGAGACCACTGCAGAGGTTCCTCCATGATAGAAATGGTATATTCCAGGCTGTCACAGGAGGCAACAAGGAATGGGTATTAATTTGAATACTGGCAGAATGAAATGGGTGTTGGTTTTTATTAGTGCTCACACTTGTTTCTGTAGAAAGGTTTAGCCAATGAGTTAAATAGCAGGATAGCCAAAAAGGTCATATGCCTTTAACTGCCTAGTGATATTGCTGAGAAGCTAGAATATTCCTCAGGTGAATATATCTGTTGTAAGTCACTCTGTTAAATCATCTGCTTTCACCAAATGTGACACTATTCAGGAGTTTGGAGGGAAAGGCCTTGCTTTGCCGCAGGCCACGCTTCTATTCTTTTTGCTTAATGTGGAGATGAGAGAAGAGATGGAAATCTCAGGTGAAACCTCCAGGAGAAAATGCCCTTGTGCATTACAACTTATTTTTCTGGTGTCAGAGAATCTAAAATAGGTTAGTTCTGGTATCCTCCCTGATTTCAGCTTGGTTGGGCAGCTTCTTATGAGCAAGAGGGCTGCATTAGCTTCTGAATTGAAGCATTTGTGCTGATACACAGTTTGCTCTAGGAACAATTTGCTAAGCTGTTTAAAAATCACAAAAGAAGAAAGGGACATAAAATGTACCATTAAGTCATTCCGTGAGATTTACAAAGGCTTTAATGAGTTCGAGATGTATGAAAAAGCCTTTTTTGAGTCACTGAAGATATCCATCTGATTAGAAGAGATTTTTGTCACCTTATCAACTAATCCAATAAATTGACTATCCATTTCAAAATGACTCCAATTGGATTCATGTCCATCAGAAGGATTTTTTGAAAACTCCATAGTATTGTATAAAATTGAGAATTATTATCAAATAGCCACTGATTTTTTTTTACTAGATCCTGATAAATCTAGAGGATTAGGTGAAAAAAATGCCCCAAACTAAAAGGTTACTGAAAAATCAAAGTTCAGTCTACATAGTTCTCTTCTAGATTATTATTTATCAGTGAAAAAAATTCCTAAAAGAAATTCAATTTTTTTTGGTAGCTAAAGTGCAACTATTTCATGAGGAAATTGTTTTTTTTTTTAATTTTTTTGCAAACTCCATATAGACTTTTAAAAAATAGTAATGCAACTTTTGTATATCTGGAAAATATTTTAAAATGCCATACCCATGAGATAGTTAATGCATGGGACCAGCTAATCAAATTTCCAGTTTTTGGCTGGTGTATGCCCCAGTCTAACAAAGTAAGATTAATGGGGTGTTAAAAGTCTATATAGGCTTGTCAGTTTTGTGCTGCAAATAGGGTTAATTTCATCCAA
The DNA here is from genome assembly GCF_001458135.2 of Marmota marmota marmota. NCBI lineage: Eukaryota > Metazoa > Chordata > Mammalia > Rodentia > Sciuridae > Marmota > Marmota marmota. The sequence goes on along the minus strand of NW_026000026.1, from coordinate 64,152,244 downwards.
ATGTAAAGAATTTTTAAAAATTAATGTGAGTGAAATACAGCTATATATGTTCCTTTGCTTTTAAGAAACCTACATTTGCAGGACCAGTTTTATCCATACTTGCCTGGCTAATGGAGAAAGCTCGGGAAGGAAAGAAATGCCTTTCAGGGAACAGAGCATCATGAGGTCAGCTACAGTGGAGAAATGCCAGACGTTGAAATTTAGAAGCAGATAATTTTACCTATCAGACTAGCCAAAAGCATTTATTCTGGGCCAGTATCTGATACTACACAGGAAGACAGATCCCCTTTATCTTTTCTCCAAATCACTTTTTCCATAGTCTCCACAGGAAAACTGGGGTGAAGATATTTTGCCCTTTGTGGAATATTTTAGGTAATGAGAAGGTCTTCCCAAACCATCTCCAGCATTTTAACAACTTGGCGGTCATCCATATATTTGTCTACATAATGCCAAACACTTGAATACTTGGAAACATGCAGACGTCTGATTGCATTTTTAACCTGTCATTCAAATGGCATAGACATAGCCTATGTCTATGTAGTTTGAACTGAGTGGTAGTTGAATAGGCAATGAGTGAACAGAATTTCAGCAATGCCTTATTATTATTATTATTATATTTTGTTTCCTATGAGATTTCAATTCAAATCATGGAAGCAGGAAGCATTTTTTAAGGGTCCTCCAAAGAAGTAAAATTCTTACATGAAAGTACAAATCTACACAGTGTTTAAAAATTGATATTCATTCCAGATGACATAGAAGACTGATGAGATGTTTAGGCAGAGGATCTATGGAGCTTCAGCTATTTGAAACTCAGGTTTGGCATTCTGAGAAAAAAGGGAAATCGAACAAGGTTTATAGTGGTATAATTTAAAGTGTCCCAAGAATTATGTCTTTCATCAATTATCCCCCACAAGTGGACTAAATAGCTTCCCTTCATTGTATTTTTTCTTTAGAGAATTATTAACTTGTTATTAATAAACATCCTGCTTTAAAGTATAACCCTCATTCCCAAAACAGAATGGTTATGACTTAAACATTTGTTAAGAATGTATTTACTAAGACTCAGTGTATTCCTATCATAGACTTGTCTACTGGGGTAGGGTGGTGAAAACTGGGAGGTTGGCATAAAGCAAACTGCAAGATGGGGCAGGACTGCGTAGGACACTAAATAGGAAGGGCAGAGATGTTAGAGTCTGTAAACAAGTCAAGATGGCGCCTGGCATTTTGCCAGAGGGAGTGGTTTGTGAAGTAACACCAGCGAGCCATTAAGTGTGGAGATTCCTTATTGGTTGACTGCTGTATCTAGTTTATGTTAATTAAGATAAGCTGTGTGGAATGTATATATACCCCTCCTGTCCTACAATAAACGGCTCCCACTCCTGCTGTATGATCTACACAAGTTGCTCATCACCCCCCGGTTATTTTGCTGCAGCCGGGCGGCACAAAGAGGCTTCAGTGAGGGAGCTATAGAAGAAACTGATGCAAACAGTGGAGACAACAGTCCTTTCTTCACTGTGTGACCCCCACCCTATTCAGTGGGAACCTCATTCTCTGTGGGAGAGTCTGCAGGTCAGGAGCCTTGTGTTACAGCATCATGTTCATCCTTGCGTGCCTGAGCACTTTGCTTAAGACCTAGTGTGTAGTAGGCACTCAGCAAATATTTTTCATAAGAATCAATTAATGAAGAAAAGAACTGTCTTAAAGCTTCCAGGTTAAATTTCAAAGACTCTGAACTCTGAGAAATTTCAGGAAGTCATATAGTGCAACTTGTCTTTGGCTAGCACTTAAACCAAACCAAGAAATAGCTTTTGATAATTTCTTTTTAGAAATTCTCACATCCTTTCCTCAAAGCATATTTCAGCATCATTTAAAAAAATCTATGTTGAAACCTTCCTTCTATGACTTAAGATCATTTTTCTTCTTAATAGAAGCAAACTTTTACACACTGATATGTCTTTTTGGAGGATGGTCCCGAGATGGAACCCAGGACCTCATGCATGCCAAGCCCTTACTTTACGTAAACACTGCACTATACCTCCAACCCCTGATACATTTTTAAACATTTTCAAAAGTTATTTATATATTTCCCTTTTCAGAACAGAGTGCTCAGAAAATGGGGCAGAGTTTACTGACTTTATTTTAGCTTAAGTGATTCACAATTTCTGCATCTTAATTTCTAATTTTTAAATGGGGATGGTCTGAGGTAATGGAGAAAGTTCAGACAGGTAGCACTTTTCCAACTCTTTTCCCTCAAAATTGAGCAAAATGTAATCTAGGGTACTTAGAGATTTGGAGATTCAGAGATTTGGAGACCAGCATCCCATTTATCTCAATGTTTTGCACCATACTTGTTACTCATGTAGGCTAACTCAGGCATGAGTTTTGACAGGTGATACCCAGTTCTTTTTAAATACAACATAGGTTTTCTATACTGAGAGAGAACTTTTCATCGCCTTGATTGTTACTTATAAAACCTTTTTTTGTAGTTTTCCAACCTGCCTGGGTTGGGAGGTAAGCCCTGAGGCTAAACCCATTCTAAGAATAAAACTAGAAATATCCACTGGCTTTGTTAGATCATTTTCGGTATTTATATAACTGGTAACTTACCTTTTCTGAAATACTAAGTTTCAGGGAAGTTTTGAAGTGAATATGAGTAATAAATTCTGATTTTTCTTATTTTTATATTTCTTGTGTTACAATGAAAAATATTATTTGAAAGGTTCATTTGAAAAAAAATTGGTTTGGAGTTAGAGATATTATCTTCTAGATTCAAGCAAAGATAAGTCTCTATGTTCTAAGAAGGTATAGTTTTATACGTAAGACAGGTGTATTTCATGAGCATTGATTAAATTTGTATTATTTAGAAAACTTAAAGTTCCAAGAAGGGACAACTTGCACAGTGACATATTTGCTGATAGAGCAGACATTTGCAGGTGTGAATGGGATATTAGCCAAAACTCTGTCCAGAAAGAAAACAGCAACAGCCAGCTAAGGAAGCCAGTTAATAGAGAGTTAATATATAGTACAAGCTCACAGGTCAAAATGCCAACATTTTTTAGCTCCGATAGGCTAGAAGAAGTAGGCCACCTTGTCTTCATTTGCTAGTATAGAAGTTACCTTGGGCTTAAGACCCTTTTTCTTTTTCCTCCTTTATGGGCTTCAATAGAGGACAACTAACTCAGCAGAGGTCTTTCCTTAGCCCAGGACCCTCAGCTACCACACGACTTGCACTTTTAACACAGTACAAGAAAAGTCCCAATTCATTATTCTAATTTATCCTAATCATTGTCAAGTTACTTCTCATACATGTTCCTAATTGTGACAGCCCCAAAGTTTGTGCTAAATCTCCTTGTTTTTTGATGAGAACACTGAAATTCCAAGATATTGAATGACACATTCCCAGATACACAGAAAGTGGCAGGACCAGGATTTGTACCCCAATTGTCCTAAGCTCCACTGGACCATATGGTATGGAGAAGGCCAAGATTGTTAAACTTGTTCTAAGGTGGGGTGTGGCAGCACCAGGAGTTCAAGTCAACTCAGAGGAAGCAGCAGTTAGCCTAGACTGTCAGTTAATTTTATATGGAGACTGCCCTCTGTCGGCTTACAATTGGTTATCTTTACAGTTAGCATAAACAAAAAGTAAGGTGTACTCTTCTCTAGTTTTTATGGAATTGGTATTTTAATAGAAACCCAAAGGCAATCTTATCTATACTTATCTGCAACATGAGAGAAAAAGCCCAAGCAGATCTGGACTTGAAACTTCATCCTGGTTAAGTGACATTAGGCCAATTACCCTCTGAGTTTTAGTTCCTTCCATAAGAACACCTTTCACACAGAGTGGTTATGAGCAAGAACAAACAACATTACAGGTAAAGGTATAAGGCAACCAAATTAATTATTATTTCTTTTTACTATAAGTTTAATATTAATCAACATTAATGATACTAATACTAATAACACCCATTACTTTATCAACGTTTTTCTTATAAGATAAGGTTTCCTAAAAAAAGCAATAACTAAGTATTTCATTGTTTGTAATAATAAGAATTATATTTGTTTACAGGATTAGTTATTTAAAAAGTATCCTTCCACCCTGCTGTATGTGTTTTGGTGCCTACTGAAATCCTATTAGCCAGAATGTAGATTAAATACACACTATGCTGTACCTAATGGTTAAGCATGATTCTTATTCTCTTCACAAAGCCAATAAAAATCCACTTGCAAAACAGCAATGGAACAACTTGGTAAATCATTAGCCACATTGAATTAAAATTTTTGTTAATATTTAGTAATTTTAGGGATTGATTCTCAATTGACTGCATGCTTCTTTTAGATTGACCAATATGCCACATGTTAAATATAAATCTTGTAAAAAAACAAACAAACAAACAAAAAAAAACCCCACAAATGCAATTTTTTGCAGATAACAGGGAACTGTCCTGATTTTAACATGGAGTTTTTCCTATGACTGCTGTGGGTAGACTGATGTCATACCATCTCCTTTGTTTCCCTTCTTTTTGTTAAAGTGCCCAGGCTTCCCTGTCACATTCTCCAAAGCATAATGGTCCCACACTGTTTCAGCTGCAGCCCTCTTGATGGGAAACTGTGTCAAGCACAGGAGGTATGCAAGGTATTCTGTATCTACTCTTAAAATTTCAATGCTAAAAGATATTCTTTTAGTATTTGCTTCTTAGAGTGCTCATAAAATGATTTGCTGTTTCAGCAACTTGTAGGCCAGTCAGACAATGGTATAAAACCATCAGTTATCACATGGTAATATCCTTTTATTAACCACTGAAATATATCAAGACCTTTCATGACAACTGGCAATGCCAGATGCTATTATTGGCCTAATGGTTAATATGTTTGCACTCTCTTCTACTTAGCTCTTTCTGCATGCTTACTATTTCTTTTGTGTAAAAGATTTTTAAAATGTGTGGGAGCATCCTAACTTTTCAACATCCATTTTGATGTACATATATTTATGGGCACTTAGTCTGCTTTTCAGATTTTCTGTATAGATGTTATTCCTTAAAGTGCTGGCATTCCCCAAGTTTTGAGCACCTGACTTATAGGCTATTCTGTGTTTGTACTCAGTTTGCTTTTGGGTCCTTCTCCCTTGCCCTTCAAATACTGACCTCTCATCTATAGCCTGCACTGACTTTCAAAAGAAAATTTCTTTAGAGGAAGCTTATTTTTTTGAGATTGGCAGATTACATGAGTTGAACCTATCTTTGCTAGTTCACAAAAGTCTTGGTATATTTTGTTTGTGTTGTTAATTTTTGCCCATTGAAGACCACAGTTAACACTGCTTTGGGCCATTTTAACCCCATTTCATTCATCTATGCCTTTTGCTTTAGGTCTTCTTTTCCATTTTCTTATTCTTGTGTAGGTCCATCTCTAAACTCTCTTTCCTCTGCCTTCTCTTCCTCTCTTACTTGTGTATGTCTCCATTCGGATCCCTCAAATGCCTGTGATCATAGCTAAGTGAGAGTGAGAACATCACTACCAACGAATACTAAGGCTTTCCTGGTGGCAGATGCCTGTAAACCCAGTGGTTCAAGAGGTTGAGATAGAGAATCATGAGTTCAAAGCCAGCCTTAGCAACTTAGGTAGGCCCTAAACAACTCAGTGAGGCCCTATCTCTAAATAAACATACTAAAAGGGTTGGGGATGTGGCTCTGTGGTTAAGTGCCCCTGAGTTCAATCCCAGTGTGTGTGTGTGTCGGGGGAGGGGGGAGATATTAAGTCTTCATTTTTTAAAAAAATTCAAGATTGATGCATAAAAACCTTGAGGGTCCTGGAAAATATTCTGGAGTTTTTCCTCCAGAATTCTAAAGCTGTCAATCTCTTTCTCCTTTCTAAATAAGCTCCATTTTTTTCAAGATCCAGGATAATTAATTTTTTTTCCACCCAGTTTTGTGTTATTTAATTGCTTGCCCTACTTTCCTCTAATTTTCAGAATGGTTAAGCATTTCAGGTATACATAGACTTGTTAAACTTGTGTGGAAACCTAAGCATTACTTACCTTATTGTTACTATGGATAAGAGACTTTGAGATTGCAAACAAATGGCTTTGTAATGAAATTTTGGAATATCAGAAGCAGACTCTATTTTGTCTCTTGGTGTGGACCAAATAATACTAGGCACCGGTAGCATATAATGCATATAATGTTAGCAGAATGAGTTCTCCTGCGAGACATGTAGAACATTTTTTAGAATGTTACATTAATATTGCTTCTGTCTTTGCGAGTTGATGCTGTCCTCAAAGCGGACAGCATCTTTTCTCCCTATTTGCCCATGAATCTACCCTGACTTGGTGTGCTGACTTCCATTGCTCTGCTCTGACATTACAGGGATTTCAGCTGTAGTGCACAGCCTGTACTGTCTTGCCCACAGCAGGAAATGTCTACAGAATTTGTCCTCCCAAAGTGCAGAGAAAGTTTTCCTTTGACCTGAAAGCACGAGAATGGATGGACATATGTCTCACAGTTTGTTTCATTAAAATGTAGTGGGTTTGACGTTGGGGTTGTGGCTCAGTGGTAGAGCACTTGCCTAGCATGTGTGAGGCACTGGGTTCAATCCTTAGCACCATATAAAAATAAATAAATAAATAAATAAGTAGATAAAAGTTTAAAAAATAAATCTTAAAAAAATATAGTGGGTTTAGAGATTGAGTAGGATTCTCATCTCAAAAGAAAGAAAAGGAAAAATAAAAAATATAAGAGGAGTGGCATTTTAGAAGTGACAACTTAGCCCTCACATGATCTTATGCAATTTATCCCAATTTCTTATGTGATGTTTCAAGAATGAGCCTTCTGGGGATGGGATTATGGCTCAGTGGTAGAGCGCTCGCCTTGCACATGCAAGGCCCTGAGTTCGATCTAAAAATAAAAATAAATAAGTAAATAAAATAAAGTTATTGTGTACAACTACAAAAAATATTAAAAAAATAATGAGCCCTCCCATTTTAGGATTAAAGAAATTGAGATTCAAGATTGTTTCCTCAAGGTCATGTAGCTGGTAAGATTCAACAGAGGTTAAACCCAAAGGAATATTTGCAGATTAGACACGTAGAGAACAGTGGTGAATCTTGCAAATTTTTATAAATTGTTTAGTATTCACTAAAACATAATTGAACTTCACCAATGACTAAGAAAACCCTGAAGATATTGAAAGTGATGTTGTTTTTGACAATAACTTGTAAGAACCCCACAACAGTTCTACAAGACATACATGTGTTGAGTTTGGTATTATTTGAAATTCTATGAGTTGGATGTGAGATGCCGGCTTCAAAGGTTTAAGACTTATCTTAAATGCAAAACCTAAAATATTTGAAGTAAATTTAGAACCCTACAGATTGGACATCCCCCACAAAGTGGTGCTTTAATTTCTGGAAAAGAAAGGCTATTTTGGGGATATAAATGGTTAGAAATCAAACATGATGGAGAATCCTCTTTGCTCAATGTTAAATATTCAGATTCTCTTGATGACCCAGTGCAATTCAGTTAGACCAAAATGCCTCATATCTTTTTAGTGAGATCCCTAATAAACTAAAAGCCTGGTTCCAGGTGAATTAAAAAAGTATACTTTTATAAGGACTAAGTTCTTTAGGTAATCAGAAAAAAAAAAGATAGGAAAAAAATGACATCTTTTGTGAATCTTTCCTAGTGTCTCTTCAGTCTCCTTGATGAATTCCATTATCACAAAAATGACCTTTCCAGTTCATATCTTTTTTGAAGCTAATGCAATTCTTTGCTATTCTGTTATAATGAAAGTATTACATGGATAACTATCCAGCATTATCTTCTAGAAAGAGAACTAATTTAGGAAAAAATAAAGTACTTTAATATAATATCAGATCTCACCCTCTCTCCCTCTCCCTCTGCCTTTTCTTCCCTCCCTCCCTCTCTCTCATCCTTGTAGAGACCTGCTGTCTAGAACTAAGCAGGTTCATGCACACAGTAAATGCACTGAGCTCCCTACCTAATGTAGAAGTAATTTTTATCAACACATTCATGGACAGTTGTATGAATGCTTCCCTAAAAAGAACAGACTCAGATAAATTCAAAGGCACAAGCCTCTCAACATGCTACAGATGCTTCTGTTGAATTATCTCTTAGGAGGTATGAATGTGAAAAATATTAAGATCTGTGGCGTACTCCCTAGTCGCAACACAGCTGAGAGTACATGTCCTGTCTCTACTTGTGAGAGGCATCAGGGTATAGCATAAACACTAATTATATACTCTTGTTAATTGTATATTTCTTTGAAGTGGCAGGAGAATGCAATCCACTGTGTGGTGGGAAGAGAAGAGAATAATGATGGGAAGCTTCCTCCAACAGGCTTGTACATGCAGCAGGGTTATGCGTCTGGTGATCTGTAGTGTCTTCACCTGAGAAACTGACCTAATTTTCAGTCTATCTTTTCTGAAGAAATCCTCTGTCTGGTTAATATAGTAGTGATGGTCTAATGACCAATTAATATAGAGGATACAGATCCTAACTGTGGTATGTATTTAGAGCCAGATCACATGGTTTAAGGTCAAGGCCTGTCACACTCTTTGCAGGGGGCCAATTAGATGGGTTTATAAATCCCTGCTTATTCTACATGACAATAAACTTCTTAGTGTAATTCCTTCGAAGAGGTAAAACACTTTGTAAAAATGCCTTTACTATTATACTCCCTATGAGACAATTAGCTGGCAGAGATTTTAATTACTACATTGTGGATGTGGAAATAGAGGCTAAGAGATTTTAAGTAGTTTACCTCGGTCAGATATGTGGGCTAAAACAATGCAAATTAAGTTAAAAATTTGGAAGGCAGAAGAAGGTAACTGGATAGACAAGGGATCAATTTAGTTACACAAACCTATATTGTATCTGAAATTGATGGTTTTGACTGTTAGTATGTTCTCATTTTTTTTTCTGAATTTAGCTCTTTATTAAATTAGCTTCAAAGAATTATTTAAGCACAAAATTTCAATCTTCTCAAAATTTTGAAAAGAATGTAGTATTAAGAAAGCAGAAAGGAAAAGTCTCATTTTTGTTTCATATAATTGTCAAAACAACAATAGTGTTTCAGAGTTTTTTTCTCATAATCTGCCATTTTCTCTTTGATGCTCTAGGTTTATTTATGATCCAGTGAATAAGAGCATCATTAAAAAGTAAATATTTATTCCTCAATTTAATATTTCTGCCTTTTTATGGTAGTCTGACTGATTTTTTTTTCTTCTAAACATTCTTTGAACTTTCTACCACTGTGGTTTTTTTTCTTTTCTTTTTTCTTTTTAAGACTTACGCTCATGCATTTTACTTTTGGTTGATTATGGTGACAATCAGCTCTAACTACCCAGTGGCACTCCCTCTTTGATTACTTTTTTTTTTTTTTTTTANTTTATTGAGGATTTTTGCATCTAGGTTCATTAGAGATATTGGTCTGTAGTTTTCTTTGTTTGAAGTGTCTTTGTCTGGTTTAGGTATCAGGGTGATGTTGGCCTCGTAGAATGAATTTGGAAGTTCTCCCTCTTTTTCTATTTCCTGAAGTAGCTTGAAAAGTATGATTACTTTTAATGTCCTTTTCCAGAGTGGCAATATTTCTTTTGGCTGGGATGCTGCAGGTTTGAGATTTATAGATCAGAACCTCTTAACTCAGTCCTTCAGCTCTTAATGTACACTTTTCATCTATACTGTCTTGACACCACTCAGACATCCCATGTTGAAATCTTTTTCAGCGTCTCAACCTGTCTACTAGACTAAACAGAGACAAGGAAACAGGTAATGACAGGATTGAAACATGATTTGGGGATCTTGGGAGGAAAAAAGAAATAAGAAAAAACATTTTTTTTTTTTTTTTGATGAACAACATAGTCACCCAAACTTGTGGTGTCTCATCAGAACCTCTCAATGCTTGGAAGTTTTCCCAAGACTTGCCCTAGTGAGACAGAAAAGAGTTATTAGATCATTGTGTCTGCTTCCCCACCTGGGCAGGAAAGAGTCTCCCATACGGAGAACATATGGCTTGGTCTTAGATTAGTAACAAAGAATGTCAGTTGGCAGACAGATGGAGGAGAGCGAGAGGATTGTGTGAGTTTTGCTAGCCTGGACCTCACAAATGAATTTTAAAATCATATCCATTTAGTTGATGTATGAAAATAAACACTGACCAAGGTAGGCAGACAAAGAGGAGCTAAAATTTAGTGAACACATTTTACAATCTAAGCAGAATATTTTGCGAATCATTTTTTTTTTTTAGTCCTCACCCCCAATGTTTCATTGTCTTCATCTTATAAGGAAAGTGAGGTTCAGAAATATGGAGTTTCTTTGTCCAAGATTAGGGAGCTGGTCAATGGGCAAAGGCCAGAGTTCACTCATAGTTTTATTTGAAAGTCAGGTTTTCTGGATATAAAATGACTGATATAACTTTTATGTTACATTTTCCATTTTTTTTTGGTATTATGGATAAAGGGAGTCTCCCTGTCCCTTTATTTAAATTATTCAGTTTAATGAACTTGCTACAGGTTGCTGTGTATATTATTTAATTTAATGGTCTTGGGACTTTAGAAGTAGGCTTTGGGGAATAGGAATGAGAAAGAGGATATGGAACTAGCGCAGATATAAAATGATATTACATTATAAATGCAATATAGGAAGAGACAGGAAACTGTCTCTTCTCTGCCTTACTTCTTAAGGAGGAAAGGTTCTTCATGCTTTAGTTTGACTGCTTTCCTTTATTGAGCAGAATCTGAGTGAAGGTAGGGGCAGGTATCTTCTCCCTCTGTAAGGAAGGCCATAATGCAGAATTTATCCATATCATGGAGGGAGGGCACCAGTGGAGAGTGGGTGAAGTTATGGATATAGTTTTATTTTCCTTTTGTACTTTCAATGTTTTGATGTTTTTGTTTCTATAATATATTATTTGACTTGTTTTCATAATTCAAAACTTTGAAGGTGAAGCTGTCAGAGAGATGGTTTGGGAGTTGAGAGAGTCTAAGCACAGTTTTGGGAGATGGAAAGACCTATGGGAAAGAGGATAGGAGGGAGTTTACTAGGGTTTCTGAATTAGAAATCATTTGATACACAAATGGAGCAGAATTTTTCGCTTCTGTGGTTGTATATGAAATAGAGTCTTATACTATTCATGCAATCATACATGTACCTAGGGTAATGATGTTGGTTTCATTCCACCATCTTTCCTACCCTTTCCTACCCTCTTACTCCTCCCCTGCTCCCTTTGCCCCATCCAAAGTTCCTCTACTCATCCTATGCCCCCCACCCCCATTATGGATTAGCATCCACTTATCAGAGAAAACATTCGGCCCCTGTTTTTCTGGGATTGGCTTAGTTCATTTAGCATGATGTTCTCTAGCTCCTTCCATCTACCTACAAATGCCATAATTTTATTCTCTTTTAATGCTGAGTAATATCCCATTGTGTATATATATTATAGTTTCTTTATCCATTTATATATTGAAGGATATTTAGGTTGGTTTAGCAATTGTGAATTGTGCTGCTATAAACATTTGTGTACAATGAAACAAAGAACTTTCTACTCTCATGTATAACTGACTAGAACTAATAAAAAAGAAGAAATACAAATTGCCAACAAATATATGGAAAATATTCAATATATGTAACAATCAAAAGAAATGCAAATCAAAACTACATGCATTCCATCTCACTCCAGTTAGAATGGCAAATCAGCATACTACAATGACACAGCCACATCAATGTTTATAGCAGCTCAATTCATAATAGCTAAGCTATGGAACCAACCTAGGTGCCCTTCAACAGATTAATGGATAAAGATAATGAGGTATATATACACAATGGAATATTATTCAGCTATAAAGAAGAATGAATTATGGTCTTTGCCAGTAAATGGAGGAAACTGGAGAATAAAATGTTAAGTGAAATAAGCCAATCCCCCCACCCAAAATGGACGAATGTTCTCTCTGATGTGTGGATGCTAACAGACAAGAAGGTGGGAAGGAAAGAATAGTAATTCATTGGATCATACAAAGGGGAATGAAGGGAAGGGAGGGGAGATGTGATTAAGAAAGATGGTAGAATGAATCCACATAACTTTCCTATGCTTATATTATATGAATACACAAGTGTAACTCCACGTCATGTACAACCACAAGAGTGGGATCAAAATTGTAATGAGTTGTACTCCATGTATGTATAATGTGTCAAAGTACACCCTCTGTCATGTATATATAAAATCAACAAATAAATGAATAAATAAGAGAGTAGCAAAAAAAATACAATTTGATATTTTTAAAGAGACTCCAATAAAGATTTGGGATTATATTTACCATCTAAATGTTTATCCCACCTATTTGTTTTGTTCCTTTCTCTTTAATTTCTTGCTTTTATTCATTCTATCAAGTTTTCTTTTTATTCCATTTCATTTCAGGGGTAACATTGAGTTTATCACAGGCATCCTTGAATAATTAGAATATTTTTTATCACTTTCTTGACAATGGAGAAGAGGAACTGGAGCACTTTAATTTCACTGCTTATTCTTTATGCCATCTGCCTGTTGTAATATTTTTGTCAAGCATTACTTTTATTTAAAACTCCACATAATAATGTTATTGTTTTAAACAGTCAAGATGTCATTTAGAGTGCCTAGCACATTTGCCCTTTTGACCACCCTCTTACTTTCCTATATTACCTCAGCTTTGATTTGATACTGTTTGCTTTCATTCCCTAAATTCGTCAAGCTTCACAGGGTGAATTTCTCAGAACCGATTAATCAGAAAATGATTTAAATTCACCTTTTATTTTAAGAAAGTCGTATTCTCTGGGTGTAGAATTCCAAGTTGGCTGTTATTGTTATTGTCTTCCACACTTTAAACACAGTTTTCCTCTTTGCACAATGTATGCATGTATTTAAACAGTACCCAATATGGAGGCTGGGGTTGTGGCTCAGTGGTAGAGTGCTTGCCTAACATGTGTGAGGTACTGGGTTTGATCCTCAGCACTACATAAAAAAAAAAAACAAGTAAATAAAATAAAATTATAAAATAAGACAGTACCTAATATGCCATTAATGTGTACAATTCTGATGTTTTTATGAATCTGTTAAAAATAAGCTTAAAACAATAAAATCATAATAATGAGGTTCTCCTTCCATCTTCCGTGCAACTCCCCTTCTCCCTCTTTTTCCCTCCCACCTCTCTTTCCTATTTAGTGGTAGTCTTCTTCTCATTCTCTTCTTCCCTATCCCATTTTGAGTCACCCCCCTTATATCAGAGAAGACATTCGGCATTTGTTTTTTAGGGATTGGCTAACTTCACTTAGCATAATCTGCTCTAATGCCATCCATTTGCCTGCAAATGCCATGATCTTGTTATTTTTTAGTGCTGAGTAATATTCCATTGTGTATAAATGCCACATTTTTAAAATCCATTCATCTATTGAAGGGCATCTAGTTTGGTTCCACATTCTAGCTATTGTGAATTGTGCTGTTTTAAACATTGATGTGGCTGTGGAAGGAGAACCTCATTATTATAGAGAATACATATATGATGTTGTAATGAGAAAAAGAAAAAAAAGTGTGTCACATTAGATTGGATAGAGAGAAAGGATGGGAGAGGAGGGGAGGAGTAAGGAGGATAGGAAGGGAAGCATAATAGAACTGACAATATGATTGATGTATGTACATTCCATGTATGTATTATATGTCAAAATTCATTCTGCTGTCATGTATGACTAAAAAGAAAGAAAGAAAGAAAGAAAGAAAGAAAGAAAGAAAGAAAGAAAGAAAGAAAGAAAGAAAACAATAAAATTAGGGTAAGAAGATAGAAAATAAATAAATGAATAAACATTGTGCTCTGTTGTCTTCTGTTTTCCTATTTTAAGTTGATACTGCCCTTTCCCAACTTCTTCTGGAGTTTTTCTTAATTTTTTTCATCAGTTTTACTATAATGTCTAGAGGTTGTTTATACTGCTTATGGTGAATAGGGCTTCTTGAATCTGTAGCTTGATACTTTCATTAATTTTGAACAATTACCAGTAATATGTCTTTAAATATTTAATATGATTTATTCTTTTTTTGTTTTCTGATCACTAATTTACATGCAGCTAGATTTTTTTTTGCTATTTACACTATACCTTTTTAAATTTTTTAAGTTTTGATTTTTTATTTTGTATTTTCCAAATTTTTTTCCATCTGTACTTCATTGCAACTGTTTTCTTTTTACTCATCCTCTAGTCTAGGAATTTTGCTTGCACTCTATCTTTTTTGGCTATTAAACCCATTCATAAATTATTTTAGTTTTTGTATTTCTTTTCTATAATGTCCATTTGATGATCTTGTATAGATTCAATTTCTTTATAGAAATAGTTCATATTGTAGTTGGGTAAAATTTATATCCAATAACTCCAGCACTTAGAACTGCTCTGTTAATTTTTACCTAGGTTTTAAGTCCTTTCATATCTGCTCCATGACCATTTGTAATAATTGTTTTGTTTTGTTTTGTTTTTGCTTTTTAAACCAAGCAATGTTTCAGAAAAGTTTTAGAAGGACTTGGATGCACTCTTCCTCTAGAGAGGACTTGATCTTCTTCTGGCAAGCCTATACGGTATAGACAAATCACATTGAATCAGTTGGAATTGGATTATGTAATTTTAAATTTCTCTTCCTGATGCTGAACCCTTCAAAGTATCAACAGAGAGCCTGGAGTGACTACAAGCAGTCGTCCTATTTTAGGAGACCGAATTTCAGTTTTTAATCTATCTAGGGTTTTTGAAACTGCCACTATTTCTGATTAGCATTTTAGCCTCTTACTAACTTCATGTTGCTTGGTTTGATGGCTCTCTTTCTGAAGACCCATAGATTAGGATTTGACAAGTGATTTGAGAGGAAACTGCATGTCAAAGTCAGGCTTGCTCTTCTGGAGCTACTTTAATTTTCTTCTGGAACTATGATCTAGTGCATACTGCTTTCTTCATAGACCTTACCAATTTTTACTTTCTTAGGTATTGAGTACACCCCCAACTTCTTGTTTGATGTCTAGGTTCTATACTTGGAGTCAGCAGCAGCCTAGAGAAAAGATTGCAGTGAGGTTGGGCTTACATCAAAACATTCCTATCTTTCTAGAATCATGGTCTTCCAAGTCCAGACTGTATTCATCCCAATGCCATCAAACTGCAATTTTACATTTCTGTCCAGGTATTACGGATATGGACACCCTCTTGAGCAAGAGGGTGATCTGATCCATTTTGCTATATCATAGATGGAAGCAGAGGTATTTAATAAAAAGTGAATTATTTTAAAAATTATTCTTAGCTGTTAAATTGCTCTTTTCCTCACTCTTCTATGTTCTCTTTTCTTTCTGTGCGTAAATGAAACATCATATAATAACAGGATCCATGTAGGCATTTTTTTTTTAAATCTAAATATTTCACAGTAGTGGTATCATTTACCGTGATGGAAAGAAAAGGCTGAGACAGGGAGAAATTAAGAACTGATTGCATTGCAAATTTAAAATGTTTACTACAAAAGTAAGAAAAAGTGTAGAGTTCAACTGAAGCTGTGTATCTGCGGTTCAGAGGAGAGTTCCAGCGAGTGTCATGCTATAGATGTCATTTGAAGCTACAAGGAGTCTGAGATTCTCCTGTGAAGGGGGTGTAAAGGGTAAAGAAAGCACTTGAGACTTGAAGAGAGGAAAGGGATTCGGTAAATGGGATTGAAAAGCTGTTGTCCCTGAAATTAAGGAAAAATGTTGTCTTAGAAGCCCATCAAAGAAACTGTTTACCAAAGAAGACAATCCGCCATGCCACAAGCTGTTGAAAAACAGTAAAAGAAGGACAGAGACTTCATTGCATTAGGTAATGTGGAAGAGCACAGTGCCCTTGATGAATGCTGCCTCATAAGAGTTTGGGCCACCAAAGCTATTTTGGAGAGAATAAAGACAGGAAGTGACAAAACGGATGGATAACTATTTAAAGAGATTTAAAGGAGTTTTGCAAATCAAAGGGATTGAAAAATGGTATTGTTGGGGTGCCTAGGAAGGTCTGTTGTTCCTGAAGGTGAGCCAAGATGGACTCCCAAGAATCTGTTGCAGAGGGGAATAGGAGAAAAACTGCCTACTTCCCTCATTCCAGTCTGTAAGTGGGGATCACAACAGAATGACCATGGTTGTGAAGTAAAGTCCTGTACCTATAAAAGTCCAAAGAATCCCATATGTTCAGCTGGTATACAGTCTAACCTGTAGATATCTCCTCTGCTGATAGACAGTGTGGCCCTCTGTAGTGTCCTGGCCTGCTACAGATGAGGAGTGTGTGAGTAATAAAAGTCCAAACATTTTCCATCCTCTGATTTCTTGGGATTGATAAACAGTATGCTGGGGTTTTTGCAGATCTGGGTTGAACAGGTGTGTAGGCTATACAACCAGGCATTTATTTATTTAGTTTTAAGATGAAATTATTTGAACTTGCACACCAGTGGGGATGATTCCAGAGAGAGGAAAATGATGATACTTTAGGAGAGAGAGAGAGAAAGGAAAGTCATTGGGATGAAATTCTTGATTGAAGAGAGAATGGGATCAACAGACAAAATGTAGGACATGCACTTTGGTAGGAGTATAAACAATTCATCCCAAGAAGGAAATCTTGTTTAGGTCCAGATACTTTTATATTTTTACCCTGGGTTGTAAAAATACATGACATGTATCTTCTGATTTCTTTTACCTTTGTTTTTAAATGTGAAATAGGAAGAAAAGAGTAATGATGGAGAGGATTTAGATAAGTGTGAGGAAAAAGAACTTATGAAATAAACATGTTGGAGTTAAGAAAATGAATTTATAGGAAGAATGAAATGTTTGGGAGTATATTTGAAATCTGTAGTTGTAAATTTAGAATGGCACTGCTCAACATAGTTCTTTTTGTCCAGTTATGTTCAGTTGCTTGGAGAAGCTAAACTATATGGTAAAATTAATTCTTCTAGAATTACTTATTGTCAGATGACTTATTGTGTAAGATAGAGGAAGAAATGAACAATGAACTTTATAGTACTGCAGGGGAGAGCTTATGATTAGCATGACAGACCATGGACTTTTAAACTGTTTAAACAGGGGTAAGAACATAAGAGAGTGACTGTTGGCCATTGAGTTGGCTAGGGACCTATGGATCTCACTGAAGTCAAAGGATTATTGGAGTGGAAGGGGACTTCTGGAGACGAATAGATAAGACAATAAGTTGTGATTTAAGAGGATGTGTTATTTGTTATTGTGTGTTTCAGGTATGACAGGGATATTGGGTGGCAGAGATGGACTGGAGGTCAGAAATTTGGGTGTGGAAGTTCAAGGAACTAAAATGCTAGGATGATTCTCCTCTGCAAACATTGAAATCCTTACAAACAATTACAGAGAAATTTTGAAGTCAAGGCAATAATAACAACACTAAAGTTTTCAGTGAGTGATGGGGGATTTTCTTAGTCCTTTTGTTGTGTTATAAAAAAATACCATAGACTGGGTGATTTATAAGTAATAGAAATTCATTGCTCACAGTTCAGAAGGGTGGGAAGTCCTAGATCAAGGCACCAATAGATTCATGTCTGGTGAGGGCTATTCTGCTTCCAAGATGACGTTTTATTGCTGCATCCTCTGAAGGGAACAAGTATTGTGTCCTTACATGGAGGAAGGGGTGAAAAAAGCAAAAGAAGAGAAGGGAAATTTCTTCCAACCTCTTTGAAGGATCATAAACCCATTGATGAGAGTTCCACTCTCAAAACTTAATCATCTCCCTTAAGGTTTTAAAGGAGCCAGCTGTTAATATAATCACATTGGTGACAACATATGAATTCAACATATGAATTTTGTATGACACATACATTGAAACTATGGCAGGGGTGATCAGCAGGAGGACAGATGACTATCTTGGAGTTGAGATGGAGGAAGCTATAATCTGGTAGTATGTTTTTTACTAGATGATCTGATTTTTTGAGAAGGGTAAAATAATTATCTAGTTTGGGAATAAAAGAGAAAAAACAATATACTCATTTTCAGTCATAGTAGATTTGAGGAAGGGTAGGAACTTTGGTTGGGGTACTTAGGAAAAAGATGATTTTATTAATGGCAAACTGTGAGTTCCAAACAGTACAATGAAAGGTTTTTACATTTAGGAAGACTAAGGAATTAGTCCAGATCAAGTGCTACACAAAGACTTGGGAAGAGGAGAACTTCCTGAAAACAGTGATCTGAGGCTGAGAGTCTTTTGAGATGACCAAAACAAATAGGGATTGAATTCAGGATGATATTAAAAATGTTTTGCTAATGACCATATGAGCCCTCAACAGTCAGAATTGGCACTAACCCATCACAATGGTCCAGTTGTAAATAACAGGTTAGTTTTGTCACTGAGTTTTGATCCCAAAGGCTGTGGGTCCCTTTTGCCTATCAGAATTGTAAAACCAATAACAAGACTGAGTACTGATTGAGCAGTGGAGCAGACTTGTATTGTTGCCCAAGAATAAGAGAAGTAGAGATAAACTCTAACATCAATGCCTTACCCTTTGGAGGTCAAGAGTTTATAGATAGGTGAAAAAAGTAAGGAGGACGAGGGATAGACTATGAAGGGGAGAAAGTTCATACACTTGATTATAATGAAGTTAGAGGTTGCCTGGTGGTCACTCCAGCAGTCATCTCATATCCAAGCGGTTTCAGCCATCCCAGCTGCAGAGGAACTTATGGGCTTCAGACATCCTGTCCTCAAAGACAAGCAAACCAATTAGACCACCCAGGAAGTACAAGACAGTGCAGGGTAAGTTTGTTATCAGTGCTTCCAGTTGAAACCCAATTGGTTGTGATGGAGCTGGTTCTGATGGAAGATTCTTCTTCCTTGAGTTGTTCCTTAAGTTTGTTATGGCAGGATTGAGAACGGTGATGGGGATCTATTGGGAGCTCTGTGGTCCCACTCTCAGTTTTCCTAGTACACTCTCAATTAAAAAATGTCAGCAATGTATTGCTGCAATGATTTCTAGGAGAAAAGGATTTAGAGTTCAAAGATACAAAACCCACCCTTGCTCCATATTTACAAATTGTTTGAGCCTTTAAAAGTAATATAATAGTTCTGGACCTCAGTTCCTTTACCTAAGTTCTTTTTGGCTGTTAGGACTTGAACAACTCATATTACTTATAAACATTTGCTTCATTTACATGTTTTAGCTGAGGTGCTGTTTCCACTTTGTCATTTACACTTAGTCTTTTGATAAATGTTCCTTACATATGAATGTACTTAACTACAAAAAAGTTATTTTTAGTTTATTTTGTAGTTTTTTTTTTTTTTTTTTGGATTCTTTAAGCAGTAGTGTACTGAATTTCCATTTTCTAACTCTGAAACTTTTACAGGCTTCTCCTACTTACTTTATCACTCTTTCAATATTCTTAAGGGAAAAAAAAATTAAAACTCTTTTTGGAGATTTTCGCTGGCTCTTACCTATATATTTTCCTGAAAGTTTTTAAGTTTGTTATGGCAAGTACTTCACTGTAAGTGCATTTAAGCTATTCTTAAAAAAAAATTAAAGATTTTTTTACTGTTGTTCTTTAAAGATTGCATCCTTTGTGGTTAAAATGAAGAAGAAAAAAAGTGTGTGTATGAGGAATTCATGTGGTCCCACTTGTTTGCACAGTTTCAAGGCCATTAAGTGTGTTACTAAAAGTTTATTTAAAAACAATACTATTCATCTTGCTGCTTTCTTATTCCATGGAAAAATAATTCCTAGTTTCATTGTCAGGAATCTTATGCACCCTAGAGACAGAAGTTCAGGTCAAAAGGACTTAAATGGACTGAATTTATTTTGTTGATGACAGGTCCCAAACTTAGCTTCTCAAAAAGACACAGACACACACACAAACACACACACACACACACACACACACACACACACACAGTGAGTCAGGTGCTTAGCTAGTGCCCTGCATCATGGTATCTCTCAAGGCTTCAGTCAAAGTATGAGCCAAGGATTGGCAATCTCATATGAAGTCTATGATGGTGAGGAATCCAATTCCAAGATACCTTGGTGGTTGTTGGCAGTATTCTGTTCCTTGGATCTTTGTTGGACTAAGTTTTTTGGTTTCTCCCTTGCTATTTGCTGTAAGCTGCCATAGTTCCTCACCATATGACCTCAGCTACCCAGCAGCTTGCTTCTTCAAAGCATGCAAGCCTAAAAGCCAATATACCCTCTATCAGTAAGATAGAAGTCATAGTTTTATACCCATTTTGACTTACTCTATTAAATAGAAGTCAGTGGTTAGCCCTAACTGAAGGGGAAGAGACATAGGCAACAGAAATTTGGACTACTGAGGGTTGTTTTGAAAGTTGCCTATGACCTAGATGCACCCACATGATTGAAAAGGTGAAGTGTATCTTTTCTTTGTAACAAGGCACTTGTTTCTTCACTTTGGTTTGCAAATAGCTAAAAGCAGGATTAAAGATTTGGCATCCCTGTATCCATTTTGCACCATCTCCTTTGCTCTGGGTCAACTTGGACTCCAGAAACAACAGTTCCGACTGATAAATATCTTGTGATGAGTTGAAGCTCCCCCCAGGCAAACAACAACTTCCTTTATCACTGACAAGTTCTCACTTGACCAATCTTGAGATGATGATGGACCAGACCATACCTGATCAAAATCACCTGCTTTAGTAACCGAGGAAAGCCTCCAGCTATGCAAACCTTCAACTCTTTCCCTCATTCCTCCTTGTCTAAATGGGCTGTCAGAGACAGGGCTAAGGACATGGGTCCCCTTGTCTTTTTCAGGTAGCCACACTGACTGAAGTTACTTTCATGTTTTTCACCATTACCTTTTCTGTTTGGTTTTTGGGGCAAGTGGCCAGACCTGATTTCTTGGATCTCAGTCAAGTTTTGGCCTGGGACTCTAATAACATGTTCAGTCACAGATGGATCCAGAAAGTTAAAAGATGCCAGCAAATATATTAGTTTCTCTCCATCACCTGCATTCATAGTAAAGTTTTCCGTTCATGGTAGCTCATAATGGCTCCAACTTTTATACCACCCATTTGGCAATTCAGTGTGAAATCCTATGATTTCACCAAAGGTCTTGGGCTTACAATCACTGATTCAGTTGCCCTTTCCAGGCCATGAGCCTTCTCTTGAGGCTGAAGGAGGGGCTGTCTCCATCTGAATGACATGGGCCGAGAGTGGTGGAGGAATACTGCCTCACAACTTTAAGACACTGGACCCAAAAGAAGGGGCAAAGGATTCTGGACATAACGAACCAACACAGATGTATCAGTGAGTGAAATTAAATGGAACACAAAAGGCATGCCTTGTTGGGGCTTTGCCACTGAATGATAGTTCAAGGGCTCTGGATGTGCCATCACTGCCATAGAGCACCAAATCAGACATCCATGAGTGAGCGGCTGTCACATGTCAGTCGCTGTGCTAAGTGCTTTATATATGTGGTCTCATGGAATACTTGAAGCAACCCTACAAAGTTGGTATTGTTTCATGTTTACAGAGAAGTACACATGCTTTGACGTTGGATTTGAAAATAAAGCCATACTGATTCCAAAAACAGTGCTCACATGATATATCAGAACATATGGATTTTTTATCTTGTTCTATTTTATACCTAGGGGAATGAGAAACTTGTATTATGTTGTTTATCTGTTTTATTTTATAAAGTGATTTAATATCTTGCATAGTTTATTTTAATATTCAACTAGTTTTTTAAAATAAGGTTTCCCTAAACAGATTCAAGGAATCAAAGTAGATGCATATACTAAGCTTTAAAAACTTAGAACACTCAGTGAGAAGTCAAGAAAAACGAGGAAGCAAAAATTTAAAACAAAGTTCTCACTGGATTTGATCTTACAAAATATCTGTTTTCCATTTTCTCTTTCTATTCCTCTTTATAGTTTTCAGGGCATTTCCTTGATATGGTGAGTATGGGAAAAATCAGCGAAGGAGAAATATGCTTGTAATTGATAAAACATAGTATGTACTAGATACATGACTAACTGCAGAACAGAAATTACAATTCCACATGACAATTGGTTTGTTTCTTTTTGTTTTAATTTCCTCATCTATAATGTAGGGATAATAATAACCAGTAAGGTTATGAAAAGAATAGACAAAATATACAAAAGCTAAGTATTAACATGTAATATGTGCCCAATGAGTTTTACTTGCCATTATCAGAACATCTTGAAATATTATATGACACAGACTCCCAAAGTAATCAGTTAACTCAAAGGTGGAATGTAAATGGGTCCTGTTTAACTTTACATAGTTTTGAAGACACAGTGTTACGTGTAGGGAAGGGGTAAAGATTAACAGCTGAAGTGCATAAAAGCAATGCAAGCCCTGAATGCTTTGAACATTCGAGAATGTTCTTTTGAGAAGCATATCTTTCTGGCCACCACAAACTCTTCTTGAGGGACTGACCAGCACAATGCGTTATGAAGCCAGCAATTTTTAAGACCAAAATCTGATTATTCTATTTGTGCTCAAGTTTTATTATCATTGGGTGTATCCTGATGAAGAGTTACTTATTTCTTAGAAATTTCTAAATTTACCCATTATATTTGGTAAATCTTGTCCAAAGAATTTGCAGAACATCTTGATACCTGCAGTGGAAGTTGGATAATGCTTTGTTTGCTCGTGGGGATTCAGTATCTTTTAGGTCTTCAAGGGAGTCCTTAGCAGTCCCCATATGAAGGCTGATTTTCCAGCTTCCCATGGAGCAAGGGTGCAGGCATGTGATTTAGGTCTCAGTGGGAATACTGAGCCAAACATGAATGCAAGGAAGCAGCTGTTCCCTAGAGAGATCTGGAAGGAAGAAAAATCCAGGAAGAAGGAAATGCTTCTCTAAAGGTCCCAGGGAGCAGGTGTTTGGTGTTTTCGAGGAACAGAACAGAGGTCAGAGTGACTAGGACCCAGTGAGCTAGGGGCCGAGTAGCAGATTTACAGACATATGTTACACACATTATCCCAAGGACCATTGAAAAGATGGAGAACTCAGGCCTAAGAGAGGTTAACTGTCTTGTTCAAAATTAAGTGGCAAAACCAGGAGTCAGAAGCCCCTCTCTGATCCTAAGAGTCCTAAGCTTTGATAAGATTATATTATGTGTCCTCTAGGTTGACTTAATGTTTTCTTCATACCCTTGGTTGTGCATTTTTTGTTACTGTTATCAGAGGTCAGGAGTCATGTCTTCTTGGATTGCAATGTACAAAGTTCAAGTAGTTACTGAGTATCTTGGATGAATCATGTAAACAATAGACTTATTCTACTTTGCTTCATCCTTATACACTTGGCTGAATCTCTTAATTTAGTAGGAATATTTTAGCGCATATTTATCTAATTATCTAGCTCTTTAATAAATATACTTTATATTATTTATTTTAAAATTATTTGAAAATTTTCACATGGAATCTAAAATCACATGTACACTAAAAATATTCAACCAAGAAGAAAAAATACAAAATCATATTCAATAGTTGAAATCTTTCATACACACACACACAGACACACACACTCATAATGAGAGCTAAATCAAAAGTATCTTAGAAATTCCCAGTGAGAATTAAATGTGCTTTTATTGATATTATAGCAGTATAACAGATAGGTGATTTAATTTATGTTATTTTAAAAATGTAATTATTAAATGTTCATGACATAGTGTAGTTTATGAGACTTAAAAACTCATACCAAAATCATATGGTGAAGATAAAATGCAGACAAAGAGTCTGGGTTCCCACAGCCACCGACCCTCACATGACCTGCTAATAAATGCCAGATTCTCATCTTGTAAAACTCCTATGGGAGAATAATAAAGGATGAACATTTGGCCCAGAATTTATTTTTATAAAACAAGCACCTTTAGTTTTTTTTCTTTTTTTTTAAAGTGAATCATTTTCCTGTTCTTTAAAAGTCTCTGGCCCTTTATGAAAATGTGCACCTCATGTCACACAGCTAAAGCCATAAATTTGGGCAGTTGCATATAGAAGTCCAGACATCCGGCCTGGCCAATCTAAATGATTCAAGTAAAAGATGATATTTAACCTAACAGTTTTCTAATTCCTAGTACACTTTCTAATTCCTAGTACACTTACTAGCTAATTGTTCACCTCTCTTGGGCCATAGTTTTGATTGTGAGATTTTAGGGAATGAATTTGTGTAGATTCAAAACAGAAACACAGTAAATAAAACCAGCTCTGTGATTAGAAATTGTTATAAGCCAGAGACATTGCCAAACTTTTTCTTATCTAGAGGGACTACAAAGCAGATGAGTATACTCACAGCACACTAAAAAGAATTATGAGGTTATGACCAACACAAATATAAACTAAAAGAAATACATAAAAGATAACAAGAAGTGAGTCAAAACTAAGAGCTCAGGAATGGGTGTGCCAAGAGGTATCTGCAAAATTCTGCACCTTCACAGCTCTTCTTTAAGAAAAGCAACTTCTGAAATCTCTGCATGTAATAGATGCTGTGGCTCATGCCACATAAATCTACTCTCACTTTGGTTATTACTCAGAGCAAGCTTGTCCTAGAGCCAAAGGTCTCACCCACATATAGACATTTAGTCTAAAACAGAAGGGTTTGCCCCGTAGACTAGATATTCCATATTGGGAAGTAGCGAATTCACTCAGTCATATCCTATCTGCAGTGGGGTGAGTTGGGTGGGGATGGGGAAATGCTGATTACGTTTTAAAAGCCAAATAATTAGCAATCACAGATTTCCCTGTTTCCAGATTCTTCATGTGGTTCACTGTAAATATTAGTGTTTGAAGCTTTAGAATAAAGAGGAATGTTTGTGTAGAAAATGAAAGGCTACCTAAGCTATTTTCCTACCTCTTTCTTAATATAATCTTATGATGAAATCATCAAAGGTACTCACTAAAAGTCTTCTTCAAGAAAAGGCTTGATGTTTGAAACAAATAGCGCTACACAGACTGGGGGTTGGGTAGGGTAAAGGGGAAAAGGAGGAGGAATAGAAAGAGAAGAGGATGGAAGGAGTCAGGAAGAGAGAGAGGGAGAAAGGGAGAGATGAGTAAGAAGTTACAAAAGACAAAAATACTTTTCAACTTATTTCACCTAAAGAAAACAAATTCCAGAAGATGGCGGCGAGGGGAGTGCATTACCCCCGTGTGCTGCTTCACTGTGTGGGAGTATGACAAGTCAGGACGGCTAAAGGATATCTTGTTAGGAATTTCCAGCAATAGTGGGGTGCTCCGGAACCTGGAGGAAGGATTTCCATCGCATGAGGATCTGCTACGGGGACTCAAACGCGAGAGGTTTGTCGCACGGAGGGTAACACGGCTTATTCAGCAAAT
This sequence comes from Marmota marmota marmota, assembly GCF_001458135.2. Taxonomy (NCBI): domain Eukaryota; kingdom Metazoa; phylum Chordata; class Mammalia; order Rodentia; family Sciuridae; genus Marmota; species Marmota marmota. The sequence continues at coordinate 64,126,924 of NW_026000026.1, read as the reverse complement.
CGCCCCGCGGCTAGAGTCTGCAGCGCGCGCTGGGATAGAGACGCAGGGTTACAGCGCTGCAGTTTCTGCCAGCCGTGCAAGCACCGTACTCAGGGCTGAATTCTGGGTTGGAGACGGGGAAAGGAAGCGGTCCATCTCGGTTCTCCACACCGGTCAGACCACAGAGGAGGCCAGCAGCCACCATGATGGTAAACTGACGTCACCTACCCTGTTTTAGACTGACCGCAGCTCATTCAGCCATAGATCAGGTAATTTCAGGCTGCAATTCACCTGCGGCTTGCAGACAGATTGCTAGGGTTCAGCGCCTGGGTGCTTCTTAGAACCTGAGCTTAT
>NW_026000026.1:63984221-64122628 GCF_001458135.2 Marmota marmota marmota | reverse complement strand
AAGGGATAGGGCTCAGATTAGTGCTAGGTTTTGGGTTAGATTAGGGCTAGGATTAGGGCTACGGCTACTGTAAGAACTGGGGTGAAGGTGGGAGTTCATAACCCACTTGAATCAAAGTGTCAAATATGATATGCCAAGAAATTTGTAACGTTTTGAACAACCCACAATAAAAAATTAAAAAAAAAAAAGAAAACAAATTCCAAAACTCACAAAGAAAAATAACGAAAGGCTGGGCATGGTGGCATGTCTGTAATCCCAGTGGCTCTGGAGGCTGAGGAAGGAGGATTATAAATTGGAGTTCAGCCTCAGCAGTTGAGAGACTCTATCTCAAAATAAAAAAAAAAAAATTAAAAAAAGGACTGTGGATATAGCTTAGTGGTAGAGTACTTCCAGTACCTCAGAATTCCAGAAGGAAGGCAAGAAGGTAGGAAGGAATAAGGAAGGAAACTAACCTAAAACAGAGAACCCATAAAATAAAAATCAATTGGTGGATTAATTCAAAGCAAAGAAAATAAATAGATATGGAACTTCAAAGTAAGTATACTTCGCACTCTCAAAAATGGAATAAAAGGAAAAAATGTCAAATAGGCAGAAATGATTAAAGCAAAGGTGAGTAGAAAATAAAATTAAAAAGTCATCTTAAATGAAAAGAATCATGAATAAGATAAACTCTAATAGAGGTGGTGATGTACTCCCTATAGAGAAGGCTCAAAAGAAGAGTTTGAGTTTGCCATGTGAGCTCTGTATTTGGAGCTGTATGACCTTCCGAAAAGACAAAACTTCTCTGTGTCATGGTTTCCTCATCCATTAAATGGAAGTAAAAATATTTTCTATCACGAAAGGTTAAATAAGCTAATTTCTATCACAAAGATTAAATAAGATAATTGTTTCAGAATTCTTAAGAATAGTGTTTGAAATATTATGATTGACCAGTACCTGCTGGTATTCTCTTTGTATGCTTCTGTCTAGTTCATAGGAAAGTATTATGAAAAAAAATAAACGAAGGTGGAATAAAACATGTACTGAATTTGTAAGTTGATGAGAATATAAAATAAACACAAATTTCAAAAATTGTTCAAAAGAGAAATACACTGTGAAATGTTAATTTTGACAGAAACTTGATCCAAAAATGTTGTATTTTATCATTGAAGACTATAAATGAAGAAAAAAAGTAGTAGTATTTTTTCCATTTAGAGAAAGTAAAGAGATGCCATCTTATTTGTGAAATATTTAGAGAAATATAAAATTCAGAAAAATGGAAAAAGGAAAATAGTGCATGCATCATGGGAATTTCCATGGAATATAAAACAATGGAAAAAGCAAAGAACAGAGTCACATAGAAATTTAAAAAATTCAAATACAAAAATAGATATGTCAGTCACCTAAAAATATTTATAATCTGGTTAAGTGATATGTGAAGTTAAAACCTCAAGTATTAGGTTAAAAAACAAGGTGCTACTTAAAATAAACAAGTTTTGCTATTTAATATAAGTATAAAATATTATATTTATATTAAATAGCAAAAAATTATTCATATTTAGTAGAGTTATATATATAACTATATATATAACTCTACTAAATATGAATATTTAACATGACTTAAATTTGTGTATAAGCAATTTGTATAGCTTTGTATCCCATGAGCAGATAGATTATTTGGCAGAATAATAATGGTTGAATAAAGGTTTCTTAAAAACTTCAAATTTTCTAGAAAATAGTATTTACTCAGTCAATATTTTCTGCTAATAATGTGGTATAAATGGACTTCATTAACAAAAGCTTAAATAATCAAACAACTTTTTGTTCATTTGTGCTTTTAATTAATTTCTTCTTAAATCCACTATAAAATTTTAAATCACTTTTCTAAATAACTTGGATCAAAGAGAAGGTCAAAACTGCATTTGTAGAGTATTTAAGAGATATTAGCTATATCAGAAAAAAAGATGGAGAGTTATCCAACTCACATTATGAATCTAGCATAACCTTGATGCTCAAATCATAAAAACCAAGATATCACAAGAAAAAAATTAAAGAACTATTTTGTTTATTAATATAGACATAATGTTCTAAATGGAGAAGTAGGAAAGATGGGCAGAATCACTCCCAAACCAAGTAAGATTTATCCCCCAAATGCAACAAATTTTGAATTCTTTCCTTTGTGATAATTTCATCAACAATTTAAGCAAAACAAATCATATGGAAATTTTAATATAAGTTTCTTTAATGGAGAATCTATTAATAGATTAATAGAATCTTAATAGACATATAACCTCCCTCTGTGCTCCAGTTTCCTCATTTTAAAACAGATGATAATGGTATATACCTCAGAGATGTGTTGTGGGAATTAAATTAATTAATTTAGCTAATATACTAACAGTACCTGAAAGTGTCAAATAAATATTAGCTACTATTTTAAGAGCTATATCCTTTAAAATTCAGATAACTAGGGCTGCATTCTTCAGCACAGTGAAGACTACCTATTTGGGTCTCAGAATCAAAATAATATTTGATAATAAAACTTTTAAATTATTTCCAGAGTCATTGCTATTGAAATAAGTAAAAATAAAGCATTCATATAAATATTTCTGATCCTTTCACAAAAATTCCAGGCAATATAATATTATTCAAAACAAAAGTAAGAGATATAATGATTGATTTGAAGAAGGCAACATTATGTTTTTTACATAATTTGCTTACATTACCTGAAAACTATATCTTATAGAACATTGTAAATGATTGGGTTCAATAAAATTGGAAGATAGAAAATAAGTATACAAAAGTCCTCAGACTGCCTTCCTTCCTTCCTTCTTTTCTTTCTATCTTTTTGTTGTTGTTGTTGTTGTTATTGATGCTAAGAATTTAACCCAGGGTCTTGCACATGCTAAACAGGTGCTAGATTGCTAAACTATAGCCCTAGACTTACCTACAGCCTTTGTATACAATTAAAAAAGAAGGTAATGTTTGATAAAAAGAATATGTTTACATTAATAGAAATAACATAAAATAGTGAATAGACATCATAATGGGATGTATGGTAGAGACAGAAGAAACAAATTAGTTATTTGTGTGGGTGGCTATTACATAAGAATGGAGTAGGTGGAGGAAAGTATTGTGTTCTGAATAAGTCTGAATATTATAGAGAAAGCAAGTTTTCCTAAGTGAAATTACATGTTAGGAAAAAATGAACAGGTAATAACAAAAATAAAATTTAAAGAAATCATTATTAATCAAACCACCCTATTTTCAATATCTTAGTGTATTTTCCTCCCATCTTTAACAAAAAAATAAGATCATACTATAAATTATACTATTTTATATAATTAAAAAATTTACATTATGCTCAACCTTTCAAGCTGTATGGATTAAGAGTTGTGTTTGTGAAGAGATGAGACAAAAGTAAAACTAGGAATAACCTAAACAAAGTAGAAATTTATTTTTATTCCTTTAAAGGTGTAAGACAAAAAAGACCAAGATTGGTATGATGGACCCTGTTATATTATCAATATTTCATTTTCCTTTAAGACCATTTCTCAGCCTGTCCTGCTATTATACCTTTTGTATTGGCTGGAGGATAATGGGAAGGACAAGAGGGTGAACCTTTCAGTGCAGAAATTTGTGAACATGATTTCAGCCTCTGCAGTGAGTAAGAGACCCCACATTAGACATTGTGATGTTATTTATCACACATCAAACTCATACAGTAAAAGTTTCAGCCTTTTTTTTTTTCAGAAAAACTGATGTATTTCTTTTAATTCACTGCAGATTCTTGCATAACTTAACTCTTATAGAATGATATCTAACAATACCTGCTGTTTCAGCCAGCTTTTTTTTTTTTTTGCTACTGTGACTAAAGGACCCATTCAGAACAAGTATAGAGGAGGAAAAGTTTATTTGAGAGCTCACGGTTTCAGAGGTCTTAGTCCATAGAAGGCCAGCTCTATTCCTGGGGCTTGAGGTAAGGCAGAACATCATGGCAGAAGAATGTGGCAGAGGGAAGCAGCTCACATGGTGATCAGAGAGCAGAGAGAGACTCCACTCTCCAGATACAAAATATATACCCCCTAGCCACGCCCCCAATGAACAACTTCCTCCAGCCACAACCCACCTGTCTCCATTCACCACCCAGTTAATCCCATCAGGAATTAATTCACTGATTGGGTTAAGATTACAACCTAATAATTTTTCCTCCAAACCTTGCATTGTCTCACACAGTAGTTTTTGGGGGACACCTCATATTCAGACCATAACACATGATAAGAAAGGGAAAAACCAAATGTCTTAGCAATTCACCTTCAGGAATTCCCATGAAATAATGCAAAATATTTGAATTCAATTATTTTTATTGCATTAGTTTTTAATAATAGGAAATAATTGAAAATAAATGCTATGCTTAGAACATAGATATTCATAACATTTTTGAAATATCTGGTTGAAATATTTTTGCAGCTATTAAGTCTGAAATTTTGAAGGATTTTCAATTTGAGATGCTTACAGTCAGTTATATGATAAAAATAGTGTATAGGCTGGACATATGTGGTCCCCAACTATAAAATGTACATTATATATACCACAAATCTATAATATGTACAATATGTACAAAAATCAGTGAAGAATTATAAAATATAGAACATGCTTATCTCCATTTTTGGAATTCATATTTATTCTTATTTTCTTATATTTTATTACTTTCTAAATTTTCTGTATGATTATTATGTGTCTTCTTTAATTGGAAAAACACATTTAAAAATCATAGCCGGGCACAGTGGTGCACACCTGTAATCCCAGCAGCTTGGGAGGCTGAGGCAGGAAGATCAAGATTTCAAAGACAGCCTCAGCAAAAGTGATGCACTAAGCAACTCAGTGAAACCCTGTCTCTAAAATACAAAATGTGGCTGGGGTGTGGCTCAGTGGTCAAGTGTCCTTGAGTTCAATCCCTAGTTACCCAACCCCCTCAAAAAATTATGACAACATCTAGGTGCAATTTTTAAAAAGTTTCATTGGCTTTACCATATTATTTAAATAACAATTTATATTTAATCTGTATCTGTGTGTTTTGAGACTATATTACAGCTTGGGAAATGTATTAAAATAAGGAATTCCTATGATAAATTGGAATTTATATTATTTACATTAAAGGTGTTATTCAGAACTATATAAAAAATTCTCATTTTAAAAGTTTAATTTCTGAAGTTAATGATTAAAAACTAGAGTAAACAAATATGAGAAAATGGCATATTCATTGTTATTCCACTGTCAAGGATGAAAAAGTAGAAGACACTGACATTCTCTGAGAATAAAGGGAGGATACTAAGCCTATGGTTCACTATAGTGTGAAAAGATGACAGTTCTCAGAGGACTCCCGGATGCCCACACAGGAGGCCAGATCTAAGCACAGAAGTTGCCAATCTAGGAAAAAATCCTTTCTCCAAAATAGCTTTCCATAGAGTTTTTGGGTTTCTCTGATGCTCTGGTCTTGTCTAAAACCTCAGGAAGTTTCTATACCAAGGGTAATAAAGAACAGTTCTAACAATTACCACAATTCAATTTTCCAGTTTCTTTTCAAAATGGAACTCAATGAATCCTCTTTACTGTATATGATTTAGTTGTGTTCTTTTCAGAGAAGAAAGCACCATTCATAAAGAATGCCCAACTATAAGCAGCAACTCTGCTTGTCATTTTCTCTGACTTGATATTGTTACCTTATTCCCTTTGCCTTGCATACTACCCTTCAAAAATCATGCCCTGTTTTCTGCTTTTAAGCATATGTTCATCTTGCATATGGGTGTGTATGTGAACCTATGAGAAAATATATACATATACACCCATTATGTAAAATGTTTACTTATCATCTATATATTTATTTGCTGTATAGAATGTGTCACTAAAATATTTATGTGACTCTACCTCACCTGCTCGTAGTCCACATTTCAACTCAAATGTGAATTTGCACTGACATCAATTAACTGGCCTACCTATAATCATCCTTCATCAGATTTCCTATTGTAATATCTTCAGAACTCTTCCAACACCTGAGCCTAACTCATTTATTTGCTAATTGGTTTCCAGTTTCTACTGTACCTGTAACAGAGTCAGAAAAACATAGTCATTATCTTTGGAACTCACTATTTCATCTGTAGTGCCTAGGATCATACACAGGACACAAAAGTTGAATGAAAGAAAATAAAGCTGTAAGAAATTGGACACTGGTGATTATGGCAGAAGTTTTAATCTTAATATATGTAAACATTGTTTCAAATGTTTTTCTGTTTTGTTTTGTTTTGATTACTTGATCTATAGGATGATCTCTGAGAAGATAAAAGCTGAAGCTGGGACCCAGAGTCAGTCCATGGTCATCTTTGACTATTGGCATGCTGTTGAACAACACAACATTGGCAGGAGGGGTGAAGAAGTTTAGTGTTGGAGTTTTTAGATGTGGAATGTTATCTGTGTATACATGTGAGTTGTTGCTCTTTATGTTTTGATTTTCTTTTAACATGTGAATTTCAGGCAAACATCATAAATTCAGTGTTTGAACAAGTGACTATTTGTTTTAATACATTATCTGATATTACAGTTTGATAATCAATTTTGAAGGAAGTTAATTGACATAAGTGTCCTTTGGCCAAGTTTACCATTTTATGAAAACATGTAGTTTGAGATATCTTCTTTAGAATGTTATGCCTTCTGCATATGTTGTTGAATTTTTAAGAGAATGTAGCTAAATTCTGAATTGGTCACATATCAAATTATTTCTAACATGATCCAGAATATATTTGGATTCTTTTGTGATTAAAGGAATTGAATCAAATAATTAAAAAGAAATTAATAAGAGTTTGAATATTGAAGCTAGTATTTTTTGATCATTTGGAATTTTTAGATCCCCAAATGCAAAGTAGTTTAAGTTTTAATTTTGATTTGTAAAATTATTCTGTAAACAACTTCAATATTAAGAACAGTACACATATGAGAACAGTACACATTAAGAAAGTTTTCTTTAACTTCCAAAAATTACTTTTTTTTGTTATTAAGGAAAGAATATAAGAAATCATTTATTTTTAAAATTAAATAAAATAATTTATTATTATAATTAATAATTTAAATTAGTAGTTTATGGCATAAAATATCTTTAACTCTCGTTCTCACAAATAAAATGATTTTATTTTATCTTCCTTGTAATCGAAATGCATCTTTGTGCTGGGTATAGTGGTACATGGTTGTAATCCCAGGGGTTTGGGAGACTGAGGCAGGAGGATCCAGAGTTCAAAGCCAGCCTCAGCAACTTAGTGAGGCCCTAAGCACCTTAGTGAGACCTGTCTCTAAATAAAATATGAAAATTGGCTGGAGATGTGGCTCACTGGTTAAGTGCCCCTGAGTTAATTCCCTGGTACTAAAACAAACAAACAAAAACCCACTCTTGTGCTTGTAATATTTTGTTCAACGTATATTGTGATTTTTGTGTATATAGAAGAGAAATGGGTAAATATAAGTAAATTAAGGGTTCCAGATATCTTGAGTACAAGTACTAATAAAAAATAAGCACGTCCTCTTTTCAAAGAAAATAAAAGATGTGTTGCAAAAGATAAGGGCTGCTTAACAATGTTATTGATTCTTTAAACCTGTTGGAAAATGACCCTAAACCGAGGGGAAAGCCCTGAGGGGTCTGAAGCCAGTTAAGCTGCATACATATGTTTGCTGACAGTTGGAAGAATGAACATTTCTCATCTCACTTTGACTGCATTAAAAAAAAAAATGTTGGAAAAGCTAGTGGATTCAGGTTTCATGCTATTTGCAACTGAATTCCTTTCCTTTTCATATTTTAAATTTGTAACATGTTCTATAGAGTCCTTAAGTGAACATCCTGTTTTCAAAACTTCTAAAACTCCATTGCTTTGAACAGTGTGCCACATGGCAATGCTACAAACATAAAGAGTCCAGCTGTCAGGATGGAAAATACCATATAAATCATTGTAAAAGCATCTTGTCTTACTACTTGGGAGAACACACTGAGGTATTTTAAAGGAAAGAGATACTAACTTTAAAAGCCTTCAAAAAGCACTGTCATGATTCTTTGGATTTTAGATTATAATCTCAGACTGTTTCATGAAGGAAAGGATTATATACCTTTTTACCTGAACAAAGACATTTTTTTCCCCAGTAATTTCTCAAGGGTGCTCTTGTCCCTGACCTCCTCCATGTGGTTTGTGAGATCTGAAACTTTATCATAATTAATTCTACCTAAGTAACCATCTTTGAAATAATATTCTAGTTATCTTCACCTTACTCTTAAAAATAAAACTCACCTTATGCTTAAAAATAAAAATAAACTCCTGGAAAGTTTTCTGGATTGGAAATGTTTCTGGGAAGAGAAACACCTTCAACTAGGATGAGCCTAGATTTTAGAAAGATCCTGGAAAAATATTGCAGCAGGATAATACTCTGAGTACTCATGCTGTGAATATTTTTATTCCTAATAGTATAAAATTTTGAATCAAGGAGATGTTTTACATGCAGACAAAGGCAATTATAATGAGAGGCAGAGAAAAGTCTAATTGTGATACAAGAATGGGCTTGGACTTACAGGCGTGAATCTAGCTGTTAAACAGTATCAAGTGCTGAATAAATGTTAGTTTCATCTCCTGCTTTACTCTAAGATTTCAATGTATGGAGCCCATTGACTTTATTGTCTCATTTAGTTCCCTCTTCAATTTTCAAGGCGTTTTGGGGGACCATTCCAGCTATTCTCCAGTATGTCAACAAAAATCTAGGTAGCTAAAGAAACAATTGGAAATGGGAGTCTTTCTCTATTTGTGTTTGTTCTTATTTTGTGAAATCAACTTTGTATTCTTTACTCCTAAATAAGACTCTTCGCCACTTAAAAAAAAATACTTGAGCTATTTCAAAAGACTTGGTTAAATTAGTTTTTTCTTTGGCAAAATTGTTTACTCTTCCTATTGGGAGGCAGTTGAGAATGGAGTTTTTATGAATTATTTTTCTAGATTCAATAAACAGTTTCTGGCAAAGTATTTAACTTCCCTGCTTCTTCACCTGTAAAATGGGTAACAATGATCATGCCTTTTTTCACAAGAGTTTTTACAAGAAGTAGATGAGTAAATAGTTTGCTGGGATTTACCTCAGTGTCTCCTGGCACACAATAAGAAGTTGGGCAGGGATGGGTAGACATTTCGAATTTACAGTCTTAGTTGATTATCTTCGTGTTGTGCAGATGTATGGAATGATTTATATAGAGAGATGAGATGGTCTTAGAGACTACTTAGTGAACAGTTTCATTTTACAGATGAAAGGTAGAAATCTAAAGTAAGACTATGGCTTGGCCAAGGCCAGTTAATGAAAGTTCTACAATAAGACTCTCCACCTCTGCTTTCTAAGTTCTGCATCTTTGTATCATGCCACACTCCTATTGAACATTTTTTTCTATTTTTATATCTTGCAGCTTCTGGAGGATGAAACATATGTTTGGCAACATTTCTGCTGTGAAGATACCAGAGAAGTTCATCTTTTCATTGCACCTTTTTAGATCTGCCATGTTGATTGATTAAAAATGGATGTGCAGAGCAAAGCATGGAGGAGATTGCTTATGATGTTTTCATTATGTAGACAGAACCATGATGTTTTGCAAAGACCATATTTTAACAGAATAAATTCATCGATCTTACATTCAAACAAGAAAGTCATCCGTTGTTAACTTATACGAACGAAATGTAGAAGCAAGATTTGGAGGTATATGTTTGTAAAGTCATTTTGCAATGAAATGTAAAGACAGATGATACAATGCCTTTTATAGGATCAGGTTAATGCTTATTGTGCCTGAAGCTTCCCGACTTGACAGAGGAGAACTTGGATTTATCAAATGTTAAACACATGGCTTTAATGGTTTGTATTAGGAGAATTCCTGAGGGATTTGTGCTAGTTGTGAGGTTGTATTCACTTCACTTTATTTCTTTCCTGTGGCTCTCCTATTTCCCTTTGGGATGTGTTTCATGTGTCTGTTATTGCTTTGAAGATTTTTCATTTCTATCTCATGCTTAACACTTGCTGTTGATTCTTTGTATAACTTAGGAGAAATGAACGATATTCTTCTCCTAGAGTATCAGTGTTTATAAGGTAAATGTGTCTGTGCTGATTTAGAAAAGAACACATATTTTTCTCTCTTTTATGCTAAGAATAAGATTTTATTTTTTGGTGTTGAAAACTTTTTAGAAACTTAATATTTTGTGTTTTATCTCCAGGATTATTCTTTACTTTGTGGATTAAAGCAGAAGAGTAGATATTCTGTGATTATTTTGTTAAACAGCAACATATTCTAGAGAACTTTGATTAAAAGGATAACTTGAGACTCCAAAAAGTCCCTCTTTACAAGACAATTTTAATCTCAGCTATCTTTACATTTTTTTGTTTTATTATTTAATGATGATAAATATGATGGTTTTTCCATGAAGAGAAATATAGACATTGCTGTTATAAGAAGTTATTCTAGACAGCATTTGGGACCCATTCATGAATGTTTTTCTGGCAGTCATCTCAATAGATCATCTGTATCTTTTGGTTTGTTGTGTCAGTTTATAGATGGCAAAAATAGTGTATTTTGAGCATGACTTGATCAGCAGTGATATAAGCAGTGGAGAAAATATATTGGTGAATGTGCTTACACAATGAATAACTGGAAAACACTCAGCCAGTATTTCTGTGGGTGTATCTGTTCTTTTTCTGTTTATATTAAACTTGAATGATTAAATAGAAAGCAGGTTCAAACAAAAAAGAATATTGTGGTTTGAGTACATACATTCAAACGTATACTTCTTATTTTCTTACATTAAATCTTTACACTTCACCGTCTGGCAGCGTTGTTCATCCTCTTAATTTCTTAACCCTTTCCCAGTTGGAACCACTACCATGTAACTTTATGGGTATTAGAGTTCCTGCCATGATTCAAGCAGCCTTCATCTCTTAAGTAGAAGGGAAGAAGAATACAAGTCTCAATTTCATCAGAATTATTTTAAAATTATAAACATATTATTGGGTAAATAAATGCTTTAAGGAGGCTTGGCTGGAGATTTTGGCAAGTCACCAGCATGCGGATTACAATAGTGATGATTATAAAAAAAAAAAAAATCCTAGGCCAATTCCTTGATGTCCTGCTTCTGATTCCTTTCCAAAACAAGTACAATGAATTTATGGCAATATAGAATCTATCTGGAGCAAATTTAGGCTTCTTTCTTTGGAGGAAGAAAATCTGTAAGACTGGTTCTTTTTAAGACACAGTGACCCTGGTTAGTTCTGTTAGGATAGAGAGGAAAGTCCTGCCCTCTGTTGTTTTAAGGTACTCTTGAGTATTATCTCCTGGCACCGCAATTGACTGAAATTGTTCACAGCTTCCATTTCACTTGCATGTGATGTGATACAAAGAACAATTTAAGTTCATCATAAGGTTTGTATCATTATAATCACATTTTCATCTTTTTAATAATTTTTTGCCCATTGTAAAATGTATTATTTTGCCATTTGGTCTATCAGCCCTAGATGAATGGTGAGAATATGGGATTTTCAATTAACCAACATTTCTCTAGTTTCCTCAACAAACCAGTATATAAATATGCCATTTGCATAGACTTCACTTAATGATCAGTCACTCTTCTCTAAAGAGCTTTGTTTATATCATTTATTCCTTCTCCTCTGTCCCATCTTTTAACATGGAGAGTCCCAGGGTTTAGTCTTTGTTCCTGGTTTCCTTCCCTTCTAATTTCTTATCTTTTTGCTGCTCTGTTTCATCTTAAGTTTCTGTCTTGAAAAGGTATGTATGTGTGTATGTGCATGCATCTCTCTGTCTATATGCATATAATTCTGGAGTGTATGTGTGTGTGTGTGTGTGTGTCTGTGTTTATCTTAAATTTACAATTTTAGTCTAAATATCTTCCCTGAATTGTATATAGATTTAGATATCTAATTACCTACAGCACTTCCAACTATCTCATAAGAGTTTTACACTTTCCATGTCAGAAATAAAACTTTATGTCTCTTCTATGTCCCACCTGATCTTTCCTCCCCCAATAGGCAGCCCCATCTTAGGTAATGAAAATTCCATTTTTCTGGGGGCATCAGGCCAAAATCATCCTCTGTAGCCCATTTTTTCTTCAAATTCTATTGAATTTACCTTTTAAATATATTCAGAGTCCAACTGTTTTCACCACCTTCACTCAGACAGATCTCATCTCATTTTTGGCCTTGGTACTGAAGTAGCCTTCTCTTTGCTTTTTCCCTTGTCCCTCCATACTTTCTTCCACCTCAGTCAACTTATCAGCAAGAGTTATCTTATTAGTATTGTTCTGAAACATAGTTCAAATTCTGGCACTTGTCTGTGTAGAAGTCCCCGTTTGACTCTTGGCTCACTTGGAGAAAAAACAAAGGTTTTGCCATGACCTACATAGTCATGAATGATCTGTTTTCCCATTGCTGCCTCCTCCTCCTCCTCCTTCTTCTTCTTCTAATAATAATAATAATAATAATAATAATAATAATAATTTTTTTTAGTTGTAGATAGACACAATGCCTTTATTTTATTCATTTATTTTTGTGTGGTGCTGAGGACCAAACCCAGTGCCTCACACATGCTAGGCAAGAGCTCTGCCACTGAGCCACAATCCCAGCCCTCCCATTGCCTTCTTGACTATATGTCGTACTTCACTTCCCACTCCTTTGGCTTCAGTTCATTGATATACTTAAAAATTCCAGAGACTCTTTTACTTGGATTTTCTCTTTGCCTGTAATGAGCTAACAGGGATATGCAATGGCTAACAAGGCCATCAATCAAATATTGCCTTCTAATGGAGACTTTCCCTAAACATACTTAGCATGATATGAAAGTTGTAAGATCCTAATTTCCCTGGCATACTTTATCTCCTTCTTCTTTCTTTATTTGACTCTACCTAGCATTTGCCTTCATCTAAAGACTCCATTTTTCACTGATATTCCTCAATCTCAGTTTCCTGAACTAAAATGTAGAGAGTATCAACTCTACCAAGGGCAGGGAATTTTGATTTTCTTTGTTTAAAAAAAAACACCTCTGTATCTCCTATATGTATATAATGCTTGGTACATAGTATGTGTTCAATAAATATTCATCAAAATAATAAAGTAATAACTGCCATATTTTTTGTGCTTTTTCTTCAGCAAATTGGAAAGAGATATAAAGTGCTATGAAAGCATCACCTGGCTAGGACTTGGAATGACATAAATATTTATTAGAAATATGATCATAAATAAATTCCATAAACATGTTAAATTTCAGTGAGAATAATTACAGAGCTTAAATTAGATAATTTATATGAAAGTGCTTTCAACCATTAATGTTTTCCTAATGCTATTAGTGATCCCCCTCTCTCTTGTGAATAAATTAACTTAATCTTATAAATGGATTATTTTTATCAGTACTACATTAAACTCTCTATATTTGCTCTTTATGTCACTTTCTCTTAAATTTTCATGTTTCCTTTTCCAGATTAATACAGACATATTTATTGATATTTACCAGTGGTATGCATGTTATAGCAACTACAGTGTAATGGTGGATACATATATTTAAAGCAATTTTCAAAATTCATTTGTATAAAGTTACTTAATTTCTATTATTTACCGTGATTGATTCTAGGTGCTCTACAAGTATGAACTTATTTACTACTTTTAAAAACCTAATGAGGTCAGTATTATCTTTGTTTTGCTGATGAGAAAATTGAGATAGATTAATTTGTTCAAGGCCCTAATTTATATTACCTCTGTGTGCATGCATGTGTTTGTATATTTAAAAGTAAAATAATTTTAATGTTCATATGGTAGTCTTAAAAATAAACATTATACCTACATATTATATAGAAGCATGATAAAACTAGATTTTGAGAATTTAAGTGTTGGCTGACAGATATAGATATATATCTATCAGCCAACACTTAAATATATATACACACACACACACACACACACACACACACACACATACCTACACACACACACACACATATATATGGATTGAACCAAGGTGTACTTTACCACTGAACTACAACTCCAGTCCTTTTTATTTTTAGTTTTGAGACAAATTCTCAGTAAGTTCCTTAGTGCCTTGTCAAATTTCTGAGGCTTGCCTCAAACTTTTGATCCTCCTGCCTCAGTCTCTAGAGCTGCTGGAATTATAAGCATGCACCACCATACCCAGGTATAATTTTTATTTATTTATTTTTGGTGGTGATACAGGGGATTCAATCCAGTGGTGCTCTGCTACTGACCTACATCAAACCCCTTTTCAAAATTTTGAAACAAGTTCTGGCTAAGTTGCCTAGGCTACTATGAACTTGTGATTCTCTTTCTTCAGCCTCACAGGTTTCTAGGATTACACACATGTACCATAGCCTCTGGCTGTCAGATTTTTATTTATTTATATGTGCATTTATATGTATGTGCATACTAAGATCTTAGTATATTTTATGAAGTATCTTTGTGTTAGTTCTTGGAATAAATTTTAAAAGTAGAATATTGAGCAATTTTGGTATCTAGGAAAATACTGGCTTAATAAAACATTTCTACTTCTCATGTGTCCATAGAATTCTAAAGTAAGATCAGCAGTACAAGCCTTTTTCTTTCTACTTATAGTCCTGCTGTGGTCTTAACCTTGTTTGTCTCTCAGCTTTATCACCAGTATTTTTTTCCTAGTGAGGATATTGGAATTCACTGACAATATGAGACTGTTTTAAACAATTAACCCGAATAGATCCTTATTCATTTTTTTCCTTTTCACCATAGTTATTTGAATCTTCAATGGAGATGTCTTCTAGCCAACTTTGATACAAATCCATTGAACATTACCTATGGTTATTCATATCACAAATATTTTAGTATCAAGTATGTAGCAAAAATTAGATGAGTCAGGTAAAATCCCTATTTTTAAAATCTGGTTGGGGAAGATAATATTGGACATATAATAAATTTTCAGTTGAAAGTAAATTCTAGAGAGAAAATAAAGGAAGGTGATAAGAGAGTGATGGACGGTCCTAAGCCCGTGGGTGCAAATGAGCTAATTATGTCAAGATCAGAAATCCTAGTGTGTTTGGAACAGCATGGACAGATCCAGAGATAATTATGTTAAATGAAATAAGCCAGGCACAGAAGGACAAGAAGTGCATGATGTCATTTGTATAAGGAATCTAATGAAGTTGATCTCATAGAAGTTGAGAGGTAGCATGGTGGTTACCAGAGGCCAGGGAGCCAGTGGGAATGGGGAAAGGTTGATTAGTGGGTATTAAGTTGCAGTTCAATGGGAGCAAGGAGTTCTGGTGTGCTATTGTGCAGGAGGATGACTATAGATAATTCACTATCATTTCACAAAGCTAGAAAAAAGAATTTTGAAGGTTTTCACTATAAAGAAATGATAAATGGTCGCGGAGATGTGTATAACCTGATTTGAATATTATACAGTCCATACATGTATCAAAACATTGCATGGCACTTCATTAATGTGTACCATTTTAGTGTTCTATATATAAGTTAAAACCAATTTTAAAAAAAGCATAGTGTTGCTAGAACACAGTGAGAGAAGTTCAAAGTGGTACAGGGTGAATGCAGTCTGGTAGGCAGAGGTCAGAAATATTGATCCTTACGGCTAAGAAAAAAATGAATTGAATTTACTCAGGGAAAGCCATCTTTAAACCAGGGAACAACACAAACTCACTATGCTTAGAAAATCTATTCTGGTTTCAGCATGGAGAGAGGTAACGGGGGCTCAGGGAAAGAACATGTGTGCACCATGCGCTTGTGGAGATGACCAGTGGCACTTACACAATATTAAGCACCTCTACCTCTCTCTCTATGAGAGAACACAAGGCTTTTCACAAGGCTTTAATACATACGCTGTTATTTGCATTTTACATGCTTTTACTTTGTATAAAATATAAATATATATGTCCCACATAGAGTTAGACATTTAGATTTTGACAATTATGTTAGATTCATACTAAAATGACAATTTTTTCTAAGATAACTCAAATTACATATCACAGCGAGTGATTTTTCAGGGGACATTTTGATACAGTAAAGTCATTGAACCCTTTAATGTCATGTGCATTTGGATTGCTACAGTTGTACCATGGGACAGGGCAATTTCCTGTAGCCTTTTGTGACATTGTCCTGGTGGGATATGAGATCATGTCATAAAATCCAGAAGTGTAATTTAAAAGACCTTTTATTCGATTTTGCCTATTCAGTCCTTAGTAGAATTGTCTATAGGACTAAGTAGGAAGTGAAGCATGATTTCTCTAACCTCAATTTATTTTCATTCATTTTAATTAAAATAAAAGGAAGAAGACATTTTGTCTATCTGAAAGTAGTCTCCCACTTCTTGTTTTCAAGTAATCTGTTTTTCTTTAAGAATATTATTACTGACATAACAATTTATATTTATAAAAATGTTCCTGTAACTTTGTGGGTTTCTTCTATACCTTTTATTTGCAGTGGTCACAATAAAGAAAACAGCCGTAGTTTTTGAGGTCTAGTAGGAATATATTTATTGATAGGAAAAAATGCTAAGACAGCATGCAGAAAGTTTTATATAAAGTAGTCCCAAATGATACTGATGGGAATTATTTTTGATGCCTTATATTTCAAAATTTGCTATAAAGAATCAGAAAAGAAAGGATGTAACTATTTTTGCATGCATCCGGGAGTATCACTTTGGCCAGTTCAGTTCATCACAATGGAAAATAGAGCACTTGAAATGTGGACACCACAGAAAACCAAACCTTATAAATAGATAACATTTATTTATTTCCTGAACACATTGTTATGATGTATAAAATTTAAACTTGAAGTTATTAAAGGATGTTATCTTTTTTTTCTCTATTTATACAACTGGGTTCCATTACAAAAGGAAAAGTGAAGTATTTGTTTTCTATGTCTAATTTTCACTGGACAAGAAACTCAGGTTTGGGACAATGACTAGGCTATTATCAGAGAAGGCACAGGCTTTTTGATTTGATATTTGCAATGGGAATATAGTGTAATTTGCTTCAGGTGTTGTGGGTTACGCTTTGCAGATAGGCCAGAACAACTGCAGCTCTTCTTCCTCTCCTCCTCTTCCTCGTGGTCAGCAGGTCTCACGTACGGTTATCAACACAGGTAAAATTAATACCAGTTTAAGCCTGTTTAAGGTCAGTGCAATGATCCCTTTGGACAAAATGGCCCATGGCCTACTGCTGCTACAGTGTGGCTTTGTGGTGGCAGGCTTTGACTTACTGACCATATCTATGGGACCACGGATATTCTCTTGAAGACTGCAAATAAGACAAGGAGGCTCTGGGCCTGACTCAGGAGGCTGAGGCAGGATTGCAGGTTTGTGCCTGGCCTGGGCAACTTACTGAAACTTTGTCTCAAAATTTAAAAATTTAAAAAGCTAGGTTGTGTAAGTAACATAGTGATAGCACACTCCTGGGTTCAATCCTGGTACCCCACCCCGGCACACAAAGCAGAAAAAAAAAACAGTTTTAAAAGAACTTGTCTAAATCCATGTGCACATGCACCTATGAAACTATTACTTTGTGTTAGACAAATTGCAAATTGATACAACTAAGGATGAAATTACATAAAGATAGTAATTGAGCGTATCTGACAAAACAATTTTAACTTTTATATATTTTATATAAAAAAGATGCATCATTAACCCATTAAGTCCCACATACTCATTCTGGAAGCATTTAAATGAAATTGACATAGGTGCATTGGAATAGGTTGGAAATCATAATCTAGTGCTTATATATTATTATATTAATTAATATTATAATTATTATAGCTATAATGTTCTTCTTATTATATAATTATATATTTTATGCTGTATTTAAATTTCATAGGTAGGACAATGGGAAAAACTATTAAAGTTTATATACCAAACCCTCAGAAAACATAAAAACCATTCACAATATCAAGATCTAGGTAAATAACTATAAAATATTTGGCATGTTTATGAATAATAGTTTCTGTAAACATATAAATATGAATACTTGTATAATTATGAATATTTAATTATGTACTTTTTACTTAAGAAACAGAGACAGGTGATATTCTGTGTTGTCTATAAGTATTAACAAATTTTGGGCTGGGATTGTGGCTCAGTGGTAGGGTGCTTGCCTAGCATGGGTGAGGCCCTAGGTTGGATCCTCAGCACCACATAAAAATAAATAAACAAACAAACAAATAAATAAATAAAGGTATTGTGTCCAACTGCAACTGAAAATATTTTTAAAATATTAACAAATATTAATTAATTTAACTTTTATAAATTAATTAATAAGATACTAATAAGGATTATTAGTATCTTAATTAAATAGACTAACCCAAATGTCTATTATTGGATTAATAGGTAAACAAATGTTTTATTCATTTGTTTATTATTTAGCCATAAAAGAAACTAAATGCTAATATGTGTTACAATGTGGATGGATCCCAAAAATATTATGCTAAATTAAAGAAACTAGGCAAAAGGTTATATATTATATGGTACCTTTTATATGAAATATTCAGAATCAACAAAAAGAGAGAGGAAACAGATATGTGATTGCTAGGAAATGGAAGGGTGAGAGAATGAGGAATGGTAAGTTAATAGTTACAGTTTTCTCTTGGGGTATCGAAAAAGTGTTGAACCAGAGATTGTGGTTGCAAAACAGTGTGTATCCACTAAATGCCATTTAATTGTACACTTTAAAATGGTTAATATAATGTGAATTTCACCTCAATCAAAAATCAATAAATGAAAGAAAATGGAAATGCAGAGAAGTTAAATAATTTGTCCAAGGTTAGCAGGATACTAAGTTGCAGATCCAGAATTTAAACTCAGGAAATATGCCTCAGTATACTATGTGCCTAAATATAATGTGACTGAAAATTGAATTTTATTTCTTGCTTTTAACATGATATGACTATAAGTAATTTTCAACCAAATAGTTTCTAAAATTTCCAATTTTGACCTAGAAAATAGTTGTAACCAGTACATTTCTGCACTTAAAACCTGATTTCTTAATATAAAGTCATTTTTTGTTTAGTGTCTTTTACACTCAAGATCTGGAAAGAGATGAGCTGAGGGTGGGCACATTCTTTCATGATATTGTTTCTTGCCCACAAAGCAGATCTGCCCAACTTCCTCCTTGGAGGAGGGAAATGGAGATGGAGGGAGAAAACTTGACAGTACCCACTGCTCCTTTTTTTCTGGCAGCAGAGTCCTGCATGTTAAAAGAGTCCAAAGGGGCCAAATGTAGAACAATTTTGAATTTCTACATCAGATAGAGAAGAGTTTGGGGTTTATCTGGAGATCAGGCTGATTTCACAGAATGGTTCAGGCAATGATGACATTTCCACCCAGGAAAAGTGAGTATATCAAGAAATTAGAGAATCCCCTTTCCACTGTTCTTGTCAAACACTATGGTCTTGGCAGTGGGGGCAGGTCTGTAGCAGGAGACAGGATAGGATGCACTAAGATGAAGAGGTGATGAATTCTTCCAAATTATTTGGAGCTAAAATGAGTGATCGGGAAATATTATTCAGTTAATGAAAATGATTTTTTGTTTGTTTGCTTTCTATAAATGTGTGCCATATTGAAAATACCTTTATCATGCTATTGAAAGAAATGTGAAGAATGTATAATTGCCTTTAGTATATTTTTTAAGAAATGGGAAAAGACAGAAAAATATTTGACAAGTGAAAATTTCCAAGGAATTAAATGTTAGTCATAATTTTCCTTTGGGTGTTAACAAAAGTATTGATTTTCACTATTTTACACTTTTGTTTTCATATTTTTAAGATTTCTATAAATGACATCATATTGCTTGTTTAATAGACAGAAATGCTGAAAATTAATTACAACAGATACTGCCCTCTTCAAGACAGAAGAGCAACAAATGCAAACTTTGGAGACTATTTGACTTCTTACCTGAAATTAGCAGAGCTTTGGAAAGTGAAAATCAAAGTTCTATTTCAAAATGCTGACAAAATGAAATGAGCACATGGCAACCTAAAGACAAAGAGCAGAGAGAGGTCACTTGGTATACTGAAACATGTCTTGGAGGATAGCTGTTAAGAAATAAGGAGCATTAAAAGAAAAAAAAATGGGGGGAAATAACCCTTTAAAAGCCAACAGAAGCAGATCTTCAAAACAAGAAAAGAAATCAGGAAAAAGGATATGAAGAGGAAAAAAAGCATTTAGAATATCTTTAAAAGAAGATACAAACTCACTAGGTTGGTGCACGCCAGTAATCCCAGCACCTTGGGAGGTTGAGGCAGGAGGATCAGGAGTTCAAAGCCAGTCTCAGCAACCACAAGGTGCTTAGCAATTCAGTGAGACCCTGTCTCTAAATAAAATGAAAAATAGGGCTGGGGATGTGACTTAGTGGTCAAGTGCCCCTGAGTTCAATCCCTGGTACAAAAAAAAAAAAAAAAAAAAAAAAAAAGATACAAACACAACTCTTGTTAAGTAAGAATTAGCAAAGCAGAATATGGGGTGAAGACAATATTATTACATGCATAAATATCTGCAGGTGCAAAGGACAGAGGGAAGAAAGGATATTGGTTGCCTTGGCTGTGAGAAGTCTTCTGAGTACAGAAAATGAGGAGGCAAGGGGACCCAGGAGGGCTGCCAAAGAAACTGGTGTCAGAACATACATGGCAGAGCTTCTCAAACTAATTATATTGAAGGACAACTTTTTCTCCTTCTCTTTCTCTTTCCCCTCCTCTCCTCTCCTTCTCTTCCTCATCCCCATTCTCCTTCCCCCTCCTTCTTCTTGATTTTTTTTTAAATTCTGATGTAAAAATTTGAACACAGAGTTTGACTGTCCAAAGCTCAGACACACATGGAGCCATACACAAGTCCCCCCTGTGATTGTGGTGATACTGGAATGGTCTATCCCTTTGAATAGATCAAGTTCACAGATCATATAGATAGAAGACACAGCACTCTCAAATTAGCATAAACATTTCTAAATGCTTATTCTTAAATATTACACTTATCACAAATTAGCTCCAGTTCATGGGCCACACTAAGTCACATCAAGGAAAGACATTTTGATTGTATTTTAGGTTCATAGAGAAATCACAAAAGGATTTTCAAATCTGAGTAGGATTAAAGGATTTGCATTTTAAATAATAAACAACAGTGGGCAAAAACATACTAGAGGTGGGCAAGGACAGAAAGAAGGTTTGGAGGAGATTGTTGTAATAAGGACATATTAATCATAGATAGTGAGCATGAAAATTTAAAATATATGTAAGATATGGCTTATTAATTGAGAGTTAAAACAATGAAAGAAGATTTGAGAATTCTGTTTAAGCATATGTGTAGATATTGCTTTCAAAATGGGGAAAACAAGGAATTTGTGGGGGATGGACATGGAAATTTTGGAATCAAGTGTGAAGTTTTGGTTATGCTAATATAAATGTGTTACAATTGAGTCAAATGGATTAAGAACAACATTTATTTAAAATATTATCATTCTCTAGTTGGGTTAAAATAAAATGCTTATATCACTGATCCCAGAATTCTAAACAATCATCTCAACAGTGGTTCTGATAAACTAATGAAATGTTCTGATGGTCTAAATCTTAGACCTCTGTACACAGTTGCTGTTGCTATGAATAGGTAAATTACTGACTTCTAAGTAGAACGAGTTCCCAATATGTGTATACCATCTAAAAAATGTCTTACTAACTTTTATGAAAAGTTTTCAGTTTTGGATTAGAAAAAGCAGATTTGCATTTGGAGTTGCTTTGTAAATATAGGTCTACAGCTGGATCTAAACAGTGAAAATGGAAATACATCTTGTAAAACACCTCAGAGTTCCAGAAAGGAGACATAGACACAAGTCAGCAAATGCCTTAGAGATTTGGAGAATAACTTTCAGATTCATACTAACTAACTTAAAAGTCCTGGAAAATTTGGCCACAGTAACTGTCCTGTTGATCTTTGCTAGTCACAAACAGCAACTTCATTCTCTGGTAAACTGGTAAGTATGTGCCATGCTATCTGAAGGGCTTCTCATTTAGTAAGAAATGTCCTGATGGTATACATGACAACATTAACTCAAGACCTTAACCTCTCAGTTGAATTTTTATCAGTTTTATGTAATATGATGCTACTCCGAGATACATCATCTTATAGTTGCTGCATTTGGGTGTTAATTCTAACTTCTGTTAGGGCTTCTCCTAAAGAGTTAATCTATTTGCATTCTGGTATGATCAGAATTTGTCTTATAATTCTATCTATAAAATTATTTTTCCATCAGCGAACAGGTTTAAGTATCATTCCTCTAACCTTGAATTTCAGTGGAAATGTACACATAACACAAATAGTATATCTAATGCTGAAGACTGTAGAAATATTTTCAAACTATGATCATCAATATTTTATTTTTTAATGAATATTCCTTCAAGGGAAGGAATTTACCTCATTCTTTCTAGTTTCTGTTTATTACAGTGATTCTCAGTGCATAAAATGAAAGTGAGTTATTTTATTGGTAAAACATCATTGAAAAATATAATTTACTTTGTTAGCCCACCAATTTTCTCAGAATGCTCAGTAATAGAAGCATATCCTTAAGGAATACATTTAGTCATGGTTGAAAAACTTAAATATGACAAATTCTTTACTTTGAAGACTCAGGGTTGACAGAGGGCAACTACTTCAACTTTAGAGATGAGATAACAGCAGTATTAATTGTTGCCAAATACATTAGACATAATCTTTTATTCCCAAATGAGTCATATGTGTGCAGTATGGCCTTTCTCAGTGACATTGTTATGAACAATATATTAGATTCTTTACTCTGATTTATCTCAGGGAACACAGTTATGACAGGATTCTGAACAGAGTATTAGCTGGTAGCCCCACAAGCTACCAGACAGGTTCTAATGTTCATAGGTAATTTATTTAGGAGTAGTTTTTTATTCTTATTTGTGGAACAAATTCCCTACAAATGTATATTGTGGGCTCTCTTTTTATGTCTTTGAAAAAAAAATTTATATTAAATATAAATATTTCTCTCTGGGCAAGATTAAATTCTGCTGAGCTGGTATCTATAACTATCCAGGGTCTGCACAGCTATTATCCCTAATGCACTGTCTGCATCAAGTGGTAATAACTCAGTCAGCTCTGTGCTTTCTAAACCAATCCACAAACCCACTCCATCAATTTCTGTGTGTGACTAGTGCTAGTTCCAGTTGCTTGCTAAAATCACATGCTTTTCAAGGCATCCAGGTCCCAAAGCATAGGTACTGTTTGTTAAATCTGCAGAGAGATTTAAAGTATTGGTTATCAATACTCTACAATTGTTATTGCTAAGGAATGAGATTTTTTTTTATTGTCAAGCTAGTTCTCCAGATATCAACTGGCAAATTCTGAAGGAGTTGCTATGGATTTAAGTGCTCTTGAGAATTTTTTCTCTCTAATCAACTGAACACTACATAATTGATAACACCTCTAGAACTGTGCTTAATATTTACAATGTGAAAGTGGACTTTTTGTTTTAAAATAGACCAGTATCTCTTGTAGATGTTATGATTAACCTAGTTAGGAAACACAGAGATCAGCAAAAGCTCTTACCTTGAAAAATTTACCCCATATATATTTCATTATTTTCTTTTTCAATGTTAGTACTCAAGTTCACTCATTAGCTGCCGCAGTCTGGCTGGGCACAGATGCCGCAGTCTGGCTGAGCACACAATCACGAGCCACCACACAGCTTGTAGATTCAAACAGCAACTCTTTATTCCCGAACTCACACCAGCCGTCTACAATCACGTTCTGGGGAAATCCACGTTCTCTGCCCAAATCCACCTCCACTGGGCTTCTGTCTCCCAAAATATACTGTCTGAATCCCGTGAGAACTCAAGGGGAACTCAGGCAGCAGGATACGCCCTATTCCCAGCAGGAATAATCTTAAACCTTAAACCTGGAACCTAAACTGGGAACGCCCTAAACCCGATTATGTTAAACCGGGAACACCCTAATCTGCCCTGGTCCTTGAGCAAGGTCAACTACATTCAATGTCACTGCAAAATGTCAGCAACATGGGGTACGCTGGCAAGGAAATTGTCATACCTACTTGGCTAATGGCTCCCAGCATCTCCCCCCTTCTGATTAATTAAACAACAAGCAATGTGGCTTAAGGACCGTGCCTGGTAGGTTGTCCAATTCAACAATTAGCCTAGGCGGGTGAAATTTTGAATCTTTTCTGTGCTGAGGATTAAAATATAAGGCAGATGTCTGGACCTTTATTAGAGAAAATTGGCATCTAAACAACAATAGCAAATACTCTACAAATTTGTGTGTTAATTGTGGGGATAAAGACATGTAAAAGACAAAGTGACTTTTTGTTGTTTTTAGCAGATGGAGTGCATTTTACCTGGGGTTAGTGGAAAAAAAAACTAATGATACGACTTGGATCTTGAAGAGTTGTAGGTAGAGCAGATGAGAAAGATTTTGTAGCCAAAGGGAAATTAATATGAAAAGGCAGAGTCAGGAAAAGTATGCTTTTCCCTCTCCATGTTAATACAAATTCTCTCTTAGTGTGACTAATCTTTAATGCCACATGTCATTTACAACCCACACCAGTACATAGGTTGGGTGATAAAGGCAAAGGATACCATTTTGTGCTAAAACATAAAGAGAGGTAAGATGAGATAGAATTTTATGCTTAGATTTCATGCTAGTAAAATAGTATTTCTAAAACACAGATGATTTTTTTGGAGGGGTGGGATGGGTCACAACTTCTATAAATAGATAATTCTGTTATTCCAGAAGCAGCGTATGTACTGAAAAGTTTCCCAGATATTTTTGTCACTGCAGTCTCTTTTGAAAAGGTAAGGGATTGAAGAGAAATATATTGTGAATAAATGTCTCTAAAAAAGCCAAAAGGCTATAATCAAGTTCCTTCTTGATTTTTCTGGAGGTGTATGTTTATAAAGTGGAACTTTGCAATTGTGATATCAATAAAGAAGTTTCCAGTAGATTTAAATTCTTGATGAGGTCAATTACTCAACAAAAATTGCTCTTTTCCTGTTTACAAGCTTATATCTTCATTTCTGTCCGTAAACCCTTTCTTATTTCGACCATGTTGTTAAAACTGTTTTTCTTTAACATTCTCTTATGACACAGATTCTCTTATCAACAGGGGAATCAGTTCCATTAAAGAAGATCTTTAGAATGAAATCATCTGTGGAATGTTTTACAAATGTGGTTCAATAAACTCCATATAATTTCAAAAGAAAATGATGCCTACAAGAACATCTTGGGAATTAGCATAAAAAACACTGTTTCTCTTAGACTTAAGCAAGAAGGACCTTTGGGAGAATAGGACTACTTTCAAATGCCTGATGGAGAAAAAAAAATCTCTTACTGGGGTTCTAAAGAACAAAATTTGCATATTAATAGAAGATTAAAGTGCCCATCAAGTATTCTGAAGCAGTTACTTTCTCTTGTCTATTTTGTTCTTCACATAAACATCTTTCATAATAAAAAGAAACTTGTGCCATTGGTATTTCAATGAGTCTCCAAGGTTTCCTGTTACAATAGGCCAGATTTTTGAAATGTCTAAAACCCTTAAATAAAGCTCTTTAGATTTTTACTTTTAACACAATGAAAAGGGTTATGTCTAGGAAAAAAAAAAAAAGAACACTTTCAAAGAAAGGACATGACAGAAAACTTTATTTAGAAAAGACATCCACCACCTCAAAAAGAAAAGAAAATACAACAAATAAATGAATGAATAAATAAACAAACTTTTAAAATTTCTTGCAATAAATAATATATACATATATTTCCAAAAATGAATATTAGAAGTAGTAACAGAAAAAAAAGAAGGCACATTAATAGGTAGAAAATTACTCTGAAGCATTTTAATAGTTTCATTGTGCCAAAAATACTATTTTTGTTATGTATTTCCCATGCTAATTTCTGTTAATGTTGTGAGGATTATCTTGTAATGGAAAGGTAGGTGTTCATCATGAACATCCTTAAAATTTAAAATCCAGGAAATATACTTGAAATAGAAAATACAGAGCAAAGTTAATGTAAAAAAATTGTAATATAAAAAATTGCTGTTGGTGAATCCTAAGAATATTTTGCACACTTCATGGGTTTCCCTTCATTCCCCTCTCCCCATTTCTGTTTCTTTTGGTTTTGCAGCTGCCTTCAAGTTCAAAGACCTGAGAGTATTGCCTTTCTACTGCTTTATCTGGAGTTTGACAAGGAGCAGTCATATTCAGTCACATGGAACATGAGTGTTTTTTTTTTTCCCCATTGATTTTAATACAAACGACTGCTATTTTTCAGATGAATTCTCTAAGCTGGACAATTTACTTTTTAAAGAATAGCATCTGTCTGTCTCTTCAATTAAGAATGTGTGGAATAAAAGTAAATCATATGTGGATTAACTTTTCACACTCTCTCAGGGTCTTAAATGTGAAATAACCATTTCCATTATGATTAGGCTGGTATTCCCTTTCTATGAATGTATTATATGCACCCTCAGTTTGAAAATGATATTTTTACAATGGACTTCTGTGTGACTATTTGGTTTTGCTTTGCTGCTTTCAGCTCCTAGGCCTCTCTAACCCCAATGACAAAGAAGCACAGAAAAGTGTGAGGACTTCAGCTGCAAGCTTTGGGAAACTCACCTCATGTGGAAGTGCTCCTGCTTTTCTCTCACTTTGAAGATGCTCACAAAGCTTCCTCTCTAACAGTGCCAGACATTTCTGGGCCTTGCTATAGCAATTCGCTGCCAGGGCTCAGGTTGTATTAAGGACTTAAAGCATTCTTTTGCTGAAAACACTGACTCTTAGATTGGGCCTGCAGATGTCCGATGGGTACCTAAAAACAGGATAAAAGTTTGGCATCTGTTTTAGTTAGCTTTTTGTTTCCATGACCAAAGATCCTGACAAGGACAATGTAGAGGAGGCAAAGTTTATTTTGGCTTGTAGTTTTAAAGGTTCAGTCCATAATCAGTCACATAGCTCTGGGCCCAAGTTATGGTAGAACATTATGGCAGAGGGTGTGGCAGAGAAAAGCAGCTCAGAACATGGCAACCAGGAAGCAGAGAGAGCACTCCACTCACCCACCCTACCTGCCTATAGTTACTGCCCAGTTAATCCATATCAGTGGAATAAAACACTAATTAGATTATACATCTCAAACATTTCTGAAAATTCTGGAAGTGTCTTAGACACAAGATATTGGGGGGGGCATATCTAAACCATAGTAGCATCTATGCTTTTATATCACATGACTCCTTTTATGACATTAAACTTTGGGTCATACTCCTGCTCAGCTTTACATTTATATCCATCTTACCCTTCTGACTTGTTCCTTTTAGAGTCAATCTCTCCTGTAATCACCGTGGATTCCAGGAACAACAGGCCTGATGGATAAACATCTGCCACAAGAGACAAAACATGAGGCAGGAGCAGCTTTCTATGGCCACCAAGGCCTTGCTTAATCATCCTGAGATACCAACAAGACCACAGCCAAGATTTCCAGTTACATAGCTCCAAGACTGTTGTTAGCCCTTTGGAGAGACAGACTCAGTTTTTCTCCTTATTATGGTCATACTGAGAATTTTTTTTTTCTTGTCTTCACCACCGTATGTCTGTTCCATTGGCCTTTTGGGATAGAGGTCAAACCTTGTCCACAGGGGCCCTCAGAATGAAGCCTCTAGCCTAGGACTTCATTTACAATTGTGCAGCAGCTCCAAATTTTGGATGAACTTTAGTGTTCTCAGTTATATTTTTTTGTTCTTATTCCTTCAATCTTGTTGATACACTTTCACTTCAGTTCTCAGATTCTCCAATCCTATCTTAACTATCAGTAACTCTTCTTAACTCTTGTTTTGTGATGCACTTCTTTTACTCAGTCCTCTTTGGACATGAGGTGCTTCCAAATATGCTTTCTTAAAAAAGAAATACAAAATTAAGACACCTAGAAGAAGAAGAAGCCTCCTGAGTAGGCATTTATTTCCTTGTTTTTCCTTCCCAACATGAATTGATAGAGTGGAGCCAATATCAACATTTTTAAGAGATGTTGTTTTACAAGTGTGTTTCTATCTAGTAATTCTGAAGACATTCAAGAGATCATTGTAAAGTTCTAATTTGAAGGAGATCTGTCCAATTTTGTTAGATGGAAAGGAAACAAAGAAATGCTCATGAGTGACCCTAATTATTGTATAGTTACTCAGTTGTAAATTTTATTTTATTTTAATTGTTGTTGACTTTATTTTGATAAAATTCTGTCATTATTTCTTCATGAATTAAGATGAGTGAATCATAATATAAAATGCAAGGAAATATCAGAAACTATTTGTTAAGACTTTTTTGTTTGTTTTAAAAAACGACTATCAGTCAGACACAATTATTTTGCCAGATGTTGGAAATTAATTCCTAAATACCAGGTCATTGGATTCTGTTTGTATCTTGTTTGGATTTGACTTTGTTGATTACTCACAACTACATGAGAATCCCCCTTTTTCCCCTCAAGACATCATTTTCTTCTATATTACTTACCTTTTCTCCCTATATCTACTCCCTAGGTTCTGGTTCTACTTATTGTGGAGTTAGTTTCTTAATAATTTATTGTTATAATATGGACTGATGTGTGCTCATTGTAAAAAATCCAAAAAATGTAAAATAATAATAGATAATTATGCAGTATATATTTCAAAATGCTAGAAGAAAGGATTTTGAAAGTTTTCATCTCAAAGAATTGATATAACTTTAGGGAGATACATATATTAAACCTGATTTAAATATTTAATGTATACATGTATTGAACATTTCATGGTGCCTCATTAATGTGTATAACTTTTATATTTTTGTGTAAAAGTTAAAAACAAATAAAAAACAAAGTGAAGAAATCTCAAATTGCTATCTTGTGATCCACAAAATGTACTGTGCCTATTTAATACATTTATCTTAGCATATTTCTGTTTTGGAGCATTAAAAATATTAGCTTCATGCTCTACATATTATTTGATAATTTTCTTTAATTTAATGTGTCATAATAATTCCCCCACATAATGACATTTTTCTACAATATGATATTTAATATCTGCTTGGGGTTTCAGTATAAGTTTTTACATAGTTTAATCATTCCTTTATTGTCTGATAGATAAAATGTTTATTAATCTTTGTACTCTTAATAAGACTACATACATCATCAACATTTTGGGATACATCCCCAAAGTACTAGTATATTCAGATTTTTTTTTTAAATAAAATATTTCCTTATAATAAAAGCAATAGACATTATTGTGGGTGAATGAGGAAAACAAACCATATAACTTAAAAAAATACAATTCATATCATATAACTCAAGAAAAATAATTTACATTTATTAAAACCTGGTATATATGATTTTATAAAATGTTATATATCTACATCAAATAAAATTATTCATAAAATCATATATTGTTTTTCATTTTTCACTTCTATATATAACTTTCTATTTCAAGCATGTTAGTACTATGACTCTTAAAGGCTAAAGGCTATTATACAACTCTACAACTGTGTGGTTGTAGTAATTTAATTTTTTTTTTTTAACATTGGGGATAAATTACTAATAGAGGCTCTGTGTTCAATCCTTAGGACAAAAAAAGAAAAAGAAAAAAGAAAAAGAAAATAAAAGCAAAGGATGAATTACTGCAGATAAATTTTGCTCATTCTCTTCTTTATTTATTTAAAATGATTTCTGAGAACTAGAATCACTGAGTAAAAGAACAAACAATATTTTAAGATGTTTTTGCAATACTACAGATTTATTTTTTATAATATTATCAAGACAATTTGAATAATTTACTTTAGCAATATGGGGGGCCATATTTTCAGCTTGCTTAATAAAATTGACTTTTCTATTTTGTTAGTCAAATATATAGAAAATATCTCAACATGAATCTTAAATTTGAACTCACTTCATTATGAATTTGCTTGAAAATTTTTACATGAAAATTCACAATTAGTATTCTTTTTTTGTTCTAATGAATGAAATATTTATTCTTTAAAAATTGTGTTTGAAAGTTCTCTTAAATATTAAATAAGTTCTATTTAAAAAATTACAGAATCTTTTTTTCCAAGTTTGTCTCAAGTTTTCTAATTTTCTAATGGTATTTGTGCTCTTATTTTAAAATATTGTGTAATCAAATCAGTTTATTTTCAATTTGTGTTGAAAGGTCTAATGCGGGGAAAGGTCTAATGTACACTAACAAGTTAGCCTACCATAATTTTATGGATGCTGATAGAAAATACAAGACTCCTGGGTGAGAGGTAGCAATATTACTCGTAACAATAGCTGTAGCCAGAGTCTTTTTTGTGCTACTTATTAGATCTATGATATTTTGCAGGACAATACAAAGAGAGAAAGATGATACCTATATATTCAACTGGTTACATTGCAGGAAAAGAATCCTGGGTTTATGGAATACGAGATTTTGTATAATGGACAGTAAGTATTCCTGTCCTTTGTTTTGGAGGGAGGTATTATGTCTTCCAGAACTATAAATGATAGGAGTCACACTTTCTAAATGTAAGTTATTTTTATACAAACATATTTTAAAAGATAGTAATGAGGTTTAGGACATGTTAGTCCGGAATGTAATACTTTGACATTTGAGAAAATAGTAGAAGCAGGAAGATGTTTGATATTTTTCTACACTTCTCTGGAGTAGGTTAAAACGTAATTCTAAGAGAATTATGAAAAGACACCCTTCTTATACTTAAATAAAAGGAACACTTTTGTCTCTGGAAACAAAGTGAAATAAAGAAAAATCTGAACAGGTCTTACTATCCACCACCCCCTGCAGTTTATCATTAGATTATACCTTTGTCTAATTATAGTTCTGCATGACTGTTTGCTGTTTATCAAACCTAAGCATAAAAATGCATAGTTTCCTTGTTTATTTCAATCTTTATTTCTGAAGTTTCCCATGTCATATAAAACTTATACTAAATAAATCAGTGTGATTTTCTCTTATTAATCTGTCCTATGCTATATAGGAGCCTACACCATGAACCTAGCAGTGGATGACAAAAGAAGTCTTTTTTCTCCTACAATGGTTTTGAACAAAGGTCAATCAGTACCCTGACTGTAGATAACTTGAAGTAGAAGTGACTACTAAAGATTGCTCCACAATGAAAGAAAATGATTATTAATTGGTTCATACATAATGGTCTATAATGAAAAGCAAAATCCATTTTTATATCTCTTTTGTTCTCAAATTTTAACTTTTAAACAAAACAATTTTAGCCATTGTTGCTCTTAGCTTTTCTCGTAAATGTGGAAACTTTTTCATATTTCCAAATAATATTTTATATATTATGTATTAATTTTTACAATCTAAATGATACCATAGTAGCAAACTAAAAAAATCCCAATGGATTAAAATGTTTTTTAAGAAAGAATGTTTGCCTATGTAGTCTTATTTTTCTTTCATATTTTTTGCCTTTTGCTTACTTTTAGACAATTTTTAGTATAAATATGTAACATGTAAGATTTTCTTTTATCTTAGTGTAGTTTTCTCTTTCAACAATAATATGTTTATTCATCATTTATCTAAAACTCAAATATAAATTGGCGCTTTGTATTTCATCTGGCAGTCCTATATGGTTGTCCTATGAAACTTAGATGTAAGTAGAACTTCACAGGAAATTTTTATATTGGGAGCTGGCAGAGATTCATGGGATTAAAAGATCTGAATAAAGTTTTTACTCCTAATTTTTAAAGTTTTGTATTGAGGTTTCTATTTATATTGCATAAGTTGCTATCTCACTTCCACTTTTGGTCTGTGCTGTATAATTATATTTTCTGTAGCTTCCCTCCCCCGCCACGCCACCCATTTTCTACACATTGTCTTTTCAGCTTCCTGGCTACTTTTTGCTTTATTGGTTAGCAAAGTGCTAGGCTCTCTATGTGGGTCTCAATGCAATCAGCCTAGAGAACGTGTCCAGGGGTGATGTCTCCTGCCCCTGCATGAAATATTAGAGATAAAGCTGTCAACATTCAGCCTATAGCATATAAGAATACTCTGCCTAGCTTCTTCCTTACCTTTTCTTCATTTCTGACCTCTGATCTTTTACTTTTATTACTATTAAAAGTTTGTTTTCTAATAAGTATTTTTATATACTCAATAGAAGAAAACCCCCATCAATGTTAGTCTATCACATACTCTGGTATTTCTTTTTCTAAGCCTCAGTTTTCTCTTATAATAATCTCTCATAAAAATAGTGTTCACTTTATGAAGCTGTGAAAATAAAGAGGTTACTTAAGAAAACCATATATTATATAGAATATAGAATGTAATTGATAATAAATAAGGTTTCTCTTATATTTTCAAGTTTTCCTTCTATTTGAGTGTAATTTGCTCTTCTCATACCATATAAAAATTTTGGTTCTGCTGGCATCATTAGTTTTCATTTTTGCCCCATTTCATTTAGCTCTTATTTTAAATAGTTCTCCCTGCCCTCCAACCAGTTGCTTTTATATATATTTTATACTTCATCTTTATTTCCGAGAGCAAATATTTTCTTGAATATAAAAGAAAATATAAACAGATACTATAAGAAATTTGTTTCTTTAGTATGTTTCCAAAGCAGATTTGCTCTTTTAGTTCTATTTTTCTTCGTTCTATTTTCTTTGTTTGTTATATAAACTTCCGCTCAGTCCTGTGTGGGTTTCATTTTTGTTTATTTAGTCAGAATATTGTTTCCTTGCCAACAGATGCTTCAATGGAGAATGTCTAGATTCGTCTTGGGTTCAGGATCCTGCTTTCCAGGATCTTGTTGGAATGACCTTCTCAGGTATTCATAGAACCATAAGCCAGTTAGATGAATCAGTAACATCTGGAAAGCGTGTGTTCTCTTCATGGAGAACATGAAGTTCAAACTTTATTCCTAATTGCTGAAGCCCCGTGGTCAGATTTACACATTCAGATTTCAGTTCAGCATGAATTTTCTTCTAGCTCTCTATTTTTGCAACATTAATATAAAGCTCTACTAGCTAGTGTTGTTTTTGTTTCTGGAATAGACCTAGTTGTCTCTCCCTCTCTAGTATTGAAGTTATAGAGCTGCTTTGGTTTCCCCTGCCAGTGAAGAGACATCATGTATTCAAAGCCAGCTAGTAGACTTTATTGGGTATCCATGAAGAACAGACCACACAACTAGGAATCAGAGGAAGAAAGTATTGTTTTCTGCATATGATAGCCTCTAGTTTCAGCAATGCGTTACCAAGACAAATTGGATTCACATAAAGTATTAACATTAACTACATTTTTTATAGTATCCATTACCTGTTTATCTTATTTTCTTTGACATTTTGTTTTTTATCTATTTGGCTTATAAAACTAAATATATCAACAAAACAGGGAAGAAGAATTGACTGTGTTAATCACAATGCAGTGACTTTCTACTGTATTAAATCATTTACCATGAGGAATTCTTTGATCATTAATTTTCCAAATAATATTTTAGATAGAGAAACACTATGCTATTCTTTTGGCATTTCTTTTTATATATTTCATGATTTAAATTTAAATTTCCTTCTTCTTTTCTGTCACTTTTTCTAGACATACTATAAATAATCCCATTAAAAGAGATTGGTTTCATTACTTAAGAATTTAAAATTGCATTTACATTAATTCAATGTCTGAATTCTATCAATTTTATTTCATTATTTTGATCCATGCCAAACAAAATTATCAACTGTAGAACTATGGAACTAGAGATATAGAATGGTTTCACTTCTACAGTTCACTTACATTTTCTTCCCAGATATTAATTTTTAAAATATCTGAGCATCAATGTAAGAAATAAAAATTTGTAGAATTAGAATACAAGAATACCACAAAGAGGAATTTTTATCCATAGTTCTTCAAACTAGTCATTATCATTTTTGCATACCATTTTATCATTTTCCAATGAATATGTCTAAATTTATATGTTGCAAAAACTTAGAGCATTACATAGTATTTTTACATAACCAACTTGTTATACTAGTAAGATGCTGTAAATATTTTTCCATGTCATTATTCCTTTTTTTGACATTAGTTTAAATGGAGGCATGACATTTCGTTTAACCAATTCCATATTGAGGATATTTTAGTCTCTTTCCATATTTTTCCCATTTTAAACAAAATTTTCATGGACATTGTTTTTCAGACACAGCTGTAATTCTTTCCTCAGGGCAAATTTCCCAAAATGAAATTGCTGGATCAAAGAGGAGACACTCTGCAAGAAGTTGGCTACATGCTGCTTCATTTCCCTACTGCAGGATGCTTCAGTCTCTACTCTCATCAGCAGTTTACCACTAATTTTCAAAGGGTGTTGTAAGGTTTTCAGTGTAGCCAATGATGCTGGTGAATTTAGAGCTGTTACTTAGTAAAGTCATAAGGACAACCTGAGCTGCATATAAAAAAGTTTCTGTTTTCTGATTATTTTTCCAGTTCTGTGCATCTCACAGTACTTGCATTCAGGAGATATACAGAAGCATATGCTATTGTTCCTTCCTTTACCAACTCATTCAGTAGAATAAATGTACACATGTGATACGTTAGAAATTTACATCAATATTTGATCAGAGTCTAATTTGTTTTCTAACAATAACATGAATCTTAGAACATCAAAAGGCCATCGCCTGGAATGAATTGATGAATCCAGAAGGGTTGTGCTATAAGGTTTAGTTGAACTTCAGGGAATGAATGATTTAAATGGACTTGATGGAGGATGGCCAGGAGGTGAGCTTTGTATAAGCAGAATTTCAAAATGAGGAGGGAATATTCAGGGTACAATAAGGAAAAAAAAATGAAAGAATCTAACAATTAAATGGAGGCATGACATTTCATTGAACTATTTGCTAATATCTTAGTATTTGCTAATATCTATGCCAGGTAATTTACCAAAAACAACTCTAAGACTGTGGAATGAATCTGACATAACTTTCCTATGTACATATATCAATACACCATGGAAAATCTCACTATTGTGTATATCCACAATAAATTAATTGAAAAAAATAACTATGGGTAAATGACAGAAAGATTAATAGAGGGAAGGAAGAAGTGTAAAGGGAAAGGAAAGGGGAAAAAGAGGTACTGGGGTCTGAATAGAATAACAGTATTCCATGCTTATATAATTATGTCAAAATGGATTCTATGGTTATGTATAACTAAAAAGAACCAATAAAAAAGAAAAACTATTAATATTATTATTCTCATTTCACTGCATTCCAGATAGATAGTTCCATTACTTTTATTTAAGCATATATACTTATGACTCACACAGGGTTATCTACACAAATCAATATTTTGCCTTAATTGCCTTAATTCCCACCCAGTTGGTTTATGATTAGGCTGATTTATTTTTTCCCCCTATACTAGGGATAGATCCCAAGGGTGCTTTATCCCTGAACTACATCCCCTGCCATTTGCCTTTTCTTTTCTTTCTTTCTTTCTTTTTTTTTTTTTTTTGTAAGATAGGTTTTCAGTAAGTTGCTGAGGCTGGCCTGGAAATTATGATCCTCCTGTCTCAGCCTCCCAAATTGCTAGGATTACAGGAAAGCTGATATAAGTAACCATGCATGCCTACGTGCCAGTTTTAGAGCTGATCTCTTCTGTAGAACCATCTAGGTTGAATGTTTTGGTTCACAGCAAATGTTAGTAATTCCAATTGTGTGACATTTAAATAAGAGAATAATAATTTAAAGTGTGAAAGTTTATAAGAAGCATAGTTCTGTTCACTAGGTGAATATGACAACAACTGTTGCCTGGGAGACTTTTTGGATTTCTGGAGCAGTTAGTGCTTTGTGTCACACAGGCACTGTCATCCTGAGTCCAGCATCTAGGCATGTAAAGGCAGTCAAGTGTAGGGTCCCTACAGATCTAGAAAATACCAGTGAAGTCCTTTATTTGAATCACGATTATAGGTTCAGAAGAATTAGGAAGTTGTCACTTAACATGACCATTGGAAAAGTAAAGTATTGACGGATATAAAGTTATGTAATTGTACTGGTTTATTGGGACAAAGTAAGGTGCAGGGAGAGGCAGGAGTTGGTGGGATGACAGGCAACAAGGCAAGTCTAGATTAGTTATCTTCATTGCAATAAAACTGAGGGCAATATTCCCCAGTTCAAGTGTTAAGTGCAAGTTGGATGTATAATCACAGCCAAGTCCATGTATGTGAAAACAAGCAAGGTTACCAGCAATGCCAGAATCACAAAGCTATTTACTGATTTAAGCCAGAACTCAATCCCAGGTATATTTATGGTAATGTCATGTTCTTTCCATACATTATTATTTGTGTGGGTAGACTGGCATGACTGCCACAAAAGGATTTTGAGAATTAGGGAAAATAATGTTGGAAAGTTAAGCTAGGACCAAATTATGGAGATTTAATATGTTAAATTGGAATTTTGCAGACTTGTCCCTTCTTGTTGCGATGCCTCTAGTTTGATCTCATGCTGTACTGCTTACCAACTTGCTTGGTAATAGGACTCACATAAGGTGCATATTAAATGGATCCTTAGCCTCTCTCTAAAAATTCTGATTGAGGGAGCTGGGGACAGAACTCTGCAATCTGAATCTTTAACACAGGCTTCAAGTTATTCTCTGGAAAGCATGCTTCAAAAACCTCCCAAGTGTGTTACCTGCTAGTGGGTATGCTCCCTCCTCTATTCAGGTAGGAAGTCATTTATTGAATTGTTCCTGTGAAGAAAGTGCTGTGGGAAACCCAGAAAGGAATAGAGCTAAGCCCCTGCCTTTACCAAGTTTCCTTTGGTAATTGAAAGATGCTTGTTAGGATCTCTCTTAAACACTTATTATTAGGCAGTCATCTTATTAAGGGAAGAATTTATTATGACTTGATTTTTCTGGTTTAACAAAAGACATTTGAAAATATTGATTACTATTCACTTGTTTAAAAAATATGTATATCTTGACTGTGCATTTTTCTGTATTTAATTTGTATTTTCATTGTTATGAAGGTAAAAATTATTTATATAAAATGTTTCTATTATAGTTTTGGATCTGAAATACATAATCAAATTACTGAGAGGCCTGATTTCACATAGATATGAAAAGTTTCTATTGATTATCTATTTAACCAAGCTAGCTGATGCTCAAAATGCCAGTTTGGGAGGTATTTTAGAAACCATAAAAAATTTGAATTTTAAATTTAAAACTCTTGGCACCATAGGTTTTTTTTTTTTTTCATTGCGATTACCCAGAAAATATACAATTTTTAAACCTCTATATTTTATTGACAGCCCAACTCTTTAAATGTATCATCAATTTAAGTTTCCATTCAGTACTTACTGGAGGCATTTCCACCAAACTAAAAGAGACCCAAATATCATACAAATCCCAGTTAAGATTGTACATAAATATGGAAACTTTGCTTGAACTATTTAGATATTTCAAACAATAACTATAAACTTTAGTAATCAGAAGGGACATACAAACTTTCTAATTTTGACTATTTAAAAAAAAATCATGAGCCAAAAATCTGCCTTTGCTTGTTGGGTACTTCAGGAGAAACAAATAAACCAACCAACCAACAAATAAACAAAAAAAAAAAAAAAAAAAAGAGAAAAACAAAACTAAACTAAACTGAATTATCCAGCTAATTTTCTTATTTTTTTTCACTTATTTTTCTTAAGGTCCTGGCCCCATTTTAACATCTGACATCATCAGCTTCTCCAGGACATTTGCAGCCTGAATTGGGAACACTGTTTTTCTATCTTGAGAAACTG
Source organism: Marmota marmota marmota (assembly GCF_001458135.2). Classification (NCBI taxonomy): domain Eukaryota; kingdom Metazoa; phylum Chordata; class Mammalia; order Rodentia; family Sciuridae; genus Marmota; species Marmota marmota. The sequence continues at coordinate 64,084,818 of NW_026000026.1, read as the reverse complement.
TGAAGCTTAGATTGGGCAGGACTGAATATAGTACGTCATGTGATTCAGATCCCTGGGTGTTAAGCATCCTACCTTTGAAACTTGTTATGTTCTCAGCATTCACCTTCACTCTCCTGATTTGAGCACCTTCCAGTTTATTCTTCACTATTGGCTTTTCTGTTCAATTTAGTTCAGTCTAATGTTCTGATTTTTTTTTTCCTTCTAAAGGACAAGAACTAATGCTCTAATTTAGAGGACTCAAGTACCATTTTTGCCCATTCTTCATCAGAGATTGCACTATTCAAGTACTTTGCTTTTTTTAGATGAATGCCCTAATTTGTTCCTGTTATACAGAGTGACAAATCTTAGCTCTATATTAAAAAGGTCTCATCACAAGTTTCAGATACCTGGGAATATGGAATACAAAGAAGTAACATTGAGTGAATAAAAGGGTCTCTGACTTTAGGAGTGAAAACTCTTAAAATAAAAGGTCAAAATTAGCTTTTGGGGATAATAAGAAGGCACCTCCAAAGGTAAGATGAATTATTTCTGTGATTCCCAAGACAGCTGAACTTGACATCACAATTTTCTAAATTATTGCAAATAACAATATAAAAAATATTTGGAAAACAAAAGATGTTGGTAGGTAGAGGTAGTCAATATTTCAGAAAATCTTGTAAACTTATAAACAAAGAAAGCTGTATTTATAATTTTTAAAACTTACCAAATCTGGCATTAGGATGAAATAACTTTTTATTTAGGGCTAAAACATAATGTAAAAGTTAGACCACATTTGACTGAAAACAAATTAAAGTATATTTACCTGAAAATTTGGACTAAATGTATTTTATTAAATATAGTTTACCTAAAAATATTGAGTTTTTCTCAGTAATTTTCAGTCTTAAAGGCAAGTTATTGAGTGGCAATGAAGGATCAATAATAGTCTCACTAGGAAAGGATAACAGACAGAATAAAAACCTATTTTCCTTTTTGGTTTATTTAATATATGTTTAGAAAATGTGAGCTATTAAAATTAGATTTATAGCATTTATCAGAGTGTTTTCCTCTTTTTAAAATTAGAACATATTTGATAGCAAAACACATAGATCTAAGTATACAATGAAACGAGTTTTAGTAAATACAGACATTTATGTTAGTCCTATCTTTATCAAGGTATGAAAGTTTTATTCAGACAAGAAAATTCTCATGTCCTATTCCCAGTCTCCCTCCCATCCACAGAAGCAACCACTGTTCTGATGTTTGTCTCCATAGTTTAGTTTGCTTTCTAAAACTTCACGTAAGTGGATTTTTTGTGTGTCTAGCTTTATCCACATAGTTGTAAATACCAGCTTGTATACTTGTATTGCCAAATAGCAGTGTGTTGTTTGAATATACCAGTTTGTTTGCAGATGGACATTTAAAAAATAGTTTGACTCTTATGAATAGAGCTGCCATTATCATTTTTATAACTAGTCATGGATATTTCTTTTTGGTAAATAGTTGTAGATTTAATTTATAAGAAATTCTATATAGTTTTCCAATGCTGTTGTACCATTTCGCATGTTTAACAACACTGTATGAGTTCTGTTTGCTTTTCATTCTTACCGAAAATTTGGCTTTTTAATATATATTCTAGTTGGTACATGGGCATTTTACTGAATTTAATTTGCATGTCCTTGATATCTAATAGTTTTCAGAACTTATTGACATTTATTAATTCACATTTTGTATCTCCCTTTGTAAAACCTTTTATCCATTTTTACTTTACATTACTTTTTTAATATTTTTGTTGGTGCACTGCAGTTGTACATAATGGCAGAATTTGTATATGCATACAATATAACAATATAATTTGGCCAATATCATTCCCCAATATTTCCTCTTTCTTTCCCCACTTTCCTCCCCAGGTCAGTTTTCTCTACTCTACTAATGTCCTTTCAGTTTTCAAGAGCTCCCCTCTACCAACCTCTCTTTTCTTCTCTAGCCTTCCATATATGAGAGAAAACATTTGACCTTTGACTGTGTTCTACTTATTTCACTTAACAAAATCTTCTCAAGTTCCATCCATTTCCTGAAAATCCCATAATTTCATTCTTCTTTATAGCTCAATAAAATTCCTTTCTGTATACATATAACATTTTTTATCCATTCATTTACTGATAAGATAAGGCTGGTTCCATAGTTCGGCTATTGTGAATTGTCCTGCTGTAAACATGGGTATGCATGTATCACTATAGAATGATAAAATTAATTCTTTAGGATAAATATCAAGGAGTAGTATCACTGGGTCATATGGTGATTACATTTCTAGTCTTTTGAAGAACCTCCATACTTATCTCCATAGTGTTTGTAATAATTGACAATCCCACCAACAGTGTGAAAGTGTTGCTTTTTCTCTGCATACTCTCCAGCATCTTTTGTTGTTTATATTATTTTGTTTTGGTACCTGGGATTGAACTCAGGGACATGCGACCACTGAGCCACACCTCCAGCCCAATTTGTATTTTATTGAGATACAGGCTCTCAGTGAGTTGCTTATTGTCTTGCTTTTGTGGAGGTTGGCTTTGAACTCAGGATCCTCTTGCCTCAGCCTCCTGAGCTGCTGGGATTGCAGGTGTGCGCCACCACACCCTACTATTGTTTATGTTCTTAATGGCTGCCATTAAAAGTGAAGTGAGATGAAATCTTAGTATAGTTTTTATTTGCATTTCCCTAATTGTTAATGATGTTGAACATTTTTCATGTATTTGTTGGCCATTTGTATTTCTTTTTTGAGAAGTGTCTGTTTAGCTCATTTACCCATTTATTAATTGGGTTATTTGTTTTGTGTTAATTTTTTGAGTATTTGTATATATTCTGAATATTAATCTTCTGTCAGAAGAGAGATAGCAAAGATTTTCTCTCATTCTGTAGGTCCTATCTTGACATTCTTAATTGTTCCTTTATTGTGCAGAAACTGTTCAGTTTGATGCTGTCCCATTTTTTAACTCTTGGCATTAGTTCCTTAACTTTAGCTGTCCTATTAAGAAAGCTGTTGTCTGCACCTATGTGTTGGAGTATCAACCCTATATAGTCTTCTAGAAGTTGCATAGTTTCTGGTCTAATTCCTAGGTCCTTGATCCATTGTGAGTTGACTTTTGTATAGAGTGAGGCATAAGAATCTAGTCTCATTTTACATATTAAAATCAGTTTTTCCAGCCCCATTTGTTAAAAAGACTATCTTTTCTTGAGACACTGCATGCTTTTGGCATCCTTTTCAAGAATAAGATGACTGTGTCTGTGTGGGGTTATCTCTGTGTCTTCTATTCTGTTCATATAAGTCTGTATTTATACCAGTATCAAGGATGATTTGTTACTATGGATCTTAGTAATTTAATGTCAGATATTGTGATGTATCTATCCTTTTTTGATTTAGAATTGCTTTGACTATTATAGGTCTTTTATTCTTCCAAATGAATTTAAAACTGATGTTTTCTAGTTCTGTGAAGAATGTCTTTGGTATTTTGATGGGGAACACATTGAATCTGTATGTTGCCTTTAGTAGTGTGGCAATTTTAATAATATTAATTTTACCTATCTATGAATATGGGAGGTCTTTCCATCTTATGGTGTACTCTTCAACTTCCTTCTTCAATGTTCTATATCTTTTATTGTACATGGCTTTATTTTATGTGGTTAGATTTTTTACTAGGTCTCCTCTCCCTTTGGTATTACGAATGGGATCATTTTCCTGATTACTTTCTCAGTAGATTTATTGTTAATGTATAAAAAAGCTATTAATTTTGTATGTTGATTTTGTAACCTACCTCTATGCTGAATTTATTTGTTAGCCATAGCAGCAGTCTTCTGGTGAAATATTTTTGTCCTTTAAGCATAGGATCATATCATCAGAAAACAGTGATAAATTGACTTCTTCCTTTCATATTTTTATCCCTTTTATTTCCTTCTCTTGCTTAATTGTTTTGTCAAGAATTTCTAGTACTATATTAGATAGGATTGGTGAGAATGTACATCTGTGTCTTATTCCAGATTTTTAAAAAACATACTTTCAGTGTTTCCCCATCCACTATGATGTTTGGGTTTGTCATATATAATATTTCTTCTAATGTTGAGGCAAGTTCCTTCTATTCCTAGGTTCTTCAGTGCTTTTTATCATAAATGAGTGTTGAATTCTGTCAAAAGCCTTATCTGCATCTATTGAGAGTGTTTTTTTCCTTTTGTTTATGTGATGAATTATATTTATTAATTTGAATTTATTAAATCATCCTTACATCCCAGGGTTAAAATCAACTTTGTTATGATGTACAATCTTCTTACTATAACATCAAATATAATTTTCTAGTATTCTATTAAGAATTTTTGTATTTAAGTTCATCAGTGATATTGATTTACAGTTTTTATTCCTTGATGTGTTCTTATCTGGTTTTGATATGAGTGTGATATTAACATCATAGAATGAATTTGGAAGTGTTACATCTCTTTCTGTTTCATGGAATAATTTGAAGAACATTGGCATTAGTTCTTCTTAAAGAAGAAGGTTTGGTATAATTTAGATGTGAATCTATATGGTCCTGGGATTTTCTTTGTTGGAAGGTATTTTGTCACTGCTTCTATCTCATTGCTATTTATTGATCTGTTTAGATTTTCTTTGTCCTCTTGATTCAATTTTTGTAAGTCATATGCATGTAGAAATACACACACACACACACACATATATTTTTTTAAAATAGATTTTCCAATTTACTAGAGTATAAGTTTTCAAATAATCCATAATGATCCACTGAATTTCTGTAATATCTGTGGTGATTTCTCCCTTTTCATCTCTAATTTTATTAATTCAGGTATTCTCTCATTTTCTTTTGATAAGTTATTCTATGGGCTTATTAATTTCATTTATCTTTTCAAAGAACCAAGTATTCATTTTATTGATCCTCTAATATTTTTTTTATTCTCTATTTAATTGATTTCAACTCTGATTTTAATTATTTACTTCCTTATAGTAGTTTTGGCATTGGTTTGTGTTTTTTTCAACAGTTTCAAGATGCATCATTAGGTTGTTTGGGAGATCTCCTGGTTTTCTTGTGTAGGCACTCTATAAACTTTCCTCTTATAAATGCCTTCATAGCATTCAGAGATTTTGGAATGTTGTATCACTATTCTAATTTAATTTTAAGAAATTTTAAATTTCAGCCCTGAGTATGTCTGCCACCCATTCATCATTCAAAAGTATATTGTTCAATCTCCATGTGTTTATATAATCTGCAGGGGTTCTTGGTGTTGATTACCAATTTCATTCCATTGTGGTCCATTAAGATGCTAGGTATTATATAAACATTTTTTTTTTTGTATTTGCTAAGAGTTGCTTCATGGCCTCAGATATGGTCTATATTAGAAAAGGCTTCATGCGCTATGAGAAGAATGTGTATTTAGCTGTTGTTCAATGAAACATTATAGATTTCTGTTAAGTTCATTTGACTTATATATAATATTTTCAGGTTCAAACATTATTACTGAATTTATGTCTGGATAACTGTTCTGTTGGTGGAAGAAGTGTGTTTAAATCAACCAATATTATTGTTCTGGGATCTAGCTGAGTTCTTTAGTCCAAGTAGTATCTGATTTACGTAATTAGGTGCAGCAATGTATGGTGCATAATTATTTACTCTTGTTATATCTTCCTATTGGGTTGTTCCCTTTATCAGTATGAAGATTTCTTATCTGTTTTGTTGGATATGAGAGTAGCTACTCCTGCATGCTTTCAGTCTCTATTTACATTGGTGTATCAACTTCTATCCTTTTACTTTCAGCATCTGTCTGTCTTTATCTATAAGGTGAGTCTCTTGCAAATCCCATATAGTTGGATCTTGTTTTTTAATTCATTCTGCCAGTATTTTAATTGGAGAGTTGAAACTGTTTACATTCAATGTTATTTACAAAGAGATGTATATTAATTCCTGCCATTTTGATTTATTTCTAATATTTAATTTGGTCCTGTTTCTCATTTGCATAGCCACTCTTTAGATTAGATTTGTTCATTTGGGTATTCATTTCTTTTTTAATTTATTCTGTGTGGAGCATTTAAATATTTTCTATAGTGCCAGCTTAGTAATCACAAATTCTTTTAGTTTTTGCTTATCTTGGAAGGTTTTTATTTCTTTTTCAGATTCTAAAGGATAGCTTTGGTGGATACAATAATCTTGGTTGAAGGTTATTTTCTTTCAAGATTTGAAATACAGCACTCCAAGTCCGCATGGATTTTAGAGTTTGTGCTGAGAAATATTAAGTAATTCTGATTGACTAGCCTCTAAATACAACATGACATTTTTCTCTTGAGGCTCTAAAATTCTATTATTTTTCTGTATGTTAGGCATTTTAATTATAATGTGTCCTGAAGAGGTTCTTTTTTGATGTTGTCTAGTTCAGGTTCTAAATGCCCCCTCTATCTGAATGTCCACCTCATTCTCAAAATCTGGAATTTTTTCTGTTATTATTTCCCTGCAGAGGTTATCTATGACATTAGTCTGCATCTCACTACCCTCCTCAATTCTAGTATTTCTCAAATTTTATCTCTTAATATTGTCCCAGATTTCTTATATATTCTGGCCATGATTACATTTTTTCTTTTATTTAATATTGTCTGAATGTTCAAGGCTGGCCACTTTGTCTTCCAGTGCTGAGATTCTAACTTTAAGATAGTCTACTCTATTAGAGAGACTTTTGACTAAACATTTTATTCAGTTTGTTGTATCTTTAATTTCCAAGATTTTTGTTTGGTTCTTTTTCAATATCTCTAACTCCTTATTGAATTTCTTATTCATGTCATGTACTGACGTCCTTAATTCTTTTACTTGTTTTTCTGTGTTCTCTAGGAATTAATTGATCATCTTTAGCATCATTGCTTTGAATTCTTAATCTGCCGTTTCATCCACTTTAATATTTTGGAGTCATTTGCTGGGTGAATTGTGAACTTCAGGAGATATCTTGTTACCATTTTAAAAAAATATTGAATTCCTGTGTTGGGTTTATGTATTTGTGGGGTGGAATTTCTCTTCCATTATTATGTTTGGGCCTTTTTAGGGAAAAACTGTATATTGCCAAAGTGTTCTAGAGTGATCTAGATTGAGACCATCCATAGGAGTGGTATCTAGAGCCTTTATGCTAACTCTCTTTCTTTCTGTAGTAGTCGATGTCCTTGAGTGGGATCTGAGGAACCCCCCCCCCCCAGCTGTACATTCTTGGGGCCTGGTTGTTAATTTGGAGTTTGTGTCTCCTCTATTCTTTCGTATTAAAACATAGCTGAAGTTTAAATGTGGCTCATTTGTGTGTGTGGGTGGGGGCAAATTAAACTTTCTCAGCTGGGCTTAGTTGAGCAGCAGAATCATTATGCTGTTAACTTGTAGTGTCCCTGCAGATTCCCAGCATTTCATAGATAAAGGGGAATCAAACAGTAGCAATCACTAAAGCAAACAATATATAGCAATAAATTAAATACCTGGTGCCTACTAAGACATCTACACACTAATTACCACAAAAACAGCCATGACCCTTCACACATTCTGGTGCCCACAAATATAGCCTTCCCAGACTTAGACTCTGAATGTATTCATGCTCACCTATTTAATTTGCCACCTCTATTCAGCTGGTCATATGAGCTTCCAGTCTCAAAGGGAAAGTGAGTTGCACTATACCTTGGGTACAATCTTTACTGTGTCTATTTTTCTCACATTCTGCTAGGTACACTTAGACCACATTGTAGGCACTTGCTAGGACAGTGCAGCAACATTTGCTATGATCTTCCTACAGTGGCAAGCTGCAGCATGGCCTCCTCAAGATGGTGCCTGTCTCAGCTCTCTGCTTGTCAGGTAGGGCATACAGAGAAGTTTTCAAACATCAATTTATTTTTCAGACTCTGGGTTGGCAAAGTTCTACCTGCTTTTCGGATCTACTTGTCTTTCCATGCCAAATTTGTCTGTTGTGTTTCTCTCATTGTGTTATCCCTCCCCTTTGTAGTTAACCAGTGCTGCTGCAGCTGCTGAAACCAACTAAACTCCAATATACTCTTTCTTGATTTTTTGTTCAAGGCATCCAAATTTCTGAGTCTCTAAAAGATGGAATACCTAATGCTGAATACAGAATATTTAATACCAAGAAACTGGAAATGCAGCCTTCCTCTAATCCATCATGCTGTATCTCCCCACTTTTATCCTTTTTTTTTAAATTGGCATTTTTTTCTTTAATATTATTAAATTGTTGAAATTCTTCATGTGTAATAGATAAGGGTCCTTTTACAAATATATGCTCTGTAAATATTGTACCCTATCTATGACTTGCTATTCATTTTGGCAGTGGTTTTTGTTGATGGGAAGAAGTTGCTAATTTGAGTGAAGTCCATTTCATCAATTATTTCTTTTGTGGTTAGTGTTGTGTATTAAACATTGTGTATTCAAAGCTATGAAGACATTTTATTTTAAGTGTCATTAGAGTTTTAGCTTTTATATTTACAACAATCATTTCTATTGAATTAACATTTATAGAATGAAATAGAGTCATTTTATAATTTTTAAAATTTTTATAGCTTGATTTGTTGAAAATCTTTTTTTTTCCTACTAAATTGTTTGGAACATATGTTAAAAGTTGAGTCATTTAATAAAAACATATATATTTCTAGAGTTTTTACATGGTTCCTTTAATCTTTTTGTCTGCCACAGTCTGGCTGGGCACAATCAGGAGCCACTTGTCAAAAGAAACAAACTTTATTTTTAGAACCACACACGCCAAACAAAACTGCTCCTCAGGAAAACCCGTCAGAGCCCAACTGCCACCACTGGCTTCCCACAAGCCTCTCAACCTCCCCCACTCCTCCTGCTCTTGAGGCCGATTGGCTGGGTCGCGTGGGCGGAGCCAAAAAAGTCCCCCAAAGAGCAGCTCAGTAGTCTGAAAGGGCGGGGAAACAGCCCAATGAGCATCACCACAGAGGAGCCAATCAGCTAGAAGTTGCTGGGGCGGTGTGAGCCAATCATCAGCTGGCAGTCTGAAAGTTTGCTGGGGCCCCTTCAGCTGTGGCTCTCAACATTTGACTATCCTTAGGCCAGTACAATGCTGGTTTGATTACTAAAGCTTATTGTTATATTTGTATTTATATTGTAATAATCCATTTTTTTCCCCAAAGCTGTGTTGAACAGATTCTTTCAGCATTGGAAAAGAACTTTTTAATTTTTTTCACATTACATAATACCCTCTTTGGTTTCTCACTGCATAGTTTTAATAAAATTAACTATTTTTTGACTAAGTATGGTTATTTTTATATTTATTATTTTTATGGTTTATTAAACTTTGGGGATTTGTGGGTTCAGGATTTTCTAATTTGAACAAATTCAAGTTAATAATTTCATTACTTCAATTTTAATAATTTTATTATTTTTAATTTATTTTTCTTAATTAATTTCTTTATACTTTTTTCCCTGGGATTTCAATTACATGTATGTTGGACTGGGCATATATATTTATAATTATTATGTCTTGTTGGTGTATGGTTCCCTTGAGCAGTATGAAATGTCCTCTTTATCCCTTTTGATTAACTTTAGCTTGAAATCTACTTTATTTGATGCAAGATTAAAAGCCTGCTTGCTTCCCCAGTCTATGTGAGTGGTATGATTTTTCCCAACTTTTCATCTTCAGACTGTAGATGTCTTTTCCTATGAGATGAGTATCTTGGAGGCAGCATATTGTTGGATTTTTTTAAAATCCAATCTGCTAGCCTATGTCTTTTGATTAGTAAGTTTAGGCCATTAATATTAGGGTTATTATTGAGACATGATTTGTATTCCCAGCCATTTTTTGTTATTTAATTTGACTTATTTTCTCCTTTGGTTAGTTTTTCTTTTAGTATAATACCTCCAACTACTGATTTTCCTTGTTGTTTTTCATTTCCTCTTCATAAAATGTTTTGTCAAAATATTCTGTAGTGCAGGTGTTCTAGCTGTAAATTCTTTTAACTTTTGTTTATCATGGAAGGTTTTTATTTCATCATCAAATCTAAAGCTCAATTTTGCTGGAGACAAGATTCTTGGTTTGCATCCATGTTCTTTCAGAGCTTGATATATGTTCTTCCAGGATCTTCTAGCTTTCAGGGTCTGGGTTGAAAAATCTGCACATAACCTAATTTGTTTCTCTCTCATGGCTTTTAATATTCTCTCTTTATTCTGGATATTAGGAATTTTTATTATAATGTAGCTTGGTGTGGATCATTTGTGATTCTGTACATCCTGTAAGCCTCTTGAATTTTGTTTTCCAATTCATTCTTCATGTTTGGAAAATTTTCTGATATTATTTCATTGAATAGATTGTTCATTCCTTTGGTTTGAAACTCTATGTCTTCCTCTATCCCAATAAGTCTTAAATTTGGTCTTTTTTGCTATCCTGTATTTCTTGAATATTCTACTCATGGTTTTTTACCTTTTTCATTGTATAGTCCACATTCTTTTCAAGATTGTATATTTTGTCTTCATTTTCATTTGGTTTATTGTTTCTTTCATTTCTAGGATTTCTGGGTTTTTTATTTTTAATTTTATTAAGAACCTCTAGCTCCCTATTGAAGTAATTTTTTGCTTCCTATATTTGTTTATGTAGCTCTTTGTTGAAATGATCTTTTGCTGCCTGTATTTGCTCTGTTATATCATCCTTTAGTTCAGAGAACATTGTAATTATGTACATCCTGAAATCCTTCTCTGTCATTTCTTCTGCTATGCGGGCCATGGATTCTAATAATGTGGTATCTTGACTTGTTTGGGGCATTTTCCTCCCTTGTCTTTTCATGTTGCTTGTGTGTCTTTCTTTCTAGCACTGTGGATCTTAGGCTTTACCGTTTTTACCCTATAGGCCTATAGTGTCTCTGTAGGGTTCTGGTACCTCTCCTTTGAGGGGAAGGACAATGCTAGCAGATCCCAATATAAAAAATATACAACGTTAAAAACAATTAGTTGCTATTATGACGTTTACAGGTTGATCACAGTGTACAGAAATGGTGAATTCAATTATTATCTATAATATAATAAGTAGGTTTGTAAAAGGGTTTACAGTTCTGATGGTAGACAAAGAACCAGGGATGAATCGTAGGATTATATGCTATGGAGGGAGGAGGTGAGGATGTAGAGTTGTTATATCTTAGGAAGTGTGGAAGAGAAATCTAAAGAAGAAGGTTAGTAGCAGAATAAGAGAGAGGAAGTTATTTTGGGTAGAGAAGTAAGTGGGAAGACAGTAGAGTACATGATAAAAAAAAAAACCCACACATATAATAAGAAAAATTATAAAAATGTTAAAATACTAAAAATTGAGGGAAAAAAAGAATACCACACAAGTGTAATATACTATTCAGACGTCCCAATCCTCAAAATCTTAATTCACACAAAGTACTTGGTTTCACATATGTTGGGGATGTGAGGGTGGAAGAATAGGAAAAGAAAAAAAAAATCCCAAAGGAAGAAACAGGATTGTTTTGGTGGAAAACCTGTGTCTTTCCTGCTTCCCTTCTCATCCAATAAGTGTGGTCATTTGTTGTTAGCTGGTATCTCTGCTCTTAAGATGGTGAAGGTAACCAGGGTGTCACAATGCAGGGTTAGTGGCTGCTGGGGAGAGGGGGGAGCTAGAAACTGGGTACCTGGTTAGCTGGAGTTCCAACCTGGGAGTTGCCCATATTAAAGATGGTGATGAAGGTGACCCATGATGGAGGTGACTGCTTTCAATGATGAGGTGTTGGGTCGGGTGGGGGGGGAGCTGTGTGATGGCACTGGACGTGGACAAAGAGTTCAGAGAGAGCTCTGTGGCATGCAGTGTGTGGTTTTGGCTGTCTTCAGAGCCTGTGTGAAGTTTCCAGGTGCAAGCAGTCTTCCCTGTGCAGGGGAGTATCTCTGTTGCCACAGAGTCCCAAGATGGTGGCAACCAGGGAAGCCCCATGTTGGTAGATGGGGGTCCATATGGGAGTTGTGGCCAGAGCTTCTGCATGTGGGTAACTCTGGGTGTCCTGTGTGGGAGCTGTGTCCGGGATTTCTGTTCATGTGGGCGGCAGGGAAAGTTCTGCGTGGGTGCTGATGGTCCTGCTTGGGCACCCAGAGTCCTGTGTGGGCCAGTAATTGGGAGACCTACTCTGACGCTGAGGCCTGGAGCCCTGCATAGGCACGGAGGCCATGATTCCTGTGTGAGAGCAGGAATATCGCTTCCAGAGAAACAGCATTCTCACTACTTGTAGTCCCAGGTCATGGAATGACACAGAATGCTGTCTTCTCTAACCCACCATCTTGGATCTTCTGCTTCATATTATTTCACATGCTCATTGTAATTGTGGATGTGCCTGTCATTTCTTCTATTTTTGTTTAAAATGTTTTGAATCTATGTAAAAATTAATGCAGCATTTTAGGATTTTGTCATCAGGCTGTGATACACTGCTTTGATTGTCAAGTTAACACTCTAGCTGAAGCTAATACCTTAGAAAAGCTTCAAATTATTTTTCTGGGTCCTATATTTTTTCCTTCTAGATTAAAGCAGAAATATGTGATGAGTATTTATGGAAATGTTGATAACTCTTCACTTAGAAATTTGGAGTTACTACCTATCTGATGTTGTGTGTTGCAGTTGATCACTCAACTCCTCTTACTTTGTCCGACTTATCAAGATCCAAATTCCTATGGTTTTTAGGTAATAAAATACTGCATCTTTAAATACTGACTTCATAATACTGTGAGGAGTGGTAAATTAGGATAACTTGCCCTTGTTTCTGTCCTTCATGACCACAGTTTTATTATCACCTGTTTTGATAATTTTCAGCATGGATGTATGACTGAGTTATGAGAATATTCTTTTCTTTCCATTTCTGCTGGATTTTAAAAGGAATTTAGTCTATCATTGTTATCTTTAAGTAGTCACTTCTTTTCGCCTACCCCTAAATTCTTGTATTTCTCAAAGTGTGAGCATGTAACATTCTACATTTTTCTCTTCCTTCTCTTGGAGATATCATTTTACAGCCTTTACTATCATACATTCTTACACCTACATTTTCTGAATTTCTATGGCATATTGTTACCTACCCACTAGACCTCAGATCCAGGTGTTCTGTCATTAGCTATATTCTAATCAGTTTAGGACAGAACATTGGCTGCTCCCACTCTCTTTCTCCCACTTTACCTTCTAATTTCTCTGGGTATAATTTTAAGTTGCTCAGTTTTAGAAATTTAGATTGATTATTAAGCCCTCACTTTCTCTTGGTTCTTATAGCTTTTCAGAGTTATTCTTAGTAATGCATATTTTTATTCTCTGCTATATTCCTCATGACTGGGTTTTTATAATTTTCAATTCTAAAATAAAGTGCAAATTTGACATCTAGGATTTAAGTTCTAAAATATTTTCTCAACTTAAGTTCCCATTTATCATTGCATCAGTATTTGAATCCTGTTGGACTTTTCTACTATGTATTTTTTGATGATTCCTCACCCCTAAATAATTATAGTTTACTCAGTTGAACTCTTGTTCACACAAACTCAGAAGTTATAATCTGTTCTATTAATCACACATCACCATTTGTTATCTATTTTCAATTTTAAATTCATGTGATGTTATTCTGTTTCTATGTTTTATTAATATTTGTGATATATAACATCTAAGCAATAGGCTCAATGATGGTAATTTTATTTTATTTTTTGAAATACTCAAATAGCACAAAACAAAATCTGACAAAGAGTATTTTCCCAAGAAATATTTGTTGATTGAATTAACAATTGAATGAAGGAATTCAGAATTTACCATTATTTTTTCTGTATAACTAGCTATTTGAATTTTTATTTTTTCCCAGATATTTATTATTTACTTATCTTAAACTGACAGATACAATTATATGAATTTGTCATGTACAAAATAATTATAAGTATCTAGGCATAGTGGTGCACATCTGTAATCCCAGTGGCTGGGAAGGCTGAGGCAGAAGGATTACAAGTTCAAAGCCAGCCTCGGCAAAAGTGAGGCAGTAAGCAATTCAGTGATACCATGTCTCTAAATCAAATACAAAAAATAGGTCTGGGGTGTGGGTCAGTGATTGGGTGCCTCTGAGTTCAATCCATGGTACATGCCCTCTCTCAAAAAAAATGATTAGAAGTATACATACCTTGTAGAATAATTAATTATAGCTAATTAAAACATCTATCACCTCACATTATTATCACTTTTGTGATGACAACATTGAACTTTCATTCTGAAAACTTTTCAAGAATATGGCCTATTATCATGAAGTCACCACGGTGTTCAGCATATCTTCTGAACTTCTTCCTCCTATCTAACTATAACTAAGTATTCTTTAACAACTACTACCCACTGCTCTCCTCCCCCCCAACCTGTTCATCCTCTGGTAACCACCATTCTACTATTAAACCATAAAAAGGAAGGAAGTCCTGTCATTTGAAGATAATATGGATGAACCTGGAGATATAATGTTAGGTGAAAAAAGTCTGGCACAGAAAAGGAAAGGCCATAGTACCTCATTCACACATAGAACATGAAAAAGCTTATCTCATAAAAGTGAATAAAGGGTTATTGGTGACTGAAAGATGACTGTGCTCCTTTCTCGTTTATCATTCATTCACACTGAGACAAAATTTCTGCCTTGTGTTCCATGTGGACCAATGACTGGAGAGAGCTCTGAGATCAATCACTGGTTAGGGAATTCAAAACTATCAGCAGCCTTAAGAATCTGCACAGATGTGACTGGTCCTTTGCATTAGGTAGGAATCAAATGTCAGGTACAGAAAGCAGTAGCAAAGTTATATTGTTTTTGACTTCTTCATCTTGACTGACATAAGTTAATATTTTCATAGTTATAAACTAGGTTCTTCAATTTTCTCTGCCAGTTCTTTCTAAGTCTTTGTTAATCTTAAAAATAAAGATCTGTTATGTAAAGACATTTTGATGTCTTTTTCCAGAGAGAAGCCTCTGAGTTGATGGAAATTGATTATTTCTGGTTTACTTTTCACCAAGCAAGTGCGCAATTGGTTAGAAGTGGTTGAGAATCAAAATTCATTTCATCTTTAACATCTTGTGAAATCTTGTTGGTAAGTGTATTCTAAGTCAGAGGAAGCTTTTTTATTATTGTTTTTTATATTTTTTATGATAAGCTAAAAGGAGTAGTATGGCCTAGAGCATCAGGAAAGGGTAGCAAGTGATCAGGGTAGGAAAAGCAGTCCTACCTTTTACAGAGTGGACTTCAACTCAAGTCAGCACAACTTGAGTTGTACCCAGTGATTGTGTTGTGAGATCCAAATGATCTCTTATGTTGCACCTAAAAATAGCTTAAACACACACAAAAATTTCAAAAGTCAGTTTTTTAAAATTATTGATAAAATTCAGTAAATGATATCAGATGTGTGTGTTACATTCAGTAAGGATCGGCATTTGTTTCCCAGGTTTTATAACGAGTTTGTCATATTTTAGAAAAATATTTGAGGCAAAATGATAAATTATTTCAAAAAGAATCAAAACACTATTCCTTCTACTATTGTGAATGATATCCAGTCTGTTTCCATCTTGAAAGAAATTAGTCAGAAAGGTCAGAGTTAGTCAGGATAGCTATTTCCTATAATCTTTAAATAATGTGCTTATTAAATTTTTCTTGCCCACAAGGAAAGAAAATTCTTTTAATAACTTTCTACAACTTCCACATATAATCTTGAAAAATGACCAGTTAATGAAAAAGAGTTCAAACTTAAACAGTGATAATTGGTTCAAAGTTAAAAACCTCCTGACACTATATATATTTAGAACCACTTTTAGGTACATATTTCATTTCAGATTTTAAAAATTTTATCAGAGGCAAAATTTTTTTCTGTCTGTATAGCATTTTAAGTTCAGAAATAATCTTAAGAATAACTTGGTTCATATTCTTTATTCAAAAATTATATCTTTTGTGAAATGATTATAAATACAAATATTCATCATCTAAAAATGTTGTATGGCTCTGTACATCCAATACAAGCCAAATTTAGGATAATCCACATTCTAAGTTTTGATCAAGCTGTCAAGATCATTTTTTCAAATTTTGGCTGTTAGGTCTCCTATGAAGTGTCCCTAGAAAAGTCTAAGTAGTAAGTACATTGGTGCATCCAACTTGAAATGCAATGTAATAGAGGCAACTTTATTAGGTTTGCTTGTTCATGTTTTTAATCTATAAAAACATTGGGCCTGTAATAGTACACTGTTATATGCATAAAATCATTAAAATAGATTTTAGAGATGATAACTTTCTTATACACTGCTGTATCTCACAGTTCCTGATATAATAAGTTCTCAGTAAGTACTTGTGGAATATGTATGAGAAATATGTGTCTTTTCTCTTAATATTCAGATCTTAATCATTACTTGAAACCTATGAAATACTAGTTGGCATTATTATTGCTGTTATTACCATTTTGTTCATCTCATTCAATGCATTTTTTCATGAAGAGTATAATTGCTTGAGGATTTATTCAGCACCATGCAGAAATTTATAGTTCAACTTGTGAGATGAAGCTTCGAGGGCAGATAAAGAAAGAGTAGATACACTTTCCCCATCTGTGTGGACAGGACTTTGTGATGTGTTTCTATTCTATGCATCTCCAGGGGCAAAATGTGTAGAAAGCAAAACAGGAAGCAGCTAACTAATATGGACAGTGATTTCAGTGACAATATAAAGTCAAAATTGTCTCAACAGGCTGAAGCCAAAAACGTATGGTAACCTGAGAAATATACAAATTCTTCAACTTATATGCTATTTCTAATGAATGTTAATGACAACAGTACACCACCAAGTTTTTTTAATTCTATGTTTAATCAAAATAGAATTCACACAAAATAATATTCTGTTGCTTTCATGACATTCACAACTCTGTACAACTATGAGTACTATCTAATTCCAGACCCTTACCATCACCCCCACAAAAATCCACAAAAAACTTTTGTTAGCATTCAATCCTTACTATAACTTCCTCAAATCCGGCAATCATCTATTTCCAGCCACTGTGGACTTACCTATATTGAATATTTCATATACATAGAATCACACTTTGAGTGACCTTTTGTGTCTGGGTTCCTTCTCTTAGCACAGTGCTTTCAAGATTCATCTGTATTGTACTATGTACAGATACTTCATTCCTTTACATGGTTGAATAACATTTTATTTTACAAGTATATCTTGGTTGATTTTTCCCCCTCATCCTCATTTTTCTCTATCCCATTCTCACTTACTTTTTAAAAAAAATTAAGTAAAATTCACCTCACATTTAATAAATCATTTCAGCCACTTTAGAGAATACATTTCAATGCTTTTTAGCGTATTTTGAATGTTGTGTGACCATCATCACTGTCGCTGAATTTTTTTTTTAGTCTGGATATTTTATGTAAATGAAACCACACTATGTGTGCCTTTTGTGTCTGACTTTTTTGTTAACTTAGCATCATATCTTTGAGTTACATCTATGTTGTAAACTTTGAGATTTTTGAAATACATCATAAAAAATTAGATTTCTCTAAGAACACACGAACAACAACAACAATAACAACAACAACAAAACCCACCAGCATGATTAAAAACTAATATGAGGCACACAAAACAAAGTTAACTCATTTTGATAAAAAATAAATTAATACAATTTCAGGATTATGGGAATTATTTCTACTGATTCAATGTTGATTGGATAACACCTCGGGTAATGTGGTCAGTTCTGGATACCAGTTTAAAGAAATTTATTGTGTAACTAACTGCAGGGTATTTAACATTGTACAAAAACACTGGGGAAGATGATTGTAATAGAAGGAATGGTGCAGGAACCAGAAACCTGTAGGTTGTAGAAAAGCTTAAGGGGACAAATTATAGGTGCATTTAAATACATGAAGGACTAATTTTTTTTTTTTTTTTTGTCAGGGAGTAGCGTTTCTTATGGTTTTAGAGGGAGAGATTCAGATCAGTGGATGAGTGTCATGGGAGCAGAATTTTCTACTTCAATAGTAAATATCTGGTATATAAACATACTTAAAATTGCATGAGCTTCTTTAGGAAGTAGTGTATTTTAAAACTTCCAACATGGATGATTCTTTCTCAAAAATGTAATGGCAAATAGTCTGGGTTGGGGCAGGTGAGTGGATTGGGTGTTCTCCATGGACCTTGTAATGCCTTAATTCTGCTGTGTAACATTTGGTTGTGCAGTTGCTGTCAAACTCAGGCAAGGCCTGTAGTAATATATTATTCGAAAACAGGAGAGCTGACTTGTCTTAGTCAATACTTATCTTTAGCATTTCTGATCTCTGTTTGCAGTAAATTTCTTTGTGCCTTGAGAAGTTTACTTGTTTGCCCTGAGAAAGGCCACTGTTTCCCTGAAGCAATTGGCTTATCACATTTTCTTAGTCATATCCCTGGACCTGGTTCACATCTGCTCTTAAAAGAAGCTTCACAATCAGTCATTAATACCATAAAGTGAAATAGCATCATTTTTTTTTCTCTTTAGGTTACTTCTATTTTGATTCTTATTGTATCATAAAAGGTTTTATTTTACAGAAAAGGAATTTACAGCACTATGTAGAAATGGAGACTTTATTGGAATAATTTGATTAAATCATTTCATATATTTAAAATCAAGGAGAAGATGCCTATATGTTCTTTCTATGGACACAATAGGGGAAATTTTATTTTATTTTAATTTTATCTACTTAGCAATAATAAGTGAAGAATGCAATATTTGAGTAGTTCCTTGAGTAGTAGAAGGCGTATTCCTTTCTTTCTAGCATGTTGTACAGGAAAACTCAACTTTGTTTCCGATTGCATATTATTCTTTAAAAATGTTATTTTAGAATCTCTATTTCTCCATGCTTCCAGCAAGTTTATCTACTACAAAATGTATTTATACCATTTTAGAGTGATATGGGAAAATGTTTACTCACAAAGCAATAGGCAGGAATGTTAAAACCAATTTTTAAATTATTTGGTCTTCAATTTTAAAAATACAAAGAGGGAAAACCCATCAAACTGTTAGCAGAAGAAATGTTAAACACTGGGATAATATTTCATGTTTATTTTTTTACTTTATTTTTCCAAATTCTCTACAATTATCATCTACAATCTTTATAATAATAGAAAAGAATCCTTAGAAAAACAGAATCCATATATTCTTACTCCTATTTGTATATTTGGACTGAATATCTCTTTCCTTTTCTCTACTATTTAACTGTTATATATATTTTTTTCATCTATTATTTCTCTCCTGCTTTCTTACCCTAATTTTCTTCTTTAAATTTGTGGGAAGACTTATTTTCGTTTTTTTTAAAATGAATCATGCATATATTCAGTATTTATAGTCATACCTGGAAAGAGTTGTAGTTTTCTACAGAGACTCAAAGTCAGAAAACTCCCATCAGGAAATTTCATGTGCATAGAGTAACTACTCTCCTCTATGGTGCTGAGAGAAACTCACACTTTTGAAAGGGACACAATTTTACTACCTGTGAACTAAGTAGAGGGATGTTTGCCAGAGACCACAGCAGTGGCTGTGGGGGGGATTCTTTATTATGGTTTGATCAAAGTGAGAATTTTAATTGAATGAGTTAGTCTGTAGCTATTAGGCTCATGCTAGTACTATCTCAGGGCTTTATTAAGTACCTTAATTAGAGCTATTGGCACTTTGTCACTGGAATAAAAATGCATAAAAATGCTTATTTCCATTTTGTGTATCCTATGTTGACAATTGGTACCAATTTGATTTTTTTTTCAAAGTTCCCTAGGGATTCCAATTAAAAAGAATACTACTCACACACAATAATTTGGGAGATTTTTCACTTTGGGTTAATTGTTTTACATGCATTAACTCATTGTGTCCTCATAGCAGTGGTATAAGTTGGATACAATTGTCATCACTTAGGAGTGAAGAGAATTGAGGAAGTTTAGAAGTGAAGTTTCCCAAAGGAAAACACTGAATTTTTACCCAAAACCCTGTAAGTCTAGACTCTGAGAGTTAATTACAAAGTTTCGTGTCTTAGAGCTTATAAATGTTTGGTGCCCTAATTTTAGGAGTTATATTGCATGTGTGATTCCAGCAGAGTTAGCAGAGGATTGTGCCATGACACTTCATCCCCCTGGTCTCATTGCAGTTGTGGTTATGAAGTGCCTTTGCCAGGGTTACACATGAGACCTTTATCGCTGAGTCTCTCCTCTTTGTTGATTCAAGGGTAACTATGAGACAGAAGACTTTAGCCCACAGGCACATTGACTCGAAAGTACAGGAGCATGACACTAGGAGCAAATCTTAGCCAAGAGTGTAGGAGTCAGTAGAGGAATTCATTCACTTCCCCAGCTTCCAACAGGACAATTCTGAGACCAGTTGTCACTCTTGTGGCATTGAGCCCTATTCATCCCCGTTGCTCACTATTAAAAGTATCCTGAAGTGGTCTTTATCGTTTCTTTACTTTCCTATTCCCACTTCCTCATTCTTTCTTTTTGGGGACTTCCCCAAATAAATACCGTGGATTCAAGCCCTTGTCTCAGGCTGTGCTTTCGAGAGACACAGAGTAAGACAGTGTTAGTATATTTTAAGGGTGCCTGGTTGTTAACTCTTGTAATATTTATTCTAAGTAATAAGACATTTCTACTGTTTCCACTAAGTCATGAAGACCTATAAGTTTTTCCTTCCAAATGTCAATTTTCCATTCTCCCAACCCCCCTCATAATACAGGCCTTTATCATTTTGTTCCTGAGGTATTATGTTAGGCTTCTAGTTAGCATACCCTCTTCTATCATCTAAGACTTCCTGCATACTGATGCTCCATAAATTGCCTCCAGTGTTGGTTTCATCTGTCACTCCTCTGTTCAAAAACCTACAATTACTATGAACAATTTATCACATCAAGTCTAAATCCCTCCTTCCATGTTAAGATGCACTTTCTTCACAAAATTCTCAAGCCAGAGCAGCTTTATTGATTTTCTGCATTTGTATTCTCATAGCACCTATAATCTTGCCACAGAACTTAACACATATTTATTATCTTACAGTATTTACACATTTTTGTATGTCATCTTAGTCCACCAAACAACACACTCCTTGATGATATAAACTATGATTTGTGGTTATTTTGCATTTTCTGTAATCTTTTAGCATAATTCCAGACATAAGAAAGTAGTTAGTACATTTTAACTGGATAAGCATTGTTTCTCAGAAACTTTCCGAAAGAGGAAAATTTATGAATGATTTTACAGATATATTTTCAGAAAAAGATAAAAAAATGAGAGATATTTTGATTTGTTCCAATCCTTAAGGTAAGCAACAAATAAGTGTTGGTTCTTTAAATTGTAGCTCTAGAATATGATTATTCAAGTGGGAGGAGTCAGCTATAAAAGAAAGCAAGATTTGCACGTGTTTTCCATTTTAGGGTATCATTAAACGTTTGACCATAAGTCAGAGATAGAAAACAAAATGAAAGCCTTTCCATAGACCACGCCTGAAAACTTTATACCTTGCAGCTAATGATTTAACTACAGATTGCTTGGCCTAGTTTTAAAGACACTTTGTAGTAACTGTGGAAGTCCATCTTTATTATTAACATTAAAAACTGGAGAAGGAATGATTTCACATTTCTGAACATCTTATTCAATACTCCCAAAGATACATTTTCTTCTGTTTAATACTGACCCCTCCAATTTAAGCTATTAGGGGTTAATTTCTTTAAAGCTGTATAATAATATTAAATGTGAAAGATAATAGGATTCACCCTATTTCATATACAGATTTTCTATAGTCCAGGGAGGTGAGTATATGTTTGTGTGTGTTTTCAGAAAGTAGATGGGGAGGTACTTTGAAAGTGTTCAAACTTGAAACCAGAAGATCTATTTAATTCCCTACAGAGCCTGTCCAGGTGCTTTTCCAGGCTGGATTTTTATAATTGCTTAAGTACGCTCCATTGCAAAGGTCCTAATAGAAGCATCTAAATCTTACTGTGCAACCTCAGGGAACAAAGATATTCTCTTAAAAACTTGATTGCTTTTCTATGGAAGCAGTTAGCTTTGATTTATATCACTTCTGAAAGGAGCTTCACTGAGGCTTTGAGTAATCCAATAAGGATCATATAATATACTCCCCTTCACATCTCAGAGAGTTGCTGTGTATGGAACTCTTTGTTTACGATTCAGGAAATGGGCTAAAAGCTTCCTAGGTTCATCTCTGTTCACAAAATTTGTTCTGGGGAAAGTAATGGCCTTTTGCATTTTAATAAGCAGTAAATCTCAAGTATTACAATGCTCTAGTAACAGCTATCTTTGGCATTGTGGGACTTCCCCTGTGTTTTTGGAGCTTACTCTTATTCAGCAGTTTGGGGAGGAAGATAATTCTTATCGCTGTGTTTCCATTTGAAGACAGTGAATTGGAGAATGCTGTTTACATTATTTTACTTCAAGAGGTCTGAACCTCCTTTATTAGTGTCTAACAGGGATATGGAAAACTCAGAGAGGCTTTATGAATGACCAGAAGTTTATCAAAGTTTTGTAACTTCATCTAAAAAGATAATTGTGTGCTATTTTACATCATTTCCCTCTTTGAACATTGATTACTTAAATATTTGTAGTTCATCTGATATTTAGTGTAATCCATGAGGGCTTCAGGATAACACAGAATTGAATATGATAAAACCCTGGCTTAAGGAGATCTTCATGTGAGGGAACTTCATGGAATCTGCCAGAATGGGCCTTTTCTTTGTTGTTGTTAGTGATATGAATGTGCTTCTAAGTAAGTTCCTTGGAGAATTTATTTCTTTTACGTAAATCTGACTCCAAAGAAGACCAGATATGTAAATGCCCAACTCTAAATTTTTTCTCTTTGAAGAGCAAGCTATCAAGCAAAAGTACAACTTCTATAGTCATACATTTAGAAAGTTCTGCTGTAAGTTCTGATATGGATATGGTTGGGTTGTTTTCACCTGGCTTTTTGGTTGCATTTATATGACTTGACCTCCCTACAGCAGAGTCATTGTAAGGGTCTTGATTGTTCTAACTTAATCTGATAAATTGCTTAACAATCAATTAGGGTGTAGTTAATTTGATATCCTTAAGCAGATGCATTCTTAAATTCCAATTTAATGACTAGCTCAGTCTCTTTATCAAAAAACTTTTTCTAATATTATGTGATTAAATTTGCTTTTTAAAGTTTTATGAACATTTAGCCAACTTAAGACCATGTAATATTATGATGATTTAAAATACAGAATAAATTTTCATATAATATTGTAATAAAAAGGGTACATGAGTAGATATTTTCTAGATATATTAAAGGGATTGCATATTTCTCTGGGTTCAGTTTCTTCATAAGAAACATGAAATTTGGAAGTATAGGGAATCTTAACTCCACTCTGCATCATTTCTTTTATAAATAAGATGGAGGCTTTCTTAGGAGTAAAGTGATATGTCCAAACTAAAGGCAGAACTAGAATGTGAGCATTGGACTTCAAATTTAGTTCAAAATAAACTTACTGAATTTATCATTGTACATGCACTCATATTTTATTCTCTTTTCTTCTAAATGTTAATATATTTTAAATGATATGTACTACTAACAGTGAAATATTTCCCATCTCTTTTTCTACTACAAGTATTTACTGAGTGCCTGTTACTTATCACTTTTTCAAGCATAGATGATACCCCCATGAACACAAGGCAGATGAGGTCTCAGCACCATGGAGAACAAGTTCTTGGGGAGTGATATATAATAAACAAATAATGACCAATAATGAGGATCTCACATATGGAATCTAAAAGATTCGATCTCATAGAAGTTGAAAATATAGTAGTGGATAGCAGAAGTTGGGGAGACTAGGGAGAAAGGAGATGGGGTTGGTCAAGAGGCAAAATATTATAGTTAGCTAGGAGGAATAAATAAGTTCCAGAGTTCTATGGCACAGTAAGGTGAATATATTTAATAATAATGCATCATATTTTTTCAAAACAGAAGAGTGGATATTGAATATATTCACCAAAAAGAAATGATAAAAGGTAAAGATGATAAATAAGTTAATTATACTGATTTGATCATTATCCAATGTACATAAAGAACACCATATTGTAACTCATAAATATGCATAGTATTATCAATTAATAACAATAAAAAATCTTCTTTGAGGTGTCTATCATTGTAGCCACTATAAACATGTATCTGTTGATCACTTGAAAGGTAACTAGGGAGGAAAATGGCAGAAATGAGGTACGCAGTGACCTCAATCTTCTCACAACACAGAAAAGAGGGAGTAAAAGAAAAGTAGAATTGAGAGGTAGATGACAAAATATATGCTCTAAGACTCAATACTACAAAGTCTGAGACCTGGGGAGATTTGAAGTTAGGTTACCATAGTAGAAAATAAGTACAGATTTCCTTAACCCAGAACTAGGAGCAGGGTAGGGGAAGGAGATAGGGGCAACAGAGAAAGAGAGAGGGGTGAGGGAGTGGAAAATCTCTTAAGCTCATTCACTTAAAAACATTTGGGGAGAGACAAAAATGTCATCACTTTAAAGCATGATAGTAACAGCAGGGTCCTTAAAAAAAGAGCAAACAAATCTCAGCAGCTCTGTAGGCTGAGGCAGGAGGAGCACAAGTTCAAAGCTAGCCTTAGCAACTTAGGGAGACTGTCTCAAAAACAAAACAAGACAAAACAAAACAAAACAAAACCCTGGATGTGGCTCAGTGGTTAAGCACCCCACTGAGTCAATCATAGCAAAGAGCATAAAACCAAAATGAAAAAAAAAATTGAGCTACGGGTCTGAAGCCATCTTATGGAGCCCTTAGCTGACCAGTCACCCACTTAAATCAACCCAACTTCTTCCCAGACAGAGGCAAATTAAACCAGAGGGAAGTCTCGCACAGTGAGATTTCTTAAGAACTGGCCAGAAAGAACTTCTAAAAAGACCACTCGTACCCCCAAATCACTGAAATGCCTGCCTCTCCCCCTTTACCATGAAGAAGAGGAGCAGAATGGTAGGAACCTGTGCCAGGAAGTTCACCTGACCCTGTTTAGTGTCTGTGCTCCAGGCAAGAGAGGAAAGCTCTGTGGAGGGTTTGCTCCATTCAGACAGACACAGCAGTGAAGCAGCTTTGGCTATGAATAGAGGGAAGCGACTTCACTAGTTTCTGACCACTGACATAGGGGGGAGTCACTATGAGAAGCCAAGGGACAGTCCTCAGGATCACAGGGCTGTACCAGAGGGAAGCTGCCTGAATACCCAGTGACATAGAGACCTAGTTCCTGGATCATGGTAACCATGGACAAAAGGCAGCTAGGATAATCCCCCTGAATATCCCAGGAAAATTAGATGGAAAGTGCCCACAAAGATAACCAGAGGGAGATCAGTTAAGGTGGAAAATTACTAGAGCCAAGACAACAGGAATTGGCTGCTCCTAGCCTTAACTGGAGCCTAGCCTAACATATGATTACAACTGGTGAGAGAATAGGCATTGTTTGGATACTAGCAGGACTTTGCATTAGACATAGTAAACAGAGGGAATCAACACCCACCATTCACAACCTGGAGCATTGGAAACTAGAGTCCAGGTGAATCACCTTGGTCCCCTAACTATAGTACCCTAGAGAGTGGTGTTGGCTGGGAAAGTGCTTCTGCATTGCAGAACATTCATGGAAAAATCAGAGATCCTGTGCCCACAGACAGCCACCAGGACCTAAACCACCATGAAAAGGATCCCGTAGAGGGAATCAGGTACTTGGTGATCCACAGCAATCCAGGAATGTTCCAGAGCCTGCATCCTGAACTATTACATACAATAGAAACAACCAAGTTACACTGCACCTTCTGAGCAGTTAGGTGCAGAAACCTGAGCTGACAAACCAGAACTGCCTGATGTGAGGTATATAGCAACTACAGAAGTGTCTCCTCTGACCCAGCAACTCTGGAGAGATCCACAGCCAAAGACTGATGGGCATGTGCTAATAAATGTCCAAACCCCAGAGAAATACAAACCAAAATTCAATAAGAATTTTCTTCACCTTGACATAGTTTACTATAAATAACTCTTTAACATCAACTTTGATCATATAAATAACTCTTTAACTTGGATGATATTTGTTACCCCAATAGCCAAATTATACATTCAACCCATGTATTTTATTGAATGGTTTGAAGCATTAATTGGAATCAATCTTCCTCTTTGTTTTCTTAGCTCTAATTTATTCTTGCTCCTTTTACCTGCTATCCATATTCATCTTCTTGCATTTTCTACTACTACCTCAAATACCTAGCATTCATCTATTTCTCCTTTTTACCTTGGTGTGAATTATTCTTTTTCTTGATCTTCTTTTTAAAAATTATATATTAGTTCTAATCAGTTATACATGACAGTAGACTGCTCTTTGATTCATTATACACAAATGGAGCAGAAGTTTTCACTTCTCTGGTTATGCATGAAGTAGAGTCATGCCATTCATGCAATTATCCATGTACCTGGGGAACTGATGTCTGACTCATTCCACTGTCTTTTCTACCCCTTTGCCCCTGTACCCATTTTGCCCCATCCAAAGTTCCTCCAATTATCCCATGTACCCCTCCCTCCCCCCGCCATATGGATTAGCATCTACTTATCAGAGAAAAAATTTGACCCCTGGGTTTTTGAGATTGGCTTATTTCATTTAGCATGATATTCTCCAACTCCATCCATTTACCTGCAACTACAATAACTTATTCTTTTTTAATGCTGAGTAATATTCCATTGTGTGTATGTACCACAGTTTCTTTATCCATTCATCTATGGAAGGGCATATAGGTTGCTTCCAAAGTTTAGCAACTGTGAATTGTGATGCTATAAATATTGAAATGGCTATGTCACTGTAGTCTGAGGTTTTTAAACCTTTAGGGTTTAGACTGAGGAGTGGGATAGCTGTGTCAAATGGTAGTTCCATTCCAAGTTTTCTAAGGAATCTCCATACTGCTTTCCAGAGTGGTTGCACCAATTTTCAGTCCCACCAACTATATATGAATGTGCCTTTTCCCCCACATCCTTGCCAAAACCTATGGTTGATTATTTTCTTGATAATTGCCATTCTGACTGGAATGAGATGAAATCTTAAAGTAGTTTTGATTTGCATTTCTCTAATTACTAGAGATGTTGAACATTTTTTTCATATATTTCTTGATAAGTTGTATATTTTCTTCTTAGAAGTGTCTGTTTAGCTCCCTAGCCCATTTATTGATTGGGTTGTTTGTTTTTTTTATGTTAAGTATTTGGAGTTCTTCATATATTCTGGAGATTAATGCCCTATCTGATGTGCGTGTGACAAAAATTTACTCCCCAAATGTAGGATCTCTCTTCACCTCATTGATTGTTTCTTTCTTTTTTTTTTTTAGTTTGAATCCATCCCATTTATTGATTGTTGATTTTTTTCTTGCACTTTAGGAGTTAAGGAAGTTGGGGCCTAATCTGACGTGATGAAGATTTGGGCCTACTTTTTCTTCTACTAGGTGTAGGGTCTCTGGTTTAATTCCTAGGTTCTTCATTGACTTTGAGTTGAGTTTTGTACATGGTGAGAGATAGGGGTTTAGTTTCATTTTGCTGCATATGGATTTCCAGTTTTCTCAGCACCATTTGTTGAAGAGGCTATCTTTTCTTTAATGTATGTTTTTGGCTCCTTTGTCTAGTATGAGATAACTGTATTTATGTGGGTTTGTCTCTGTGTCTTCTGTTTTGTATCATTTGTCTACATGGCTATTTTGGTGCCAATACCATGCCATTTTTGTTACTATACCTTTGCAGTATAGTTTACGGTCTGGTATTGTGATGCCTCCTGTTTCACTCTTCTTGCTAAGGATTGCTTCGGCTATTCTGGGTCTCTTATTTTTCCAAATGAGATTCATGATGGCTTTTTCTATTTCTGTAAGGAATGACGGTGGGATTTCAGTTGTAATCACATTGAATCTGTGTATAGCTTTGGGTAGTAAGGCCATTGTGACAATATTTATTCTGCCTATTGAAGAGCATGGGATATCTTTCCGTCTTCTAAGGTCTTCCTTAATTTCCTTCTTTAGTGTTCTGTAAAACACGCGAGGTCTTTCACCTATATGTAATCTGATTCTTTTCTCTTGTAGCCTTTAAAATTCTATCCTTATTGTGTATGCTAAATATTTTCATTGTAATGTGTCTTGGTGTAGATCTGTTGTAATTTTGTACATTTGGTGTCCTGTAAATCTCTAGTATTTGATTTTATAATTCATTCTTCATGTTTGGGAAAATTTCTAATATTATTTCATTGAAGAGGTTGTACATTCCTTTGGTTTGAATCTCTGTGCCTTCCTCTATCCCAATAACTCTTAGATTTGGTCTTTTGATATTATTCCATAATTCTTGGATGTTGTGTTCATGGTTTCTTACTATCTTCACTGTGTGGTCAACTTTATTTTCAAATTGTATATTTTGTCTTCATTTTCTGAGATTCTGTTTTCCAAGTGATCTAGTCTGTTCGTGATGCTCTTGAGTTTTTTTGTTTTTTTTCCCTTCATTTTAATGATTTATGACTATCGTTTTTCAGAATCTCTTTTTTTTTTCTGAAGTAATCATTTGCTACCTGTATTTGCTCCCTTATCTCTTGGTTGGAGTGATCAATTTTTGTCTGTATTTGATCACTTAGGTCATTCTTTTATTTGCAGATTATGTTAATTATGCACAATTTGAACTTCTTCTCTGACATTTCATCTACTGTGCTGTAAATGAATTATCTTGGTTTGTTTGGGGCACTTTCCACCCTTGCTTTTTCATGTTTATGTGTCTTCTTCCCTTGTAGTGCAGATCTGAGGTATTATAGCTTCTATCCTGTAGTCTTATAGAATCCCTGCAGGTTATTAATACCTCACCTTTAAGGAGGATATCAATGTTTATAACTCCCAATATAACCAATATGCAGCCATAAATCAATTAGCTTCTATTTTGACATTTACGGTTTTGTCTCTATAAACAGAAATGATGAATTCAGTTATCCTCTACCATATAGCCAGTAGGTTTGCATAATGGTTTGCAGTTCCTTTTGGTAGATGGGGGAGGAGGTGTAGGCTGTGATGTTTATGAGGTAGGATGTGAGAATATAGAGGCATTATATCATAGGATTAGTGAAGGGTAATCCAAAGAAATTGGCTGTTAGCAGGAGAAAAAAGAGGCAACTCCATGCAAGGTTTTCTGTTACCTCTGAAACAGGATCGTGTCTGTTAGCAAACCTAGTAGAAATACCTCTGGTGCTACTGGGCCCACAGGGACCTTGGTAATGGTTTTCCAGGTCCTGCTTGTTGTCCCTAAATGGAAGTGGCCATGTCTCTAGTTGGTGGCAGTAGTAGCATCAAGCCTGTAGGTACCTTGTTGTTGGGCTTCTAGGTCCCAATTTAGTGTCTCAAGGTGGAAACTGTCCCTTCTAAAGATGGCACAGGTGGCAGCGGAGGAAACTCAAGATGGCAGTGGAGGTGTTCCAAGGTGGAGGCAACCACTTTCAGAGATGGGGCTGGAAGGATGGACTGTATGATGCCATTGGGTGGCCTATTCAGTGATGGCATATTTTGGCCTATTCAGTGATGGCATATTTGGTGATATGGTGTGTGGTGCTGCAATGGGCAGCTGCCTCCTAGCCCTGTCCAATGTCCTATGGTGGAGATTACCACACAGGGAGGGCTATGGTGTTGGCTGCAATGTTCTAATATGGAGGAAGTTTGGTTGAAGCCACCCATTGGTGAATAGGGAGCTATAACAGCATGGGCATGGCATTCCTCTCCATTGCAGTGCTCCTCTCTGTGGTGGGCAGCACAATGGGGGTTGGGCTTCTTAGGGGTGCCAGGCTGTGTGGTGTCTGAATTATTCTTTAATATGTTTCCTTCCTTCTTTCTTTCCTTTCTTCCTCCTTCCCTCACTCTCTTTCTCCTTCTCATTCCCCCCAATCTTTCTTCCTCCCCGCTTATAGCTCTCACTTAAGGTAATAGAAAGTTTGCTAAATTAAAAAACTATTTTTTTATTTATTCCAGAACACTATTACAAGTATATACATAGATTTGAAGAACTGTGAAGAATTACAATAAATTTTTGTTTCTTGTAAGGTTAAATAGAATGAGGGTTGGCTCTGAAGTGATTATAGTAAACAGGGTGGCATCTCTTAAAATGGTGCTGATATTTGGATCAGCAGACATCACACATTGGCTTAAAATATCATTGTCTGGATATTTGCCCAACCCAGGGCTCTTAAAATATAAAAGCTCACAAAGTAGTTTCTTGCTTAAAAGAAGAAGTCAGAAGTATATAAATAGATGGGTAGACATACAAACAATACGAAAAAGGAAGGGAATGAACCATTCTGAACAGCTCATAATGCTTCAACAACTGAGTTCATTGACACCACAGTGGAGTAAATGTCAGAAGGAATTTTGAAAGTTCATAGTTAAAATGTTTGATGAGCTAAAAGAAAATTTAGGGAATAAAACCAGACAGAAAATACAGGAAGTGAAAAGATTACTTCAATAAAATGATGGAGATTCTGAAAAAGAATTAAATGGAAATTCTGAATATGTAAGACTCAATAAACCTGATTAAAAATTTAATGTAATTGAATCACCAGTAGATTAGACCACATTGAAGATAGATTTCCAGGTCTTGAAGATAAAATACATAATCTTATTTTTTAGCTTTTTTTAAAAAAACATTTGTTCTAATTAGTTGTATATGGCAGTAGAATGCATTTTGACACATCATACATAAATGAAGTTCTTGTTCTTCTGGTTGTACATGATGTAGAGTTACACAGGTTGGGTGATCATATTTGCACATAGGGTAATAATGTCTGATTCATTATGCTATCATTCCTACCCTCGTATCCTCTACCCTCCCTTCACTCCCCTCTGTCTAATGCAAAGTACCTCTATTTTTCGCAACATGCCCCCACACCCCATTGTGAATTAACATTCATATATCCAAGAAAACATTTGGCCTTTGGTTTTTTGGGATTGGCTTATTTCACTTAGAATTATGTTCTCTATTTTCATCTATTTATTGGTAAATGCCATAATTTCATTTTTCTTTAAGGCTGAGTAATATTCCATTGTGTATACATACCACACTTTTTTAACCCATTCATCTTTTTAAGGGTACCTAGATTAGTTCCATAGTTTACTTATTGTGAATTGAGATACCATATACATTGATGTGGCTGTGTCACTATAGCATGCTGTTTTTAAGTCCTTTGGGTATACATCGAGTAGTGGGATAACTGGGTCAAATGGTGATTTCATTCCCAGTTTTCCAAGGAATCTCCATACTGCTTTCCAGAGTGGTTGCACCAGTTTGCAGTATCACCAGCAATGTATGAGTGTACCTTTTCCCCCACATCCTGATCAACATTTATTGTTGTTTGTATTCTTGATAATTATTATTCTGACTGGAATGAGATGAAATCTCCATGTAGTTTTGATTTGCATTTCTCTAATTGCTAAAGATGTTGTACATTTTTTTCATATATTTGTTGATCTATTGTATTTTTTCTTCTATGAAGTGTCTGTTCAGTTTCTTAGGCCAGTTATTGATTGGGTTGTTTGTTTTTTTAGTGTTAAGTTTTTTGAGTTCTTTATATATCCTGGAGATTACTGTTCTATCTGAAGTGCATGTGATAAAAAAATTTCTTTCATTCTGTAGGCTGTCTTTTTATGTTTTTTATTGTTTCCTTTGCTATGAAGAAGGTTTTTAGTTTGATTCCATCCCATTTATTGATTCTTAATTTTTCTTCTTGTGCTTTAAAAGGGTCTTGTTAAGGAAGTCAGTTCCTAAGCTGACATGGTGGAGATTTGGGACTAGTCTTTCTTCTATTAGCCTCAGGATCTCTGTTCTAGTGCTTAATTCCTTAATCCATTTTGAGTTGATTTTTGTGCAGGGCGATAGTTTTGTGTTTGATTTTATTTTGCTACATAAGAATTTCTGGTTTCCCCAGAACTATTTGTTGAAGAGACTATCTTTTTTCTAATGTATATTTTTGGCACTTTGGGGCACAAAGTATAGTATGCGATAATTGTATTTATGTGGTTATGTCTCCATGTGAAGACAAAGCTTATATCTTAAAAATAAAAATTGAGTATAAATAAAACATATTATGAGACCATGATGAGACTATTCAAGAAATCTGCGATAACAAAAAGAGGTAAATTTTAAGATTTATTAGAATAGATTAAGTCCCTGAAATCCAGGCTAAAGGCATGTGCAATATTTTCAATGAAATAATATCAGAAAATGTTCTACATCTTCAGAATGAGATGAAAATTTAACTACAAGATGCATATAGGACTCCAAATATGCAAAAGCCCAATAGATCAACTTCATGACACATTATAAGGAAAGTGCTTAACATACAGAGTAAGGATAGAATCTTAAAAGCTACAAGAGAATGGTCACATTTAGAGGTAAACAAATTTGATCTCAACTGATACTCCAACTCACAGCATAAAAACCTGGAGGGCTTGGAATAATATATGCCAAGCTCTGAAAGAAAATGGATTTCAACCAAGAATACTATACCCTGCAAAATTAAGCTTCAGAATTGAACAAGAAATAAAAACCTTCCATGATAAATATAAGCTCAAGGAATTCACAACTAGAAAGCCTGCACTACAAATCATACACAATAAAGCATTTCATGAAGAAGAAATAAAAATTAAAATGTAAAACAAGACACAGAGAAATTACACAAGGAGAATCAAGTACAATTTAAACATTAAAAATAAATCAAAATGACAGGAAATAAAAATCATGTCTTAATAATGACATTGAACGTACATGATCTAAACTCTTCAATAAAAGACATAGGTTGGAAGATTGAATAAAAAAAAAAAGACCCAAAATTGTGCTGTCTGCAAGTGACTCAACTCACAGGCAAAGACATCTACAGACTGAAAGTAAAAGATCTACAGATCTACAGACTGAAAGTAAAAAAAAATGGGGAAAAAATGCCATTCACATGGGACTCATAAACTAGCAGGGGTAGCTATTCTCATATCAGATAAAGTGGACTTGAAGTCCAAATTAATCAGAAGAGTCAAAGCAGATTGCTTCACATTGCTTAAGGGAATTATACATCAACAAGATATAATGATTTTAAATATTTATACCCCAAACAATGAAGCATCTATGTATATGAAACAAACTTTTCTCGATATTAAGAATCAGACCACAGTATAATAATACTGTGTTGATTTAATGTCTCTCTCACCACTGGGTAGATCATCTATGCACAAGTAAATAAAGATTCCACAAAACTAAAAGACAGAATAATATGGACTTAATAGACATCTATAGAATATTTTAAAAATTTTTTAGTTGTTGATAGAACTCTATTTTATTCATTTATTTATTTGTGATACTGAGGATTGATCCCAGTGCTTAACACATGCTAGGCAAGCACTTTACTACTGACCCACAACCACAGCCCTAGAATATTTTATCTATTAATGACAGAATTCCTTTTCAGCAGCATATAGAAGCTTTTCTAAAATAGATCACATTTTCAGTCACAAAACAAATCTTAGGAAATATAAAAAGTGGAGACAATACCTTGCCTTCTATCAGATCAACAATGAGATTAAAAAAAAACAGAAAACATTCTAATACCTGGAGATTAAATAATGCATTTTTGAATGACAAATTTAGCAGGAGAAATTTTAAAAAATTCTTAAAAGTAAACAAAAATAGTGATGCAACATATGGAAATCTCTGTCACAGTGTGAAGACAGTTCTCAGAGGAAAGGTCATGCCACTGAGCTCATACATTAAAATAATAGAAAGATAAATAAATTGTCTAATATTACATCTCATGGCCCTATAAAAAGAACAAATCAACACCCAAATCAATAAAAGACAGGATATAATTAAAATCAGAGTCAAAAACTATAAAACTGAGAAAAAGTTCAATGAAACAGAGTTGTTTTTTTGAAAGGATAAATAAAATCAATGAACCCTTAGCCAAACTAATCAAAAGGAAGAGAGAAAAAACTGAAAAACAAAATTCAAGATGAAAACAGAAATATAACCACAGATACTACTGAAATTCAGAAGATCAGAAACTATTTTGAAAATTTAGAGTCCAATAAATTAGAAAATCTTTAAGATATTGACCAATTCCTAGAGACATGTGACCCATCCAAATTGAACCATGAGGATATAGAAAACTTAGATCAAAATCAAGTAATAAAATTGAGGCAGCTATCTAAAAGCCTTCCAACAATGAAAAGCTCAGGACTGTATGGATTCTCAGCTGAGTTCTACAAGAATTTTAAAGAAGAGGAAATACCAATCCTTCTCAAACTATTCCATGAAATAGAAAAAAAAGGAACTCTGCCAAGTTCATTCAGTGACGCCAGTATCACCCTCATTTTTAAAATAAATAAATAAAAGAAATAAAAGAGAGACAAAGCCACATGAAAGAAAACATCAGACCAATATCTTTGATGAACAAAAATGCAAAAATTCTTATTAAAATTGGGCAAGCTGCATACAAAACCACATTAAAAAGATAGTGCACCTGGATCAAGTGGGTTTCATCCCAGAGATAAAAGGCTGGTTCAACATATGGAAATCAATAAATATAATTTACCACATAAATAGACTTAAGAACAAGAATCACATTGATCATCTCAAAAGATGCAGAAAAAGCATTTGACAAGTAAAGCACCCATTAATATTTTAAACAGTAATAAAAGTAGGGATAAAAAAAGAACTTACTTCAGCTGGGCAGGGTACCACATGCCTGTAATCTCAGCAGTTTGGGGGGCTGAGGCAGGAGGATTGCTAGTTTAAAGCCAGCCTCAGCAAAAGTAAGGCACTAAGCAACTCAGTGAGACCCTGTCTCTAAATAAAATACAAAATAGAGCTGGGGATATGACTCAGTGGTCAAGTATCCCTGAGTTCAATCCCCAGTATACCCCTTCCCTGAATAAAGAACTAACTGCAACGTTGTAAAGGCTATATGTGACAAGCCCAAGGCTAACATTATAATGAGTGGAGAAAAACTGAAAGCATTTCCTCTAAATGCAAAAACAAGAAAAGGTTGCCTATTTTCACCACTGCAGAGTTATTATACTACAGAGTTGTAGTAACAAAACTGCATGGTACTGGCATCAAAATAGGCGAGAAGACAAATGGAATAGAACAGAAGACACAGGGACAAACCCAAATAAATGCAGTTTTCTGATACTACACAAACATGCCAAATACATATGTTGCAGAGAAGATATCCTTTTTAACAAATGGTGCTGGAAAAACTGGAAATCCATATGTAGTACAATGAAAATTAACCCCTATCTCTCACCAAGCATAAAAGTCAACTCAAATTGGATCAAAGACCTAAGAATTAGACCAGAAATCCTGCATCTGTTATAAGAAAATGTATCCCAACTTTCTAACACATGGGCTCTGAAACTGACTTCCTTAATAATACTCCTGTAGTGCAAGAAGTAAAATTAAGAAATCAGTAAGTGGAATGGCTTCAAATTATAAAGCTTCTTCACAACAAAGGTAACAATCAAGAATGTGAAGAGAGAAGCTAGAGAATGGGAGAAAATCTTTGTATTCTGTTTCTCAGGGAATCAGTGTTCAGAATACACAAGGAACTCAAAACACTTAACACCAAAAAATTGAATAACCCAATCCATAAATAGGCACAGGAACTAAACAGACACTTCTTAAAAGAAGAAATACAATTGTCAACAAACATATGAAAAAAATATTCAACATTCCTAGCAATTAGGGAAATTTAAATTAAAACTACTTTGGGATTTCATCTCACTTCAATCAGAATGTTAATTATTAATAATACAAATAACAATACATGTTGGCAAGGATGTGGAATAAAAAGGTACACTCCTACATTGCTGTGGAACTACAAATTGATGCAACCAATCTGGAAAACATATGGAGACTCCTCAAAAAACTAGGAATGGAGCCACCATATGACCAAGTTATCCCACTTCTCAGTAAATATTCCAAAGATTTAAAATCAGCATACTATAATAATGTAGCCACACCAATATGTATAGCAGCAAAATTCATAATGGTCAAGCTTTGGGCCAACCTTAGGTGCCCTTCAATAGATGAATAGATCAAGAAAATGTGGAAAATAAACAATGGAGTATTACTCATCCATAAAGAAGAATGACATTATGGCATTTACTGGTAAATAGTTGGAACTGGAGATTAACATACTAAGTGAAATAAGCCAGACCCCAAAAGTCAAAGGTAGAATGTTTTATTCTAATATGTGGAGCTAATCCAAAATGTGGAGGGGGTGTATCAAAAATTAGAAAAAAAAAAAAAGAAAAAAAGATCAGTGATGTAGGAAATGGGGAATGGAGGGAAGGGAGAAGGATGAATAGGAAAAGACAGTGGAATGAATCTGACCTAACTTTCTATGTACACATATGGATATACCACATTGTAGTTCACCACCATATATATCCAGAGGACATTAATTTAAAAAAAATATAAATAAATAGCAGAAAAATCAGTGGAAGAGAACAAGGTAAGGGAGTAGGGAAGGAAAAGGAAAAATACTGGGTACTGAATGAATTGGAACAAATTATATTTCATGCTTTTATAATTATGTCAAAATGTATCCTAATGTTATTTCTAACTAAATATATGCAGGTAACTAGAGAATTTGATAAATTGAATTCTTAATTATTTAAATTTACTGAATTTAAATTGAAATGATCAATATGTTTAATGGTAGAGATGGCACAGGTATAGAGTATAGGGTGTTGAGTTGGGCATAGTGGTGAGCCTAAGGGTCAGAGAGATGGGAAGGTTTTCATAATAAAAAGAAAAAAAAAACTTTTTGCTATCCCAAGTATGCTGAAAATTATTAGGATATTTTAGTACAGTAATGACATGATTTGATTTTTATCTTAAAATCACCATTTTGGCTGGTGAGTAGAAATTGGAACATAGGCATTTAGAATAGAAAATAGAGACCTGTTAGAATGGTACTATAATAATTCATAGGAAAAATGGCAGTGACTTGAATTGGAATATATTTTAATATGAGGAGGTGTAGTATGTAGTGAGGAACTAGACATGGTAGGAAGCAGGGATAAAAGAATCTCGTGTAATGGGGATAGAGCTCAGTGCCAGAGTGCATGCTCAGCATGAGTGAGGTCCTGGATTCCTTACCCAGTATCAAAATTAAAAAAAAAAATATTCAGGAAAACATCTAGATTTATATTTTAGCAACTGAGTTGATATTGCTGCTATTTCTTTTTTTTTAATTTTTGTTATTGGTTGTTCAAAACATTACATAGTTCTTGACATATCATATTTCATACATTTGATTCAAGTGGGCTATGAATTTCCATTTTTACCCCATATACAGATTGCAGAATCACATCAGTTACACATCCACTGTTTTACGTATTGCCATACTAGTGTCTGAGGTGTTCTGCTGCCTTTCCTATCCTCTACTATCCCCCCTCCCCTCCCATCTTCTCTCTCTACCCCATCTACTGTAATTCATTTCTCCCCCTTGTTTTTTTCCCCTTTCCCCTCACTTCCTCTTATATGTAATTTTGTATAACAATGAGGGTCTCCTTCCATTTCCATGCAATTTCCCTTCTATCTCCCTTTCCCTCCCACCTCTCGTCCCTGTTTAATGTTAATCTTCTTCTCATGCTCTTCCTCCCTGCTCTGTTCTTAATTGTTCTCCTGTTATCAAAGAAGACATTTGGCATTTGTTTTTTAGGGATTGGCTAGCTTCACCTTTGCTGCTATTTCTTAAGTGGTAAAGAAGAGAAGAACACAAAGTATGAAGCTGTAAATGCTTTTTATTTATTTACTATTAGATTAAGGGTTTTTTTTTTTTAACCACATCAAGTTTGAGATGCCTCTGATACATCTAAGCAGAAATGTTATATAGAGAAAATTAATATACTATTATTCTAGTTTGTAGCTCCACTGAGAGGGCTAAAAATAATGTTCATCTTATATTTTTGTTTTATGTATATGTATGTAATAACATGTATATGACATACCTGTGCTTTTATGCTTAGAGCCATAGCCAAGTAGGAATGACGCATGGCATTTTGGGTTGAAAGGTGACCCTGCTCAAGGATTAGGGTGGCTCCCGGTTTAGGGTGGATCCTGCTAGGAATAGGGCATATCCTGCTGCCTCAGGCTCCCGCTCCTTTGGAGTTCCCCTTGAGTTCTGAGAGAATTGGTGCGCGGAGTCGGGTGAAGGCAGTGTATTCATGGAGCCGGGTGAAGGCAGTGTATTCACGGGAAGTGTGGGTAGAGTGCCGGTGAGAGTTCAGGAATAAAGAGTTGCTGTTTGAATCTACAAGCTTTGTGGTGGCTCGGTTATTTGGTGCCCAGCCAGACTGCAGCACTTTTACATACATATACATTCATTAATCAGAGGAAAAACAACAGAACAGCTCTTTCTATAATAGCAGAATACTTCAACACAGCTGTGGAAGCAAAGTTTATTTGCAAATAAAAAGGCAATACTTTTTATAAAAATAAATGTCTTGGCTGCATGAGAAAAGAAAATTCCTAATAAGAAAGACAAAATTCTAGAAATGTTTAAGAATCAGTAAGCCAATCTTTCCCAGATATTGTTGTGACCAAGTTGTATGGAGGCATATAAATGCAGGACCCCCTTCTATCTCACTCCACATTTTTCTCCTTCTTTCTTAATTCTTCAGTTTACTCCTCCATGAAATACATGGGCATAATACTTGAGATAGAAAAGGTATTCTAGAAAGACTCCATGGCTCCAATAATGGTAAGTCAGAGTGTTCAAGGGACACTTTTGACTGTTGGCATTGCTCTTCTTAAGATTTCCCCTTTTGTAGCACATAGATGAACCAAGTTCTTCTTCTAAATAGGCCAGAATCACTAGTCCCAACTTTTCTAAACTCTAGGAACTATTCTGTAATTAACATAAGTCTTTATTGTGACTGAATGTTACCAAAATTTAAAGATGAATAAAGGGGCCTTATATTTTAATACTATAGAGCAAATTAGCTTTCCATGTTGTTAAAAAAAAGACCATTAGGTCTTCTTGATGGCCAATTCTCATGGAGCCTTAGCGCTTTCATTACGTGACCTACTGCATTCTATGACTTTAAGCATGGAGCATATGTGTGACTGTAGTTACTAGAGGGGAAGGAATTGCAGGAAATATAAAGAAAGGGAATGTCAATGAATTAAGAAAAAAATATGTTGGAATGTCTTAGAAGGTTTAAGGAGCATTTTATTTTTTGACATTAATCCAAAGCTTCTTGCAGTCTGGTTCACATTTATTGGCCAAATTAAGAATACATACATCTCTCTTCCAGATGTAACTAGCTGAACTTTTAAATATAAGACTGCTTAACCTTTATCAAGTGGAACCTATTTGCATTCAGGTTTGACAATCTGGGAAAAGCAGTATTTACACAGTTTTATGCTCATCCTTGGTCTCAGCAGTAGTATAATTGTGCCCAACTAAATGATGATATAGCAAAAAAAACAAAAACAAAAACAGAAACAAAAACAAAACAAAACAAAACTATAGTCTCTGGATTTCCCTTGTATAGAGGTAGGGGCAGCTATTGAACTCCCAAGTAGAAAAAAAGATGGACACCAGTCACACGGACTACACTTCCAAGTTCATGTTCTTGGCTTCTCTGTCTTTACTCCAGCTCAGCCATTATTTCTCACCTTCCAAGATTATTGCAGCAACTTCCTATACCTCCATTGAAATCCTTTCTGGTTCATCCTTCTTTCACAGAACAAAGTGATTTTTGAAAAAGAAATCTGTGCTTGCTGCATCCCTAATAAAATCTTCCAAAGATTAAAATTTCCAAGTTAAAAGAAACAAAGAAAGCTCTTATTTTTATTGATTTATGCATTCCTTCATTTGTTCATTTTTGGTACCAAGGATTTAACCCAAGGGTGCTTAACCATTGAGGTACATTCCCATCCCTTTTTATTATTTATTTTTGGACAGGGTCTCACTAAGTTGTTTAGGGCCTTACTAACTTGCTGAGGCTGGTCTTGGACTTGAGATTCTCCTGCCTCAGCCTCCTGAGCTGCTGTGTGCATCACCTGGCAAGCTCCTGTTTTTAAAACATCTTTGAACCCATTTCTTGAAAGTGTTATTCCTACTGCTTGGCTTCAGTCACACTTGGCCTATTTTAGGCCCCCAGGTCTTTCCTGATGCATGTTCTCATTACAGCTTATTTTCCTTTTAAAAATCACCTCCAGAGAGAGAGGCAGATTAGCTTATCCAAAATAACTTTCCTCCTTTCTACCCTGTCTTACTTTATACTACATACCCTTCTCTTCCTTCATAATCCCCTTTTAGATTCATTCTCAATTTGTTTAGTTTATTCTTTGTCTTTTTCCTCTCCACCAGGTCCTATAGTCTGTAAGATTGTACATGTAGCCACAATGGCTGTTCTCTCTGGCATCTGTCAGTGCCTATCACAGCCCCTGTCATGAAATGGATAGTCAATAAATGCTAATTTAGTGAGTGAATAATAGATCATTCATTTTTGAAAAGGTTATCATAATTCATAATAAAATTATACTGTGTCTTAGAAGACAGAATTCTGGTTGTAGTCATTTTCCTGGAAAAGTCACATCTCAAACATAAGTGGGCATTGGCCTCACCTGGTGTAATAGTTAATTTGAATTGTCAATTTGACTGGATTAAAGAAGCTGATGATTAAGAGGCTAACGGGTATGTCAATGAGAGTGTGTCTAGGAATGATTGGCATGTGGGATAGCCAGGTGAAATGGACACCCTCCCTAAGCATGGGCAGTGCCATCCAATAGGATGATAGCTTGAATGGAATAAAAGTTGGAAGAACAAGGAAGCAGAGAAGATGCAAGCTCAATTCTTCTTGAATGGGTTCTTGATTGCCAATATGATTGTCTGAGGATATCAGACTCTGCCAGTGATTCTCCAGAAGCCTTCTGTCTCAGACTAGGGTAGCACTGTTGATCCCTCTTGTTCTGGGGCTTCAGCCTCAGGGACTGCATAGCTACTGGTTCATCCAGCTCTCCAGCCTGCAGATGGCCATGTAAGCCAACCTAATAAATCACCTTTTTATAATTATATTTCCTGTTGCTTCTGTTACTCTAGAGAACCCTGACTAAACCTGGAGAATTTGTTAAAATATAGGTCATTGGATTTACCTCCAGAGTGTCTGATAAATTTTGATTGAAATATAAAAATGGAAATTTTCAACAAGGTTTCTGATAACACTGGTTCTGTAGATCCAAGGATAAGGATTTGAAGACCAGTGTCCCAGAATAGTCTCTCCCAACTCAGTGTTGGTGCATATGCAGCTCTTTATGCAAGGTTTCTGTAATCTACAACTTGCTCTATAGTTAAGAAAGGAGACAGTGTCACTCACTTCTGCATATGTTTTGAATATTCTACAGCTGCTGTTATACAGTCTGTTCATCAACAGTTCTTGAATGTTAAAATTATGCAAATATCCTGAGAAAAAGGCCCTCAAGGAATCATGAAATTTTTTTATAATGTTGCTTATGATGTAACTTCTTGTTTTATTAGGATGATATCTGTAAAATCAAATAACACTCAAAAATAATCTTATTCTATGAGGCTGGGGATGTGGCTCAAGTGGTAACACACTCGCCTGGTATGCGCGGGGTGCTGGGTTCGATCCTCAGCACCACATAAAAAATATACATAAAATAAAGATGTTATGTCCACCGAAAACTGAAAAATAAATATTAAAAAATTCTCTCTCTCTCTCTCTCTCTCTCTCTCTCTCTTTAAAAAATAATCTTATTCTAGAAAAGGAATGATTTTAAAGCCAGAAATACTGTATCTATTGGGTCTGATCTTTGAATTGGGGTGAAAATCTGTATAAATTTCTTTTTTTAAAATTTCAGCACATGTTAAATAACTTAAATGTGATAATACAATTATTTCTGGGGTTCTTTTTTCTTAAAATATGCAAAGATTTGATAGTCTAGAAACTCTTCTGTTTGAGTTTCTCTTTAAACCATTTTAAATCATGTTTAGTTCATTAGTGAGAAAAGATTGTAAATAGCTATCTGTGACCAAAGGTAAATAAAATGATGGGATGTTAACCTTCATTTACATCAAACTATCGTATAATCATTAGTAAAGATAATTCCCAACTGACGTTTATTGGAGTAATAGTCAAGTCTCACTTGACTCCATTCCTGACCTAGTTGATTATATTAATATAGTCTGTGCTTATGAATGGGATCTGAATTAAGCTAGTCTTTATTCGGTGGTTCTCAAACTTATTTTATTTGCATTACCCTCAACTGGAGAGTTTCTTGAACCATAGATTTATGTACACCATCTCCAGAGTTTCTGGTTCAATACATCTGAGTGCACCCCCCATTGGATTTCTTACCCATACCCTGGTGATGCTGCTGCTGCTGGGGAATTCTGAGCAGAATCTAGGTGCTAACAAGTAATTCTAATGGGTTTGGTAGATGTGAGAAGACACTGTTTATCTGTGAGTACTGACAGAATATAGATAATCTGATTCTCAATGTGAAACTTTGTCATTCAATAAAGCAATAAAATTATTTTCTCTTATTCTAACAGAAGCAAACTTAAAAAAAAAAAAAGTTCTTCTATCCTAGTGTTCCCTGAGGGAAAACTTGACTCCTTGAAATTGTGCTTTAAATCAGACTTAGAAGCTCTTTTTCATATGAGACCAGTTTTTCCACCTCAGTGAATTCTTCATGTGTTTTGGCAAAATAGTAATGTTCTAATCTCATTAAGTTCATTGCTTATAGAATTCCAAGGTATTTCCACTGTTTACACATATGTGTTTTATTTTAATGCATTGGGAAGTATATACATAGACATAAACAATGAGAATTTTGACTAGGATATTTATTGTGGTAACCAAATCATTTCAATACATTTTTGGTTCACAGTTTATTGGTAAATTATTTCAGGACTAAGAGGATTGAATTAAGTATATTAAGTGTAAACTTATTTTAGGACAAAGTTTAAATGGAAAAGCTTGTTTTGATCAAGCATAAAAGAATAAAATTAAGAAAGCAACAACAATGAAAATCATCAGTCCTTCATTGGTGTCAAAAGCTTTCTGAACTTTACACCTGTCTACAGTTTTACTTTGTTGTGATACTCAGCAACTTAAGTGCCACTTTAATTACTTAATTATTAGTGGCCTAGATTTCAGGTTCTCTTTCCTTAAGTAAAATGTTCCCTGCGGGTATCTTAAAATTCCCTCTTGTTAATTATTTTCCTTGACATTGTTTAGTGTTAACCAAATTGAGTGAAATTTTTAGTGTAAATAGATATCACTTTTTTCCTCCTGGTGGTAGGATGGACAAGCAAATGAGTAGCTGTCTTCTTCTCCAAGGGAGTAGTGAGGAAAAATGTCATTACAGAGAATCATCTGAATGATACATAGATTATATTCAGGCTTATTCAGATTGTACTCTTGTGTAGCTAGTTTGAATGAAATATATTCAAGTACAGTCTGTTTTCCCATGATTTAGCTTTTCAGTTTATTATAGCTTTATATTTTAGTTACCTTTGTGCATATGAGTAACAAAAATAATTTAGATTTTTCTTGCTTTGTAATTTTTTGGAGGGAGGTGGTAGTTGTTTTATTTTCCATTTTGAAATTTTGGACCTTTCCAAGTACTGATGCAACTGTAATTGTTGCCGAATCTTTAATAGCTTATTTTCCTGGAGATAAAAAGTACATTTGGTGACTGATACAGTGTTGGACTCTAAAGGAAAAATAGAAATGGTCTCTGGAGATCCTGGTTCAGTTTTTCTTCTTCCCATTAAAGAAATGTCTTTACCGCTATTAACTGTGTGACTTTGAAGCTATATATATGTGGAATAAATGATTTTATTAATTAATTTCACATAGATAAAGTTGAAAATAGCAAAATTATTTTTAACAGATGTCCAATCCAACTGCGACACAAGATAGATTCCTATGAGATTATCTTATGTTTCCATTCTACTGTGTATCATGAAGTTCAGGGTATTTTTTATTGTCTTCATGATTATATTATGCTATCTAGCTTAAAATCTCACAGAGCCATTAAGTGAAGGAGTACGTTATTTTGACACTTGAGAACATAACTCTCCTTAGGGTTTCATCATTTGCTATGGAAACTGCAGGCCTGTGTCACTGCTGATCTTCATCGGGTATATGATAAACTGATTATTGAAAATCATGATGACCAGCTTCCTCTGGGAAAGAGACACCCCTGAAATATTCAGAAAATCACTTCTACTTCTGTACTTACTCTTTTAATGACATTGACTCAAAGATACTTCCATTAATTTCTTTTATTTCTGCTTTATAATGATTGAGTAAATGATGTCACTGCCCGTGGGACTGGAATTAATCCTAAGAATGAGCTTCAGTTCTATGCTTCATGTTTCTATTTTCTTATTCTTTTAATAGCATGGACATCTAAAACATAATTTTCAGCAATGTTAACAATGTCAGTCAAAGCAAAGATACTGAAATATGATTAATTCCCCTTTTTGAATGAACAAACAAAACGTTTGTGAGTCAATAATTACCCTTATGACATGCTTGAGGTTAATTGCAAATTGCTCTTTGCAGACCAGAGGAAAAGATTCTCACTCTTAGCTAGGGAGAATTTCTTTAGAAATAGCCCATAAAACTTAACTAAGAGCCTAGCTGGTTGGAATAACTGAAGTCAGTTCAAAAGTAAATATTTTTTTTCTTCTTTTTGAAAAACACCCCACACTTTTAGAAATTCAGAGCAATCAGTCAACTATACAAGAGTTCTTC
Source organism: Marmota marmota marmota (assembly GCF_001458135.2). Classification (NCBI taxonomy): domain Eukaryota; kingdom Metazoa; phylum Chordata; class Mammalia; order Rodentia; family Sciuridae; genus Marmota; species Marmota marmota. Next base: position 64,039,988 of record NW_026000026.1, on the reverse strand, counting down.
CTTTTTTTAAAGCTAGAGATAAGAAAATAAGTCACAAAGATATAAAATTTCAAGTGAATCATTTGATCTAAACAGAAATAAAAGCAAACATGCCTACTTTGTATTTGTAATTTTGCTTATCAGATCATTAGGACAATTTTTATTTAGTTATTATAATGAGAAGTGGTTAGTAGTAGTCAAACTTGTTTATAGACTATTTTCTAGTCTACAGAAATCTTTTTTTAAGATCTATGGAAGCAAAGAAACTCAGGGAATTGGAAACCAAGGGAGGACAGTTGCTCTGTCTCCCAGATCTTAGCAGGTGCTTTCTCAGCATATGTTTCAGAGTGAAGTTTGAGTAGTTGTCTATTAAACTACAAACTTTGCTTATAGTTCTCTGTGTCATACTGTTTATAGAATATCTGTGATCATTTTCTTTCTTTTCTGCATATACATCTATATATCATTTATATGTGTCTTTTCCCCATAAGCTTATCAATACTCCAAAGAAAAAGAGATTAAGTTATATTGGTAAACATTTTTATTTTAATACTCATGAGGATGAGGATGAGGCAATTTAGAATGATAAATGCTTATCTTGGTATGGTCACTTACACTGCCTATTGCAATCCCATTATTACACCTGTTCACCTGAGTTTTTATAGCAATATTTAGATAAATTTGGGAAATTAGAAAATTTGAAAGACCATACAATTTAAGTAACATTATTATAATGAAGTTTATTGTTATTATTATTTTGATGTGTGTCTCTTGAACATTCTGATAGAGCAAAGGAAAGGCAAGCCATCATATTATGAAAAAGATCAAGGGATGTGAAGGATTAAGAAGAAATGATTCAGAAGCTAAAGGAACTAACAAGTTGATACTGACCCTCAGAATGGAGCAAATAAAAAAAAAAAACAGTCTTGGAAGGTGACCACATTAAAAATTACAACCAATTTAATTTGGCTGAAGAAAAGATGAAAATAATTACTCATGAAATTTCATTCTTACTGTTCACACAAATAACCAAAGTCATGTTTACTAAGGTCCCCATCATGCTTTCCTGTGTGGAAAACAAAGGGCTCTTAGATTATAACGTCATGAATACTAACTACTAAATTTTGCAGTCTAAATGAAAAGAACACAGACAGATGGCATTCTGACCATTTAAAGAATAGATCTCTTCTTTTTTCCTCCTTTTTTCTTCTTTTTGGAGTGATTATGTTTTAAAAAAAAATGACTATGTACTCCCAGCCGTCTGGACTAGTATTCATCTTCCTGGTGACAGCTACTCATGTGTCTCACCTTCATGTGCCCTACTAGCATGTGAACAGACTTACCACCATGACTTGTGCACAATAGATGTGGAATAAGGATGCACCAAATTGAAGTCATTGTGCATAATCTATTTATAGAGGAAAAAAAAAAGTGATGACAATTCATCAAAGCCAAGTAGCTAGTGAAGAGTTTGATCTTATTCATTTATTTGCATTTGAGTATTAAATACTTCAAAACACACGTGGTCGTCATATGCAGAAACATCTAAATTTGAAATGACTAGCTGGGTTTTTAAATTTTTTTTAACTTCAATTAGGATAAAACGTGTTATGGCAACTCTGCTGCTATGGACACTTACTTTTCTTTGGTCCTAAAATCTAACTCATGATGTAAAAATTTCTTTAGGAAATTCCTGATGAGAACTTAGTCAAGATCTTCCTGTCTGGTAATAGCCATGTCCCTCTTCTATATCTTACACACCCTAGTTATCATTACTCATATTTATGTACATTTTTGATGCTAGACATTTGTGATGCTTCAGTGCAACACAGGTTTATCAACTCCTTGATGACAGGCACCAGAGCTTATGCCTCATTTTATGTTAGGCAGCATCCATCAGATTGTTTGACATATAGCTGGTTCTCACATATTTAATGATTGAATATTATTCATTGAAAAACATGGTTTTTTTAGAGGAGTTTGGAGTTTAGACTCTGTAATTAGACCACCGCCTGGTTTTATCACCTTCCACATGAGCAATCTTGACTTAATCACCAAACCTCATCGAAGCCTCATGCACTGGCAAAGACAAAGGATGACATAAGGCAGTTCAGGCTCAGAGCAGTGCCTGCTTCATAGTCAGTGCTTTGTGCTTCATTTTGTTCTTCCTTTTCTATGGTAAATCTTGTCTTCTGACTAAATAAATTATGCTGATGAGGTTCATGAAAATATGGGTTTTACCTTCCAGGTTTCCATAATGGCAATGTAAAACTGTGTCATGGATACCATTTACCTTTACATCAGAATTTCAGTAGAGTAGGTTTTATTTTGCGATGTTATTTTGAATTCTCAACTACTTGATGTCACTTCTCATCTGATGAGGTGGAGTGAAGTTTCAGAAGAGTTAAAAAATCGTTCATTGCTTAAATGTTCTGATATTTTCATAAGTCACCATTTTTAATTAAAGAAATGTCAAAAATCTTGTCTACAATACATATTGATAAGCACCAGAGGGATTGTCATTGCACTCAGTGTTCGAGAATAGAGAATGCCCAAGTGCAGTCTTGTCAATGCTTTCTTTTTGTGAAGTTCTTGAAGAAGCAATGCACGAAAGACACAATAACAAATGTGAGCTGTCTTTTGTGGAGCTGGCCAGCAATCTAATGTTCTTTTGCTGAGGCTGTGTCAGAGTATGTGCCTCAGGCTCATGTCCCAGATGGCCTCCTCCTTCTGCTTATTGCTTAAGCCTTGATCGTATTCTCACTCAGCTGCTGAGTACACATTGCTGAGGAAACAAGTTTCCATGTGAGAAGAAGGAAGAGGACAAGGTAGCATGGTCTTGAAAGGCCCTGGCTTTGTTGACCAATTCCACACCCTGGAGGCCTAAGTGTTTAGTCCACTGGTTAAGTACAGTGTACTAGATGTCACCAACCAGATTCCACCAAAAAGGGAATGGAGAGATGAGAAGAGAGCTGTCTCTCTTATCATGAAAGCTTGGGAAATAATTTTTCTTCCCATTAGAGTCTACACCCTGTGTTTTCTTGAAGAGATTGATTCTGGGTTTGAACCAAAATTGGTATGATATGCAGGAGTTAAATAGATAAGTTGACTTTATGTACCTTAAAAATTTGTAAAGAATTGAACTTTCTTTTTTATTTCTAATATTGACATATCTGAGAATAGTCTTATTCATTTGTATATTTGTTTCCTTTGCTAATAGTTTTAATAGTACTGAAATAGTCTATTAATAGAAAATGACCTAAGAACTTTATATAATCTGTCAATAATCTCCATATTTCCTTAACATACCTCTATATGTATCTTTATGGATTCCTACTTTGGTTCATAGTCTTTGTGGTTTGTTTGTTTGTTAAGATCTACTTATTTTAAGGCACTAGAAAAACTAGACACATTTACTTGTGCCACGAGTTCTTTATTTTTACCTGTGAAAGCTATAGATTTGTAATAGTTAATAATTAGAGGAGATTTAATATAAAATAAGTTTTAGTACATCTGGTAGGCATTATTTCTTCTTCTAAGTACAAAATAGGGATTTCATGGTGCCAGATACATATTTTAACCTAGTATCAAAACTGTAGCAATATTTAGTTCTCAGTTAAGGAACATTGTGATACCTTGGTATTTTACATGGAGTAATGGAGGAAGAGTAATTGTGTTGATGGTAATAGCTTCAAGGGTAGGTGGTGGTAGAAGAAAACTAGCATTTATTCTGCTAATTTCCAGGTGCTAAATTGATCAAATTATGCATGATATATTACTTAGCTCTGTCTGTGTCAAAATCTGTGCTATAGATGTACATTTCAGGTAAGATAAACCATGTGGAGTATGCATAGCAAGACCAAATGAATAAATACACCGAACGCAAGATCATTCAGTGAACAAGTAGAAACTGAATTTTAACTCACAGATGTCAGGCTTCAGTGATTGTGTTCCTTGATGTTTTCTCTGAGTATCTGTAACAGATATATGCATTGGGGCCTCTCTTGTTTGTTGATAGGACTCTTCCTACTACCATGGAAGAAACTTGAGTTGGCTCACTAAAAGATGAAAACATGAGGAGAGAAAAAGCTCAGCTGTTCTAACCAAGCCATCAAAACCATTCACGCTGAGGCCCCAAGTCTGTGAATGCATTCTATACTACTGAGGCTAAATCATAAGACTAGTCTGGCCAACCTACACAATTATAGGAGATACAGGTAAATAAGTAACCAAATTTTAGGGAGATTTTTAATGGATCAGAAGTTGATGGATAAACATGAAATAGTTTTTAAAAATCGATAGTGTAAGTTAGATTATAAGGAATGTTTTAGAATTCTAATTGGAGAGAACTGGCATAATCCAAGAGAAAGAATACATTAATGAACAATAAGGGCAGCTAGGGAAAAATAGAGGTGCTTCAGATTAGGCAGAGGGGAGTGAAGGGAGGGAGGGCCTATGGAGATAGGAAGGATAGTACAATGAATCGCACATTATTACCCTATGTACATATATGATCACATGACCAGTGTGATCCTACAACATGTAGGATGAGAAGTCATACTCCATTTATGTAGGATGTGTCAAAATGCATTCTACTATAATGTATAACTAATTAGAACAAATAAAAAAGAAAGACAGAATATTAGCTTCAAATTTAATGACAACAACCTACAGTGTGACTATTTCCTGGTATGTACCATATGTAATTTTTTACATGCATGGTCATTTATTATTTCTCTTTACTCTTTCATGAAGTAGATATCAGTTATCTCTATTTTACAGATGAATAAACTGGGATTCAGAATAGTTAAGAAACTTACCCAAGGTCACAAAGAATAAGTACTGTTGTCAGGATTTGGATCCTTCTGGAGCTAATCTGAAAGCCATCTGTGTTGCTGTCAAATAGCCTTAAGGCATAAGTCATGGGAGAGTAAAAGATGTGATATGAAGAGGAGAAGTTTACAAGCAGGATTGTCTGTCTAAAGCTATCCACTCAAATTATGAGAATCTGTTGCTTTCTGATAGGGTAGCCTTTATTAAGAATGATGGCTTGGTGGCAAATATCCTGTGGCAAAGTTCCAGAAGATTAGAAATACCATTAGCAAGGGGAACAAGTCAAAATGAGAAGGAAAGTAAGAGCAAGAATAGTGAAAAAGAATTCATATGGCAAATCTTGCCTCTGGGTGTAGTAGCCAGCCTAAACAGCGGAGAGAGGCATATGAGATGTCACTGTGACAATCTCTACCCTGGGTTTGAGAGGAGAGAGCCATGGCTGGCAGATAATGAAAAAGACTCTTAGTGATATCCTTATAGGAGTCTCTTCATCAATCTGGATTCCCTGTCTTGGACCATTTGAATTCTCCTTATGCCTGATAGACTTAAACTAATTTTGACTCACTTATTATGAGCAAATGTTCATGTCATATATTAGCTATGATAAATTCACTTTATCCCTTTTTCTCTTCTGTTTTAAATGAATTGAAAGAGTATTGACAAAGTTTATGTTTATAGCATACAAATGGCTACAAGCTTGCATATGGAAATATTTGAATAATGCAGTAAGAGTTATCACCGGTGTAAGCATCTCAAGTCAAACCTTGCTCACAGCAGGGAATAAACCCATCAGGAGCAACATCTTTGAATCATGAGTATGTTAATATGTGTGTAATGGCAACGACCTTCTTCACTGCACAACATATGCGTAGATCTTCTCTTAACCAAAGAGTAATATGGCATAAACAAATTAAAAGTGGTGTCATATGACTTCACAGTCAAGTAACCAGAATATAATTAGTTTGATTTAATCTGGAAAGCAAATTCATTATTGCCAAGACAGTGATTCAATGCTCTGTGCTAAATGAACTAGATGTGGAAGTTTAACAGTCAATTTGCACCATGTGTTTTTGCAAAAAGAAAGATTCAACTTGGGTTGTAAGAAAACTCTTTTTTAAGATTTCAAAATTAAATGGGAACTCTTTGTAAAAGAAAAATAAAAAATAAAATAAAAGAATCTAAACAGAAGTATTTTGTAGTCCCAGTGAGAGTTAGCTGAATACTTACTCCATGGAAAGTAACCATCTCTGTAGTAGACTTGTCTGTCACCACAAGTACACAATCTTCCTTGCTACATTTAAGATACTAATGATTTGGGTGCCATGTGGAATAACTTAATGAACTACACATGTTTAAGAGGAATACTGTCATTACAAATTGATGTATTTCAGAATTCCTTGCAGAAACTTTCTACTATAAAATCTACTGTGAAAATATATTGCTAAATCTAACAAAAAAATCAAACATTAAAAGTCGTTATTAGAACATAACTGTAAAAATTTATTAAATTCGTACTGCTCTTTATATTTTTATTGTGCTCACATGTTGGTTCATTTTACCTTCATTACATCAACTACAGCCTAGGTGGGAGAAGATGAAATTATACATTATCCATTTTACATGTAAGGCCACTGAGATTCAAATATCAAGGCCCATGCTGTAGTTGCTCTGCCAATAGGAAATGAAAAGCAGAATAGAAGATAAATTTTCTGGTTTTGAAAGAATACTCTCTGAAAGTTAGAATATTGTTTCTTTTCTGTAGAACTAAATATTAATTTTATTCACTGAGTTAAATTACTTAGGCTTTATGAAAGGGATATGTAAATATCTTTGAGGTCAACAATGGCTATGAATAGTTTAAAGCACATGGTTTATTTACTTCTTGAAATGTTGCGAACCCTTCAGTATTAATTCTAAATATATGTGGTAGCATCATTCCAAAATTATGCTTTGGTAGGCTCATGTCCCATTTTCAAAAATTGATGTAACCTAGAAAGTTCTAGGAAGTTTGGGGTTTGTTTATTCACTGCAATCTCAAATGTTTGAATTCATAAACCTGGGCTGCAAATCTTGTTAAAGCAAATTTTTCTAGGAGTTTTCAACTGGAGCAACACATTTCCACCAGCTAATAACTTTAAAGATAAATGAAGTATTCTGTGACTAACAACAACTTTGGATGGGGCAAGAAATTACATTTCATGGTAGGTAATTTGGATAATTTAAATTTGAAGAACTAATAACACAAAAACAACTAAATACTGGGCCCTTTGTATTAATGTTTTCAGATTTTCCCCAATCATTATTGGTATGATTCCCATTGACTTCATTAGAAGTTTCAGGCTTAAAATAGAAAGTTCATAAAAATTTACTGATGAACTATAACCGAAAGAACTCTTCTGTCAATTGAACAAAATGCACTTGATTGTGTTCAACTTAGTACTCAGAAAAAAAAAAAACATGCTAAAGAAAAGACTAACAAATTGTTGTATGGCACTATTTTTTAAATTCAATCACTAACACTTGATATATATTTTGTGTTTATATAAAAGAACTGAGGTACTCTGGACATTTAGATATAGGAGTAGGTTTTTTTTAAGAATTCCTCAATATTTATAAAAACTTTCACAATATAATTATAATTTGACCATGCCATTAAAACATTAGCAATATTATTGCTGAAATTATTAGTACATTTAAATGGCATTATCCTTGTTTTCAATAATAAATATCAAGTATTATATCCAGAAAAAAGTTTCAAAATACAGAAAGTGTAAATCTAACCTTTCCAAATTAAAATTTCAAGGACTGAAGCTGGGGAAATTTTTTTCATTACTTTGAGAATATTGTATTAGTTTGTGTAATCAATACATGTAGATAAGATCTTGCATCTTTAATAGTGAGCACCCCATACAAATAGAAAAAAAATCAAGTTTAAGGTTTCTAGACCAATATGGCTGTTAAATTCTTCTGTACAATGCCAATTCAACACAGTAAACTGAGATACTATTTCCAAAGTTGACAGTGCAGCTAAAGTTTCCAAAAATTCAAATTATATATATATATATATATATATATATATATTTCTTTGTTAGGTTTTTATCACTGTAACCATAATACATGACAAGAATAACTTAAAGGAGGAAAATTTTATTTTAGGCTCATGGTTTCAGATGTTCAGTCCATGGTTAGCTGACTCCATCACTCTGGACCCAAGGTGAGGTGAAGCATCATGGCAGATGGGCATGGCAGAGGAAAACTACTCTCTTATAGTAGCCATGAAGCAGATAGAAGTAGGAGCCAATGGGAAAAGATGAAATCCCTAAGGGCATGCTCCTAGTGACCCACCTCCCTCAGCCACACTCCACTTATCTTTCATTCTCACCCAATATAATAGTTCTTTAAAACTATTAATTCATCAAATGTATTAATCCATTAATTAGGTTCTCATCATTTCACTTCCTGTATTAACACAGGAGCTTTTGGAAATGTGATTTCTTACAGTCAAATTTTCAAAGACACTAAACATAATCATTTTCATACATTTGGTTAAAATTGATGAAGCATTTTTTAAGGCATTTTGGAATTGCTGTTAAACTTTGAGGGAATCTCCCAAATTGACATCATACAATATGTAAGTATTACTTGTATGCTCTCAGGTTCTTTGTTTAATCGACCCTGGGCTTTATTAGTATATGCCTTTAGAATTCTCAATACTCTGTTTTGAAAATACAGTTTCTTTTCCCTAAAATCCCTTCACTTCTCCGCCATCCCCACACTTGAATCTAACTCAGAGGATTCACAGATAATGCAAATGTATAATCCATTTTAAAAGGATACCTTCAGTCCCAATCCTTCCTGACTCAGCTTCGAGGTCTGATACAATTGACAACCCTTAATCTCTTGAAAATCCCTCTTCATTTTAGTCTTACAGAATTATTTTCTCTCAATTTACTCTTCCTTCTCTTCTTGAATCCTTGTTCTTTTTCTTCAGCCATGAATTTTTTTATAAGAAAATGCACAATTGAGCCTCTGCTTTTCATGACTTGTATTTTCCCTAGTAACTCTCATTTACATTTATATTGTCAAGCACAGTTTGCAGTCCTGGAGGACTCTCAAATCTTTATTTCCCATCCTCTTAGTTCTAGACCTCTATTCTCTCCTTCTTCAGTGTTTGTTCACATGAACGTGGTACCTGTGCTTACCCAAACCTTGATTCCTTCTATCAAGATGCTTGCCTTCTACAAACATACCCACACACGCACTTAGAACATCAAAATTTGGTTTTCTTCTATATTTTAATCTTTCTTATAGCAATTAGGATTAAATTCTACTTGATTCCTCACCTTTGCTAACTTTCAGGTTCCAATTTATCACAAGGTCCAGTCAGAACTATCCATTCTAACATTACCTCCATATCTCCTCTAATTTAGTTCATCAAGAGATGATGAACTTTCTTCCCCTCACAATCATATCTTGTTCTATATTAGTTTGCTAGAGTTGCCATAACAAGTTATCATAAACTTGGTGGCTTAAACCACAGAAATTTTCTGTCTTACATTCTAGAGCCTAGAATTGTGAAATCAAGGACTTGGAGTTTTGGTTTCTGCTGAGGCCTCTGATAGTCATCTTCTCCCCATGTCTTTCACTTTCTCTCTACTGTTCTATCTATGTTCAAATGTCCACTTGTTGTGAGAACTCTAGTCATATTGGATTAGGTCTCACCCTAATGACCTCAGTTTCACTTGATTATGTCTTAAAAACTTCATCCAAGTAAAGTCATAGTCTAAGGATTTGGGGCTAGGACTTCAGTGTATCTTGTTTTGAAGGGCACAATTTAACTCATAGCAAACTCTTTCTACATTTCAGGCACTGCTATAGATATGGGAACACGATGGGAATAGAGAAAACTCTATCCCATGAAACCTAAAAGCTAGAGTTGCAAGAGACGAGGGGTGTGTGTGGCTCAGTGGTATAGCGTTTGCCTATAATGAATGAGGCACTAAGTTCAGTCTTCAACATTGCAAAAAATCTTGGAGTAGCAACAGCTGACAATGAAATTGTCCTCAAACATTAACAAAATAATTTAGGATGGTGCTAAATGCAATAGTTAAAATAAATCAGAGTTGAGCTAGTTGCAACAGTGCATGTCTTAATCCCAGCTACTTGGGAGGCTGAGGCAGGAGGATCTTGAGTTCAAGGTAAGCTTGAACAATATAGCAAGACCCTGCCTCAAAATAAAAATTTTAAAAAGGACAGAATGTAATCCAGTGGTCCATTTTTAACATAGCATCTGGGAGGCCCTAGGTTCAAACCCTAGTAACAACAACAATAACAAACAAAACAAAACAAAACAAAATGGGGTTGATATTGTCTGATTTTATGAACTTTTCATAATAAATTTTCCCCTCCTTGTTATTTCCACCTCATCTATCCACTCTGCAACAGTGCCTTTTATAGATTAGGAATGGTATTTACACTTTGTACTTTAAGTTATCTGTGGACACATCTGTCTCTAAAACCATTGAGCTCTGCAAGGGTTCATATCTGTATCCCTAACACATAGCATAAGGCTTGGAACATACTATGCTTTCATTAACTGCTGAATAAATTCATATTTTAATCATCACTGTCACATGTAGCAAATTTGAATAGGAATAAAAATCATTAAAGCAATACTCTTTAAATGGTGATACACTTTTTTTTTTTTTTTTTTGGCTTGTCCACTGTAAATATAAGAATGGTAAATGTGGAGAGGCCCATCTGGTCTACATAGTTGTCTTTTAGCATAACATATGAATTCATTTAGTTCAGGGCTTTGTGATGAAAACAGGAACATTAAAGAACATGGCTGAATTTATACTACAGAATTAAAGCAGTGCATTAATGCTACTTACCAATAGAGTAATGAACTTTTAAAATTAATCTGCTCTTAAGTTCTGATATGATTGTCCTCATCAGGAACTGATGATATGTTTTCCTCACCAGGAGTTGGTGGAAAACTTTCAGCAAGACATGGCCTAGTCAGTACTGTTTCTCATGTGGTTCAGCTCTTTTGTTTTTGAGTAGTTCTGGTGCTCATTATCATCCTCAGTGTTTCATGAACAATTAATCCCTTCTATATAAATTAACCAACCTTCTCAAAATTTGCTCAGGATTTGCTTAAAGTTCACTTTCAGTGTATGATTTTTACTGATGGTACTTCTGAGTAGTCTTTGCTTTTTTCAAGTAAGAGCAATTACAAAAAAAAGCAAACCAAAAAAACAAACACAAACAGGATTGTTCTTTTTTTCCATTAACAATACGTTTTATATTTTTAAGAAAAATTACAAATGAATATTCAACTTGGTGATTATACAAGTCCATACATACATATTATACCTATATTTCAAACTATTCCATATCATTTTTATATAGGACAGTGAAATGCATTACAATTCTTATTATACATATAGAGCTCAATTTTTCTTATCTCTGGTTTTATACAAAGTATATTCACATCAATGTCTTCATACTGTATGAAGACATAATTCATGTCTTTATACAGTACTTTGGATAATAATGATCATCACATTCCTCCATCATTTCTAACCCCATGCCCCCTTCCTTCCCCTCCAAACCCTCTGCCCTATCTAGAGTTCGTCTATTTGTCCCATGCTCCCTCTTCCTATACAGGATTGTTCTTGATGCCTCTTTACTGTGCTCTTACATGACCTCATTTTGGTGGTAGGTGGGGCATATTCAGCTTGGCAGATAAAGCAATGATAAGAATTTCCACAGGAGAGTTTTGCTGAAAAGGATAACTGCAGTGGACAGAAATGAAAACTTCATTTTGATGTCTGTGTCTCCTTAAATATAGAATCTCTCTTTGCAAGTGTCATCTAGTTTGTCCTAGGGGATAATGCCTGCCTTTCCTTCTCATAACGTTATTGAATGGTAAATGACAAAGAACTTGGAAAAGTGAAAAACATCATGTAAGTGGAAGTAGTAATAAAATTACTATGCTGTTACCTAAGACCAAACTACTGATGCAGAATGAGCAATTTTGAAGGTAGAGCTTGATCTAAAATTTTACCCTGAGACACAGCATCTTCGAATTGAAGTAAAACAGGAAATAATGGTATTAGAATCCTAAGAGTAACTGGTGTTTCCATCACTTCTATTTAACAAGTGGTACTGAGTGAAGAAATACCTAGATGTAAATTTGGGGGTTGGGAGAAACATTCCTACTTCCAGGTCACTAGGGTGTGATTTAGTAAATTGCTTCTCAAGCATCTGACTGGAGTTGCCAAATTTAAATTTAGGATTCAAGTCAGAAAAGAAGTTCAATCTATTTCAATTATTAGCCTAAATGGTGTGTCTGACTGTGCCCTTGTGAAGAGTGGCTTCATTTGTGCTGAACACCACCTACGTAAACCAGTCTGTTCACTGGCAGTATCTGCAGGACCAATCTGCAAAGTATGGATGTTCTCCAGTCTCATTTTCTATCTAAAAATCAGTTACTGGCCGTGATTTTTAAGTAGCAGCTCCTTTCCTAGGCTGAAGTATGGATGCATCCATAAAGATTGTGTGAATACATGTGTCAGCACAGAGTAAACAAGAGTGCTAAAGAGACTTTGCCATTACATCTCTCTTCTCTTGGTCATTTGGAAGATCTCAAATTCCCAACATTATTCTACTTTTCTTTGTTGTCGTCGTTATAATCAATTTTGGCCCCTGCGAAATGCAATTAGTTATTGCTGGAATAGTTAAAATTTTGGCATTTTTAGCAGGGCTGTCTCAATCTGTATGGCTTTATAAAATTAGCAGACATAAATCAGGCCTTTAGTAAATAAGGAAGGGATAAAGTGCCTGAGCAAGAGTGAGTAGAAAGGATAGAGGAAATCAAGGAAGAGAAAAGGAGGCTCAGAGGAAGAACTGGTGCATGGAGACAGTGAGGAGGTGGTAGGAAAAATAGCAGCTCTTTCAACATTTGATCTAGGATCAGTCCTATCCCAGGCAAAGGAGTAGAAAATATGCAGTTCATTTTTCTTCTAAGTAACTATACAGCGATTTCCTTTATTATATTGCTATAAAATGTCTTAATAGATCTTTTTCTGTTGATGATGATTAGGTTTTTTCAAGAGCAACAAAATAGACACAAACAAAAAAATCTTTGGATTACTTATTTAGTACATTCATAAGTGAATTTTAACAAATTTATTCCACAAATTCTTTATATTTGTTAAATATACCTAAAATCAGTTTCTTATATTTTAGTGGAATGAATGACAAAACAAAACTTTTATTATTATTTTTTTCTCCATACCAGGTTCATTTTACTCATACAGAAATGCAATGTCAAGCTCTGGTATTCCTATTGAAAATAGCATTTTAGAATGCATGGAAAGACAGTCCTCCACATTTTATTTAATTTGATCTGAAACCCATATACTGTCATTTAGAGAGATCAAGTATAAAAACCTGGTGGGTATAAAATGGTCCATGCTCCACATGGTCTTATTTAGAAAGATGCCTCAAATGTGAGTTTTCACAAGTTCCACAAAACACATTTTCACACCAAATTTGATACAGACATATATTACAAATCTCCCTATTGCCATTTGAATATAGAATGGAAAAGTTTCCCTTGAGTTTGCAAGTTATGTTTCAAGTATAGGTAGGGGAAAGCACAAGCTGTATTAACATCTACCACTTGAAGCTGCCTTGTGACATTTAAAGTTTCAAAGGGTCTCTGTGAAAAAGCACAATTTTCCTTAACGTAGATCCAGTGAAACTTTATAGATACAAAAAAATCTTTAATGGGTTCTGTCATTCATTTCTTTTTTGAATTTTTTTTTCAATTTTTTTATTAGTTGCTCAAAACATTACAATGATCTTGACATATCATACATTTGATTTAAATGGGGTATGAATTCTTATTTTCCACGTGTACAGATTGCAGGATCACATTGGTTATACAGCCACGTTTATACATACAGCCATATCTTAATAAAATATGAAATGACTTCAACTACATGCACACCTCTATTACCCCTGGTGGACAAAACTGGGAAGAAGCAGGAGGATAAGGTGAATCCTATGTCAATATTTGCACAACTTGTGTGGTTTTCAAGGGATCCCTATCTATGAGGTTATTGGTCACATCCTACACATACTTTAGCTTACATAAGAGTAGGTGGCAGTCTTGGTGATTCTGTAATCTTTGCAAGAGTGCTGGACTAATGGACTAATGGAGGAGAGGCTAGATCAGAACATGTTCATGCACATGCTCAAGGAGAGCATGTCAACATGCCCTCACTAATGTGGAGAGATTGATATGTACGTTCCTCATCCAAGCTACACTCAGGTGTCATCCACACATGCACATTAATATTGTGTAATAAAGCAGAAATATGTGTGTGTATCCCTTTATCAAGTTTATATATATATATATATAAAAGTTTATATATATATAAACTTGATAAAGGGATACTTATTTTAAGTTCACACAAAATTGTCCCACAGGATAGTGGCAGTCCTGGGTGAGTAGGGGGAACATACTATTATTTTTACTATGGACTTCCATATTGCTTTGTTTTGTTAAAAGGATTTAAATTTTTTCCTTTTCTATATTTAAAGGAAGGGAATTTTATAAATAAAAGGCTATAATACTGCTACATATTTAATGTGTCTTTCTGAAAATCCTGATGACAGTTCTCTTGGTGCTGTGATAGAAATCTGTTTTGTGGAGAAATGACTTTGTTTGAATAATGTATACATGAATTTTAGACTAACACAGCTTGTTTGTGGAAGTGATACTCTGATGTGGGATTCTAAAAGATGTGGAGAAGAGTACAGGGTTTCATTGATGCCAGAGATTGATTTAAGTCATTCAGATTGAGTGTATATGTGGATGCAAAGCTTGTGATCGTGTCAGGCATGGGCAGGTGTCTGTGAAATCATGCAGCTCTCTGAGGCATACTGGAGGAGAGGTACATCTGTTGCAATGTCTAAGGTTTCTCCAATTACATCTTGGTTAAATAGTCAGTCATTCAGCAAGTATTAATTTAGCATTCACCGGATATCAGGGGAAGAAAACTTGCTGGCCTTGATCCAGATCTTTTGCATGGGCTCACTCTGTGTGTTTCCCAGCATTGTCAGTAACAGCATTTCCCTCAAGATGGCCAGATGAGAATGCTGTCCAGCTAGCCAGCTGCTCTTGTCCCCATGGCACAGTCATCTCTCATTCCAGTGTGAAGACCAAGTCACAGGAATATGAAATGAAGGAATCTTCATTCAGCAGGGCACTTAAATGGATTCTCAAGATATTTTTACACTGTATCAATTAGGCATTTCAATCTATTGTGAATCTGTTGGTTTGCTTTGGGAATTAGAATGTCCAGAATTCTTGGATAGTTTAGGTCAGTTTCTGTGTATGATCTGACTTAAAGGTTGGTGGTTTTACTTTATCATGTAAATATGTATGTGTAATTATAAAAATCACATGTAATGAAATGATGATCACATATATAATTTCTAAGAGTTAAATGCAGTTAACAATTTCATGTTATCCTTATAGTCTTTCCCCCATTAAAATCTAGGAAATGTATTTCCTAAAAATGAGATTAGAGTATACATACTAATATACAATCTATTTTTATACTTTACAAAATATCTTTCATGCAGATAAATATAGTATTTATATCATCTTCTCATGTGTATGATATGTCCGTTTGTCTCTGGAGCATCCTCAGTGCTTATATTCTCTAAACTGAGGTTGACTCTTTAGATTAATAAAGATCAATTATACTAACACTCAGATAGCCATTGATAATTCACAATCCTGCTTCATGTATTAAAAGTGCTAACTTTTGTTCATCAGGTTGTTCCTAGGGTTAAAATATTCTGTAACCTCTGGGATGAAAAGTTTCCAAATTCTACTTTACATGCTTGGCAGCCTCACATAATTTTTACATTAAAATGTCTTAAGTATATATTTTCCAGACACTACAATGTACACCTGCCTTTTTTTTCTGAATTTCACAAGTTTGCTTTTGTAAGCAACAAGGGGCTGTGTCTACAATCTAAGTGGCCATAATCCCCATGCACATCCCTCACATCTAAAGCAGGGCCCACCTTGAAACTCTATATCTCTTCCAGAGTGACTCACTTCTGTTGAGATTTGGTGTGCAGCAGGTTCAGATTGCCTTGGGCTTACAGTTCTGTTTTAATCAGTAGTTGGCATTAACTCTAAATAGTCATTCTTTTTCTTTTTAATAAGGCACATTTATGTTAAATGGGCATGCAATTTAACTTTCCAGAGCAATAATACCAGTCTGTTCCCAAGGCACTTTGTGCTGAAAGATTGAGTAGAAAGAGAGTGAACACTTTTTTCTTTGATCCTGTGGAGCTGTTCATATTGAGAGAGTAGACATTCACATTATGGAATTTACCTTTGCTTGTACTAGGATTGGCAAAAACCTTACGTAAATAGGCAGGTTTCCTGAATCTAACCTCTGAATCTTTAGATAAATGACTACTCCATGTCTAACCGCTGTTAAAAAGCAATCAGTCATTCCAGCTGTGCCTGGTGTGGCTCAGAGTCATCTATCTGACTTTCTCTTTGGTCTAGAGGTTCCTGGTCTCAGATGACCTGCAGTAATTATCTTCTGGCCAGATAGTGTGGTGTCAGATTTATCTACACATATATCTCTCCATGTACTGAGTGTTAAACATGTAATTAAAACCATATCCTTAGATGTGGTTATGCTTGGAGAAAAAAAAAAAATCTGAACTCCAGAGCAGATCATCCAAAGCCCGGTCTGTTCTAGCTTTTGTCTGCCTCAATTGCCTAAAGTCTTATCACTTTTTTGCTCTCTTCCATGGTTACTCATTTATTTTGTGTTTTATATTTCAGGCACTGCTTTTTGTTCAATGCACTTAATCTTCCCAATAACTATGAAGTCACTATTATTAGTTTTATGTTACCCATGAGGAAGTTGAAGCACTTACAGTTCCCATGCTTAGTAAGTTTGTGAGTCCAGGATTAAAATATTGGTCAATGAGGTCTCAAGAATAAATTCTTAACATAGCTCTATGCAACATTACTCAGTAATATTATTAAAAGTTTCTAAAAGTATGGTCAACTCAAGGGCCTCCCGGCCAACAATGTTAGGTGTATGTATAGTTCTACAGAAGTCTTTGGGGATAGCTGGTTGACATGGAAGTAACCATCCTTCCAGTGGCCTAGTGAATACTGACATTGGTGAGGGAAGGAAGGACATGACTTCATCCATCCTTTTTGCTATACCATCCCTCTGGTCTTAGTCCATTTGCACATTTAATCATTTAGAAGAATAACCACCTAAACAACATGCAATGCTGTTAGAAGAATCCTCCCTTTACCATTCCCCAAATACCTGGTCTAAAAAAAAATGATGATCAGGGGTTCATTATTAACTTACGTTTTAGGATGCCTAGTGTTGGAGTTACGCAGGAGCAGCTAAGCAAACATGTGGAATTCTAACAGCAGAAAAATAAGAAATAAAAATAACATTTTAAGTATTCTTTATAAATAAACTTTTCTTTTTTAAAAATTTTGTTCTTTTTTGATATACATGACAGTGGAGTATATTTTGACATATTAAACATGTATGGAGTATAACTTATCCTAATTAGGATCCCATTCTACACGATGTAGAGTTTCACTGGTGATTTATTCATATATGAACATAGGAAAGTTATGTCTGATTTATTCTACTGTCTTTCCTATTTCCATCCAAAATAAAGTAAATTTTGAATGACACATTAAAAAAAGTCATCACTAACAATAAAAAAAAAGAAGAGTCATCATCGTGAACATCTCCAAACTTTGTTGCATATTCATTATTTATGGGTTGTTAGAAGTTACTTTTTCAGTGGCTATGTCCTCCAAAGCCTAAATTCCATCCTCCCCTGTAGGTTGTAGAAGTGGACCTGACTAGACAGGTTCAGGGCAGAGAAGGATGAGGAGGAACCACTGTAAAGAAGGAAAATCTGAAAGTGGTAGTCCAAGGAAACAGGATTTTGTTAATAAATTTATCCATTTCAACAAATCCTGGGGGAAGGCAGTGTTTGATATTTTATGAAACCCTCCCAAAAGGGAAAGAAAGCTATTGTGAAATATATATATATCATAACATGCTTCATCATGTTTCTCAAATATTCTACTTATGTTAACATAAAATTTTAGTTTAAAATAATAGGAGTATTTAGATTTAAATGAATTTAAGATAATTGTTGGAACAAAGATATTAAGTTAAAGACACCTGGGAGGTCTTTTCACAAGAGAAAAGCATTTATCAAATTTGTCAAGGAAATCTATTTTACACAGAATATAATGTGACAATAGAATCCATCTCCCTTTATTAATAATAAGCTAGACTTGGAACAATTGCTGGTTTGGGGTACTATAGTTCTGAAGCTCAATAGACCAGTATCTTTTTTTAGTGCCCTGTCTAAAAATTTCTCTGTTAAGTTCACATTGGAAAGGGCTTTCCAGAGGCCGTGTTTAAAAATGTCATGATTTTTGTCACAATATTAATATAAGCTCATTAAAAAAAAACCTTACAAAATAGAGAAAAACACCTTAAAATTTCCAAACATGTAAATCTTCTCCTGTGCTAAATAGTTATACACATATTGTTATTTCATTTTAGAAAGTTGGCATTACAATATATACCCCACTTTGTTGTTTGCTTATTGAACATATTTTCATATCACTAAATCCTTCTTTTTAAAAAGAAAATTTTTAAAAATCATTTTAATAGTCTACAGAGTATGCTATTGTTTGTGTTTCATATTTATTTTGGGTAGCACATATTATTGGATATTTAATTGATTTCCAAAGCTTTATCAGTATAAGCATGTATAAATAAGCATTTTTACAGAAAACTTTTGTAGATCTCTGTGTTTATTTCCTAGAAAATTGTTGGCTGGCTCAAAAGTTACATACATTTTCAGGGCTATTGAATCTCACTGCTAAATTGTCCACCATAATAATTTGAAATATTCTCTGAGCATCATTTTTCTCTTTATCTCTCAACAAAGAATAGAATTTTTGACAAACGGTACAAAATATACACCAGAATGGAACTTGGGATTTAAAGAAACCAAGGTCTTCTTTGGAACACTGATTTGCTTGGTGTGAGCTATAACAATAAAAACTTTTACCATTCCTCAAGTATTCACTAGTCAGGCAATCTGACAAGTGCTCCAAGTATGATATTCCATTGCATCTCATATTGACCCTGTTACATATGTCCTTTTGTATAGATGAGCTATTGAGGCACAAGTAGGTTAAATGACTGATAGAATATCACTCAACATTGCTTAGTCAGGCTTTGAACCCAATTATACTTAATTGGAAAGTGTGTGCTCTTAAGAGCAAGCACTTGATTCTCTTTAATACTAAAGACAAACTTGGGCAGTATAGACAGTTTATAGTGCTGGGTGCTATTAGACCTTGGAGTGTGAAAGGGAGAATGTGAGACACTGGGATACTGGAGTCCTCAACAACATTGCTTCTCCAAGGGCAAAACTGAAGTTAAATAAAATCTTCAAAATCTGGGGTCATAATAATCTATAATTGCTTTCTACTTAATTTTGTTACACTGACATTCATGTCTATATAGAACGCATAAGCTTTAAAGTCAACAAGCAAATAAAAGGCTGTGTACTTACATTGGGCTTATGTCTTAAATATTTGAAGGCACTAAAGAGACATTTACACTTATATCTATGTTCTGCAAGTCTTCTCTGAGGTGATGATTAGAATGTGTCACTTAATGAAACTAGTGTTGGTTGCAACTGGTTTGATAGCCTGGGATTATTGGCAATGGAAATTAATTCTTATCATATTCAGTCTCACTATTACAACTAATAAGTATATGAGTCTAGGAATTCCATCATAGCTTTCTCCACCTTTCTCCCCCCCTTTATCTCTGCTCCTACTTCTATCTCTGAATGATATATTAGATCCTTTGGAGAATGGTTTATGTTGCTTAACCTCAAAGACAAAATCTTGAGTTTGAATAGAGTAAAATAAATATCCAGCTGAAAAACACACCTTTATGAAAGTAATTTAGATTGAGTGGAAACTTGGCATGAAACAAATGTTTTACCCAAAGAATACATCATGTCTTCTTATCTTCTGCTACTTGATATGCTTTTAAAATATAAACCAGACACAGTAAATGAAAAATTGCATGACTCTAAAATTATTTTTGGACACTAAACCCATAACATAATCTGTGCTCATTTAGTTTAAACTTGTTAAACTGCAGCCTGAAGTGTACTATTAGTTTTGAGCATCTGCCAGTCATTAAGTGCTTTAGTGGCCACTGTTTTAGAAGTATTTGAAACTTGTGTTTTATTTCAGTAATTATTTGATATCATTTGATGGCAGCAGAATCAGAAAGAAAAAAATATTTGTAAATATAAAAGAGTTTAATATGCACAGTTCATCTCAGAGACTAAAGTTGTGTGTGGACAAAACATGCTGTAAGGCAAATTGTCTCTCCATGTGTCCTTTGTCCTCTGGTGTTTTCATAAATAACAGACATGCTGGTATCAGTTAATTCTTTAAAAAGAGATTGCACATAATTGAATGAAATTTAAATATTATATGCTATGTGACTAACTTAACATTTCCTGCCTCATCTTTCCCTTTTGCAATGACTATATATCTATGTTCTCCTGTTTGGAATATTGCCTTTCTCACGAGTACTAGGGCCCATTTACCTTTCTGGAAAGAGCTTTTAATGTTCTTGAGGAACTTAGTCTGTTACATGTTAATAGGAGGTTGCCCAGTATCTATCTGCCCAGTTCACTGTAAATGCTTGGAAGCTCTATTGGCTTATGGATAGGCTCTCAGGATAGTGCAATTTATAAGGATAGGGTTTTGTAACTCCTTTTATCTTTCATTTTACTTAGTACTATGTCTGCCACTCAATATATTTATGGATGAAGGAACTGTAATTCATGTAAACATATAAGGACATTTACTTTTCTTATTAATTATACATGGCCTAGTAGCAAAGTCCAATTATCTTCAATATAATGGCTTTCCCTAAATTTCTAATTTATTTAAGAAATCCTAATTTGTTTATAAACTTTAGGGGCAAATTTAGCAGGGGAAGGTCAAATTTTGCTCATAAAAAACCAGTGTGGTAAGCACAAGAGTGATTAAGAGAGATTGCTTTCTGCAGATACCTAGTATGTAGTGAATGGTCCTGCCAAATTCCGGAGCAGCAGATTCCCTCTGCAGCTGCTCAGGGCACAGTGGATCTTTGCTATGGGGGACAAGACTGTAGCTCTGCTCAGTTCATATTTCATAGTTCATTCATTTCTCTTTTTATCAAACAACTATTTCAGGGTGTCTAAGTCTTTAAGAATTTCATCCTCAGGCACCCACGTACGTCAGTAAATCACTGAAGACCCAAAGTTTCAGACTCGACTCCCAATTTTCTCTTAACAGATCTGCTTTTTGCATTTTGGGGGTCCTTTTCTGCCAGGACCATCACAGTGGCCTACTTCCTGATCTCCTTTACTTCAGTCTCTGAGATTAATTCCCTTCTTTCCCTGAAGGCATTGGCTACTCCAATAAATTGACTCGCTGCCATCTCTCTATCTTGCATACCATCTTTTTCCTCAGAAAAGAAAGTTTAATATGCTCCAAAGAGACTCATTTTTGGCACAGTGAAAAAAAGTCTGATAGTTTTAAGTGCCTATTCAATAAGAAGTCTGTTTAATCTCTCCTTTTGCAGTTGTCTTGTTACAGAATGAATAGTATTTTTAAGTCGGATCATGTGGGATGGTGTATGTATCTCTATAAAATTGTACTAAAAGTTCAGAATATCATAGTTCACATATATTCTAAAGAGACACACTTGGAAAGTATTCCATTTTTTTTTTTTTAAACAAATCTCAACTTTTCTTTAAAATCTGTAGCTAGTCACCTCTTCGGTATCTCTTCGTTCTTATAAGCATCTTCTTCTCTCAGTTATAATTTTCTTCATTACATACTGTGTTCCCATCAACTTACCCTAAGCATGAGCAATTCCATATTTATAGCTGTCATCATTTATGTGGTTTTGCAACTGGATTTTAAGAATCCAAGGACAGGGCCGGGGTATGGCTCAGTGGGAGTGCTTGCCTAGTATGCACAAGGCCCTGGGTTCCTTCCCCAGCACCCAAAACAAAACAAATCACAACCAATCAAACAGCAATAGGGGATTCCTCAAGTTCCTAACTGCTTGTGCTCTCATTACCAATTCCTGCACCTAGGAGTTGTTGATTATATACTTGTTAATAGTGACTACAAACGACACTGTCCATGCATTTAGACTGGAAGAGAGTCTTCCTGCATGGCTGCGTGCTGAAAAGCCTATGGAAGATTCACAGAGAGCCTCGCTGGGATTAATAGGGACTTGTGAAAACCTTCTGTATTTCAAAAATAGGATGCTACCTATTTTCAAGGATGCAGATGCGAACTTCTAGTCCTGTTTATTCTGTTGTCTGAATAGTGCTTACTCATAGTAGAATTTAGTGAATGTGTGATTAAAAATGGTTCTTCTCGAAGTCTGACCTGTTGATGAAGAGCATTGGTATCACTTGGATTAGAAATAGAAAAACCTTGGGCCCCATATTAGAACTCCTGAATCAGTCTCTGAACGTCAGGAAGATTTTGGGAGTTTCCAATGCACTAAAGTTGGAGAAGTAGGCATCCAGATATCTGCCATGCATCCTTTTTATCACTTTGGCCACTTATACATAGTTATTGGCCTTCATTTATGCCTGATATTTGGGGATTGATTTGTAAGTGTTCTATCTTCAAGATAAATGTTTTCTATTTGTCATTTAAACACAGCATGTTCATTTTTCTAAGGATTCATCAGGATAAAAGATGAAAAATGAAATGCAATATAGCTCAAATAATATGAAAGAAAATTATTGCTGCTTATACTGTTTCATTCTAAAATTCAATATGTTACTCAAAAGGTCAAAGAATATATCTAGTGTTCTGAGGAATGATAATGAAACTGGCCAGAAACCAATTCTAATATTCTCTGGTGCCATTTAATCAAAGAAACTTAGATAAGGTAACACTTTGTATATGAGTAGGCAAAACATTTCATATTAAAAATTCATTATCTGCTCAAATTAACCAAATGTCTTCATTCATGCTTTTTACCATCAATTTAACTTTTTCAAAAAATTTTATATAGTAATTTTCCACCAAAAGATGAAGTTGGGGTTTCTTATTAATTTTAGGGGAGCTAATTTATGACTTGCTTCCTGAAGAATCTCCCACATGGTCTAGCTCACAACATAACATCATTCAATCACTTACAGAAAAATTTCCCCCAAAACAAGTTGATGTGTTATAGAATAATTATTTCTAATAACAGTTTGAACTTTGAACAAAATTAATCATGACATAGTACTATTGTCACAAAAATTATTTAATTTTTTTACTATGCTGCAAGTTAAATCTATCATTCCTGCCCTCTAGAAGATTGTGCTTTAATGCAAAATTGTGGAAGACCCTGTTTCTTAAAGTCCTGGCACATCTACTCCTTAAAAAAAATAAAAATAAAAATAAAAAAACACTACTTGCAGTGAATTAATTTACTAGGGTCAGAAAATGTAGAGAAAAGGAATATTTTAAAAGTGGATCATTCCTAAAAGATATAACTTTATTTTTAGTAAATAAAGCAAAAATCAATTTCCAGTATAAGAGTTTGACTGTGATTTGATGTAAACACGTCATCACAAAATTCACTCTCTCCAGATAATTTCATGGGAATTCACTGAATGATAGCTTTTGATATATCATTACCTGACTTCATAATGAAATGGCAGACTATGAACATGAATTTTATGCAGCTACTTAATTAATAATTTGGAAAGTTCTTATAGTGAATCTTAGTACCAATACAAAAATAAGAATCTTAAAAAAATACATTTATTCACTAATTAATGTATTGGTACTATATGGCAGACACTGCTGCTATACTTAGAAACTATCGAGTCACATCATGATACCCACTTTTTCCCTAAATATATTGTGATACATAATGCCACAGTGCTTTCTAGAAATGTTGTTTCAAGAAACCCTGCCACTATCAGAATGAGTCTAACTTTTAGCATTATCATTAATGAGTGTTTGTAAAATAACAACATCCTAAATCCTTATTGCTTATATTCAATTAAATACGTCAGTATTCGTTCACTCTATTTCTTCTTTTATGCAGTATTTGTTACTGCCTTTTGCCATATTTTGGAGAAATACTTCTCATAACAATAACTTTTCCTTTGTTATAATTGCTTTCCCCAATTTACTACAATTATTTTTACTTTACTTTATTACAATTTTAGAAATCAGAATTTTTAACATTTATAAGACATGTGTTAATTTATTCAGCTAATTTTTGGTTCTTATTTTTTCACCTTGTAACCCAGCGGATTCTACAGGTTGTTTGCCCCCAGGCACAACCTAAATGATAATTGTTCAAATTCTTTTATTCTATTTCAACCAATAGGGCACACACATTCCCAGCTCCAATTTCTAATTGCTAGGTGGCATATTTTCAATTGTGCTTCTGCTGACTTGCGGGGCACCTTCTCTTACCCTGTTGCCTGACACTCTGAACTCTTGTATTATGTGAAAAAGTCACCTTGGTCTCTGCCTGAACCAGTAGAGTATCTTCTGGAAGACTCTTTCTGGTGGCATGAGTATAGAGTTCCATCTTTCTTACCTATGCTTCCTTAATATTATATGTGGAATTTCACCCTTAGTAATTATGTGAAGGAGGGAAAGAGAAGTCTTAAAAAAATATCTATGCTTTGGAAGGGCCTAAGCCACATTTTTTTTTTTTCAGTATTGGAGACTGACCTTAGGGCTTCATGCACACTAAGCAGGTGCTCAACCATGAATTACATCTCCAGCCTGATAAAGGCCACTTTTGTCATTTATAAAGCTTGGGTTTCTGAAACAAATTTTGGCCACAATGAAAAGTCCTATATTTTTCTTAAGACTAGTAGATATAAAACACATCCTTTAACAGATAAACTTCACTCTAATATGGGTATGTTTTATGAGGAAGACATAATGGTTTTTGTGTCAGTAATGAATAGTGAGATTTATTCTGAATATAACTCCCACAATTATTTATCATATTGTCTTTGACCTATAAAATTATATAATATGTCTTTATGAACATCTAGAAAGAATAGAAATCATTATTTAGTGTAATTTTGGTCTGGGAGTTTAGCTGGAATTGGGATTTAAGTATGTTTGATTCCAATTAATTATCTTCCTTTCCTTATTTTATTTGTACAAGTCCTCATTATCTATGCAAATATTGCATTACCAAAATATAGTCCAATAATTTGTTATAACAATGAGAAAGAAAAACAAAGCTGGCCTAGTAAAAGGCATATTGCAAAGATAATGTAGAACCTTCAGAACTATTGACATGACATAACCCATATGAATCAGCAAATTCAATAATGTCGGAAGAAGGTTTTATAGAGACCTCAATTTGTATTTAAAGTACCTAGAATTGCAGAAGGAACTTTGAACACCTCATTTGAATATTCTCATCTCTGCTCATTTTGATCAAATCCAGTTCACATACATTTGCTATTCTACTGTTTATTATATATTGTTGGTGTTTTGAAGTACTTAAGTTAGTTGCTTGTCCTGTTTTATACTGTTGGGTGCTATTGCTGAGCATATTATATATCTATATATGAGCAATTTTATCTGGGTGGTGGTCACCATTTTAGAAACATATTAACCTGTGAGTTGAATGTAAGAATAAAATATTACTGGATTTTTCATGTTACCATAGGATGTTGTTTTCACTAGCCTCTAACTCTGTGCTTTAATATAAATAATATGTACTCAGTAATTATTATGAATGAGTGACCAAATGTTTTTTTTCTTCTTTTTCCAATTGAAAAAATATAACCAAAAAATAGGTAAAAGAAAGTGCAATAGATATTTTATGTTTGGTTTATACAAAAAATTGATGCCACACTGTAAGGGTGTTAATGGCTAAATTGATTCAAATTTAGAGTAGATGTAAAAATAATCATATGGATTCAAAACTAGTTTCTAGACCATAAATAAAGCATAAGAATAAAGTGGCAATGAGGCAAAACAAAACTGTAGGAGGTGTTTGGGGGGATGCAACAGAAGATGGTGTTAGGACTGATCATTTTCAACATTTATTATTTATTAATGATTCAAAAAAAATCTGTGAATAGCACATTGGGAAACTTAACAGTGTGTGCTAATCTAGGAGGTGTTGCAAGCAGCAGATAATAAGAAACAGAGCTGATCCAACAAAACCATTATAAATACAGGGATTTAATTATCATTATAAAATATATATGTTGCAAATAATAAAAATGCAGAATTTATATAAATAAAATGTGAAAGAATGAACAACAAATTTGGGGAAGACAAATGGTATTTAATATTTCTAAGATGAAAGTTCAGTAATTTTCATGGTGTCTTAACCTCATGCTCCTGTTTGTCTTCCTTACATCTACAAAGTTTGGAGTTTTGGTGCTTATTTCAAAATGCCTCCTTCATTATCATCTTTATATATATATACATACATATATATATACATACATACATACATACATATACATACATACACACACACACAATAAATGAACCAAAAAGGAAAAAAAAAAAACTAACATGATAAAAATATTTGTATTTAGCTGGATAGGGTGACATCCCCCTGTAATTCCAAACACTTAGGAGTCTGAGGTAGGAGGATTGCAAGTTCAAAGCCAGCCTGGGCAACTTTGGAAGATCCTGTCTCAAAATAAAATCAAAAGGGATGGGGATATAGCTCAGTGTTGAGGCATGCTTGCGTTCAATTCCCAATATAGCAAAAAACAACAACAACAAAAATTGTACATTTATTTTTAGGCATCCATAACATACAATTTAAGGGTACAAAATCAAGCTAGATTGTATGTTTGATTTATGGCTCCACCATGTCATCCTGTCCAGGTTCTTCAATTCCTTTGTGCCTCAGTTTCTTCATGTTTATAATGTGATACTAATCAGGTCTGTGGGGCTGTTGTGAAGATATGTGAAGTAACTACAGAATGAAATGCTGTATGTATTAACTACTAATGCTGCTGCCATTCATTTTATCATTACTTTATGTTTGCCTTCTAGATAGAGAGTGAGCAAACAACATTTGTCAAGAGTTCATGTCTAAAGAGAAATGATATGACAGATACTAATTTTTCAGACTTTGAAATTCCTCTTACTGAGAGGTTCTCCTGGGTACTAAACCTCTTCAGTGATATTTTCAATTATATGCACGTAGATACCTCTGGTTGAATTAAAATTCATTTTAGATTGTGATATTTTAAACATCTAGTGCTCTTTCTCAATTAGATAAAAACTATTATCTAAATGAGCATTGGGTCATGTTATCAGGTAAGTGTCAGAGGTTTTGTATCAAACCTAGACATGAAGTAGTGCAATTTAATATACCATCAATCAGGTAGTAAGAGGCACTGACACCATGGGTATTAGTTGGGTAAGGAGGCAGTATGCTTTGATGAACATTAGGAACAAAATTAAAAAAAAAAAAAAACTTTCTCTCTTATCACTGACCATAATGTAGTTAAGTGAAACCTTGGAATAAAATCAAAGCTAAATAATATAGAATGTTTATATGTCTTAGATACAGATAACAGCATTAAAAAATGATACAGATGAATAAAATCTAATGTCACCTAGTTAGATATGAATATTCGTCTTAAGGAAAATGGTGAGCTTCCATGAAGTGAATAAAATAATGCCAATTAAAAAAAAAAGTTGATGTTTAATCTTCTTGTGAAACTGATGAGAACATTTCCATTTATTTGGCCTTCCAGAATCTAAAAGATACCCATAAACTAGTCTTAAGATGTGCACCTGAAGCTGATTAGATAAACTAGTTTAAAGATGTATAGCTAAAGCCAATTATAGAAATAGATGGCAGATTTAGGCACAGAGAGTTTGAAAAGGGATAGAGAATGAGAACCACAAATAGGCTAGACTGTCTACACAACAATAATGTTGAAGTAGAATCATCTAGATAAGAATTGAAGATAATATGAAAAATGAAACAAATGTGATCTGTCCATCAAGAGCAATTATCTGACTATAAAAAAATTGGGTTTTAGGAATATTTTTAAGTAAATTGGGGTTAGCTCTGTGATATGGGCTTATTAGAAATAGAGGATCCTTCCTCTCTACCTATCTATGAGTGAGTCTTAAAGAAATGGAGTATTAACAAACATTTACTCTAAATTTGGTAAAGTAAGAAATCTTTTACTGTATTTTTTTTGGTTTATATTTATGGTAATTTGGCAAACAAGGAGTAAAATTATTCACTAGGAAACTGGACCAATTTAGTGCAGAGCAAATTTAGCTTGTTTGTTTTTTTTACATTACTTTGTAGCTACTACCTTTCCCATCAATATATTTAGAAGGAACTGATGTTTGTGTAAGGCCTATAAAATAACAGGAATCAGTACAAAGTACAAAAAGGAATTACAGTAGATGGGGTAGAGAGAGAAGATGGGAGGGGAGGGGAGGGGGGATAGTAGAGGATAGGAAAGGTAGCAGAATACAACAATAACTAATATGGCATTATGTAAAAATGTGGATGTGTAACCGATGTGATTCTGCAATCTGTATTTGGGGTAAAAATGGGAGTTCATAACCCACTTGAATCTAATGTATGAAATATGATCTGTCAAGAGCTTTGTAATGTTTTGAACAACCAATAAAAAAAATAAAATAAAAATAAAAAAAAATAAAAAAATAAAAGCACCAACATTGATACTGGTAACTCTGTGTTATGTTTATCTTTAATAGCTTCTAATTTTGTTCTTTTGCTTAAGAGTTTACTTTTAGTTTTTAAATTTTACTTTTTATTGGGATGTATGATTTGATAATAAATTTTAGTCATTTTATGGCTTACTGAAAAAAAAGTACAAAAAGGAAAAAAACACTCTCTCTCTCTCTCTCTCTCTCTCTATATATATATATATATATATATATATATATATCAGACTATATTTTTATTTTATATATTTTTAAAATTTTTTTAAATTTTTTTTTTAGTGGTCAATAGACTTTTATTTTATTTTATTTTATTTTATGTGGTGCTGAGAATCGAACCCAGGGCTTCACATGTGCTAGGCAAGCACTCTACCACTGAGCCATAACCCCAGCCCTCAGCTTATATTTTTTTTTAAAAATTTATTTCAAAATAATATTCTCCTGTGTAAATTAGTTTTTACTTTCTTCTGCTAGTGGTATAGCTCCCCAAATTCATCTGAGACACTCAGCTGAGGACTAGATTTAGAATGACTTTCCCTCTTAAGAGAACCAAGAAAGTAAGAGAAGATACCCAAGGATAGAAACCAAAAAATATCAGTATTTAAAATGCATAAGAGAGAGGAGAAGTAAAAGATTGAAAATCATGTAAAAAAAATTGGAGGGAAAAGCAGAAATAATTGGTGCCTCCCTTACTGGTAGGGGTATATGGTTAGGTTCTGGCCTTCTCTGTATCCCTTTCCTCCTAATTGGAATAAGATCAAGATGGGAAACACAGGAGCAACCACTGAGCTCCATAAGTCAGACACAATATTTTGAAGATGACAGAGCAACAAGACAAAGAGAAGCTGATCCTTTGACAAATTTGTGGAAAAGGAGTGCCATACCATGTTACATGTTCACATGAGAGTTAGAAGTAAGTTTTTTCTTGTTCATTTGACATTTTATTTACATTAGTCAAAGTACCACTGTACACATACTCAATTTAAATCCAGTAAATAAGTTCTATTTTCACATAAAATCAAATAAAATTATTTACTTGCAGCCATTATTAAGATTAAATTTTGTATTCCTTTCCAAATGCTCATCATCATTTCTGACATATATTATTCACTCAAGGATATGTTTGATTGTTAGCTTTTGTATCAGCTCTTCAATATTTCTCTCTCTTGACCTGTTCATTTACTCTGATAACTTTTAACTTTTGGTTTTACTCCAACCATCTGCCTTCATGACACCCACAATCTGGAAGAAGTCATATAATTATGCAGACTGGACAGGTCAGCCTTAGATGAGTGTTCACGGCAGCTGGGCTACATGCCAGTAGCTTTGCAGACTCCTAGGTCTTTGTTCAGTCTAGAGAACTCCAAGGAATAACCACCTTGCTTAAGTCACTTGCAACAGTGCCCTGCCACCCACTAGAGTGAGCATGCCATGGTAAATCCCTCAATTTCCCATCCCATTTCCTATACGTAGGTAAATCTATACTCACTTGAGCTATTTCAGAGGCAAAATTATATTCCTTGCTATATATATGATCATATCTGATTTCTTGCAGATCATGACTTCAATGATTCTTTCATTACCCTGTATTTTATTTTTTTCTCTTATATATATCTTTTACATAGAAAAACACAAACTGAAAGTTGTGAAAGTTTTGTCTCTTCTTTTATCTGCTCCCTCTACCTATCACCTTATCTCTTCCTTCTCCAGAATCAAGCTGTCTCTAGATTTTTTTCTCTAATTTATTTTTTAATCACCTGCTCTCTGATTTCTACTCTTTCTCTAATGATGTATTTCTAGAAATGTACTATTAGACAATTATCATGATTCTTTAAGAATTTTAGGCAGCATAAAACTTGAAAATTCCTTTCTTGAAAATGTCTTTTTTTGATAACCAAAGCACCAATTACTTCTGCTTTTCCCTCCAGTTTTTTTACATTAATTTCAGTCTTTTACTTCCCCTCTCTTATGCGTTTTAAATGCTGATATTTTTTGGTTTCTATCCTTGGGTATCTTCTCTTACTTTCTTGGTTCTCTTCTAATGCCATATGTTTTCTTTTACTGATATGCATTCTGATTTCCTTAAACGTCATTTTATCTTCATGCTTCCTTATGACAGATTGACTTACTGAAAACCATTCCAAACCCCCCCTTTTTTTAGGAGGCTCTATTTAGAGGCTGGAAAGCTAAAAGCTATATTTCCCAGACACCTTTGCAACCCTTGGCATTTGCTTTAGATTCTGAGAAGCAAATGCACCAAGTGAGAATTGCAAGGTTAATGTGAGATAGAGTTTACAAGGATATTTTGTCAAGCCAAAATTTCTATGCCTTGGGTTTTCCGAGCAGATGCCTGCTTAGGTAGTCCTTAATTCCATGGATGTCCAAAGGCAAGGCAAAGAGCATCTCTTTTGAAATGTTTGATTTATTCAGAATTGGCACGCTTCTGACTCTGGTAGATGTGCCGGCAGCTTTTTGATTCTATTGCTTCCTGATCTTAGCAGATGTAGCTACTCCACTGGGAGAACAGGTTGCTTTTTTTTTCTTTCTTTCTTTCATTGAAGGTGTTGTTTCTAGAAGCTTAGAGTATAGGCTTTTCTTGTCTGTACTAATTTTGTGCATGTTCCATAATCCTGAATACATCTTTTTGTAATTGTCCTTTCTAGAGTGGCTTTTTTTAGAGTATATTTTGTGATCTGTGAGTAAATCAGAAGTCTCTGACCAGTTTAACTTCTGAAAGAGTCCTTTAAACTCTCTACACCTTAGGCCTTACGGGCTATTGTATACCTTGGTGTATCTACAATGGTGGCAAATGCAACGGGCTGAAAACTAAACACATTGCCTTTTGTCCACTAATTTATGGCTCTATCTGAATTCCCAAACATTTTAATGACACCAGTATCTAGGTAGTAACCTACTATATTACCTATTGGACATCTCTGTCACTCCCTACCACTGACTTGCCATTGTCTACCTAAGGCTCAAATTGCTTCCTCCTTCTTGTGATAATCATTGCTTTAATTGAAGCTGGATTTTTGCCATAAATATCCAAGTTCCCTTTTCTTCTAATTTTGCTCTTCTCTAATCTAGCTGCTTCAGTTTGGGCATAAATTTGAAGATGCCACTCTACTGCTTAAAATCCTGTTTGTTGTCTGCAAAAATACTGTCTATAAAATATAAAAAATATAAAATCTGTAGTATGCACAGTATACTGTGCTCTCCTTGAACTGCTATGACCATCCCTCAGATTAATCCCCGACTCCTCAAACCTCCAGCCCTGTCTATTCTGAACAGCTTTCAACTTCCTGAGAACACCAGGCTTTTCCTTCTCTTGTGTTTTTCTCCTTTTACTTTCTCTCCCTATGTAACCCTGCTTGAACTTGGGAAGCAGAACTTTGAGGGTTTTGTCATGTATTGCCAAATCAATTTCCTTAAAAGATAAGATAAGCATAGGATTGGCATTTCTTTTAATGCTTGGTGGGAAAGAATTATCCTTGCAACAAATAATTATTCTGTTTATTCCAGAGTTTTGGGTAGTTTAAATGACTTTCTCAAGGTTGCCCCAAATGGCATATCTGATATGGGTCATAAATTCAGGTTTTCTTATACAAATCCAGTGCTTCTCTTTTTACCATAACTGAAATGGAAGAGAATGGAATGAGGTGAATGATAGGGGAATAAATATGAAAGGTGGTAGGTGTTTTGGACCTCCCTGGCATAACTGCTTCCCTATTTCTCATACAGTAGCTTTCTTAAGAGCCTGTCCAAATACCAAGATTAATAATCTCAACACTCAACTTTTAGGGTAGATACATAGGCTTCTGAAAAATTTTAATGGTCATTTCTTTTCAAATATTCAGAATACACACTTCCTGTTACCTACCAGTTAAGATTGTATGTATTTCTCAGCAGAAATGGAAGAATATTGCCTAAAATATATTTATCTTCAAGTTTTCTTATAATGCCAGTGATCTTTTAATTCAAGGACAGATTAATGATGACTAGTGTCGTTTATTTTTCTGTAGAGATGGAGAAATTGAGGGAGAAAGAAGTAGAATGATTTGTTCAAGGTTATAGAGGTATAGTAGACAGCACAATTTCTCTTCTTCAAGAACACTTGTTATTTGCCTTGATTTTTTTAAAAAGTGAAATCAACAGCTTCACATCAGCCACTGATCAGGTACCAGATGGCAAAAACTTTCAGTTGCTACCACCTAGGGCTATATTCAAACCAATGAAAGGCCTGTATCTCATTATCGGTCCCTTGAGCTCTCCATTCTCCCACATGGTACTGTCCTTTTCAAGTAGAAAAGTGACATTATTTTAAATACTGCCCTTGTTTCAAATAACCAAAAGATTTCTATAATTTAAACAGGTTTGTCCTTTTAGTTTTTTCATTTTGTATGACATGATTAAGCTTGAATTTGATTTAACAACAAAAAAGCTTGAATTTGATTTAACAACAAAAATTAAACCAAACAATACAAGAACACCCCCAAACCTTGCTTCTCTCTTAAAAACTATAGGTGATTAAATAGGGCTGCCAGATTCAGAAAATAAAAATGTCTAATAATCAATTAAATTTGAAATTCATATGAACAATTGTTTCTAGTTTACATATGGCCCAAACATTCAATGAAAATTGCTTCTACTAAAAGTAATTTTTTTTTATCCAAAATACAGTTAACTGGAAGTCCTATATTTTAAAAATATGTATGTATTTTTAGTTGTAGGTGGACATGATATCTTTATTTTATTTTTTTATGTGGTGCTGAGGATCAAACCTAGTGCCTCATGTGTGCCAGGGGAGCATTCTATCACTGAGCCACAAACCCAGCACTGAAGTCCTGTATTTTATCTGATGACTCTTTGAATGAAGAAAGAATAATTGAAAATATTTTATATAACTAAAAACACAAATTGTATGTGCTGCTCAAAAATGGGTGTTATGGCTGGGTGTAGTGGCATGTACTTGTAATCCCAGCAACTTCGGAGGCTGAGGCAGGAGATAGCAAGTTCAAGACCAGGCTCAGCAACTTAGAGAGGCCCTGAGCAATATAGTGAGAACCTGATTCAAAATAAAATAAAATAAAGAAAAAGGAAATGGGGGTGTGGCTTGGTAGTAGGGTGCTCCTGGTTTCATTTCCCAGTATCTAAACAAAAAAAGTGTATTATGAATGACCAGTAAGTTGCCTCATAATCATTCATAATCATTATAATACTGAAAAGTTATGAAAAATAAAAGGGAAATGTGGCTACTGTTTTGGTTTAAAAACAGAGTTACATTTTGCTAACATGAAAAAGTGTGTAGTGAAATAAAAGGGATTCTGTGGGGTATTTTTTTTTTTTAAGTTTCTCTTGTAGAAATAGAACCCATGAAATTGTTGAGCAATTGTTTTTCATTTTTTCTAAATAAGAAAACATACTGTTTCCAGTTGGAAAACTACTGGGTAAGTTTTAGGTTCAGCAATGCTGTGCACTGAATGACGAACTTAGAATGGCTGCCCGTTTAGCTCCGTTGTTCTGTCAGGGAACTGTGAAGGAAGAAGTGTTAACTATTGCTGTGTGCGTGTTCCAATGATGTTTATTATTAAAAGTTAGCACACAGATAAAGGGAAAATCTGGAAACCTTTTCTTAGGAACAGATTTCATACTTTTTTTTCCCTTTTATCTTATTTCAAAAGCAATGAAAGAAATGTGACAGCTAATACTTCACCTTTCTAATATGTAAGCATGTGAACTCAAGTCACATAGCCATGGTAACAAGGACATTAGTGGTAAATATAAAGAGTACATTAGAATCCCTTTTGGGTGTATATTCTTATCTTGATCCATAGAGGTTTATACATCTAACATCCTTTAACATTTGTGAATATAAATCTCCGTCACTGTGGAAAGATCATAAATCCTTGTAATTCAAGATGTACGTATCCCCCTCTCTAAGGGCGAGCTTTATGAAAACCAACAAAAGCAATGAAATGGAGAGTTCAGGGAGCTGACATTATGCTCTTAACCCAAGATAGTTTAATAGAGATAGCAAAAGCTTTTTGAATTGTAAGCTATGCATTCTGATGATAATTGTTATGTGAGTACTGATCCTGTGCATTACACTATAGGCGTAGTCAGTACTGTAACTGAGCTGCTATTAAAAATGTGAATCCACTTTGTTGTACTTTGTACTTTTTTTTTACAGTGTAAAAGGAAATAAATCTATTTTGAATGTATGGCCATTTTGTCTTCTGAAAATTCAGGACAGTTGAATACCTTCAGTGAATACTATTTTTCCCAAAATAATAAATACTTGGCAATATAAAAAGTCTTCAAAAAATATATCACGGAAGACATTTTTCATGCTTTGCATGATAAAATTTTATTTGATGAACACAACTATATACTGATTTCAGAGTTCATGTTTTAAGTAAATTGTCTCATTATATGATTCAAATAATTAGAACTATGTCTATAAATTCATAATAATCTTAATATTCTTATTCCCAGAAAGGTATATTCTTTTGAAATACAATGATCTTTTGGGTGGTGTGGACAACAGGTGCCAAAGAGTTATTGCTTTATGTCAAAAAGCTGAAGAACAAGGGTTATAGTTTGAATGGATCCCCGCAAGAATTGTGTCTTGGAAACTTACTCCCCATTGCCAAAAGTAGGAGGTGGGGCCTAGTGGGAGGTATTTAGGTTGTTAAGGGCTGCACTCTCATGAATAGATCAATGCTGATTGTAATAGGTGTTGAGGCTGTGAGGTAGGCCTGTTCTTCTGCCTATTCAGCCTCCACCTTTCACCATGAGATGACACAACAAGAAGACACTTGCCAGATGCCAGTCCCTTGGCCTTAAACTTCCAAGCCTCTAGAACTGTGAGAAAAAATATTTGTTCTATACAAATTGCCTAGTCTGTACAATTCTGTCACAGCTGCACAAAATGGACTAAGACAACTATCAAAGCTGAATCTTCAGTGACACATGGCTGAGACTGAGAAGATCTGGGGTGGCATTAGTTTCATGCACACTTCAAAATAATGAAAAACAGTTATTGGGAAAATGTCATGTATTCACAACTCGCTCTACATGCTGCTTCTAATCTTATTTGTACAAGTACAGGCAAAAATCCACTAACAACAGAGATTGTCTCCTTCCCTTTGTTACAATTTAGTATTGATTGCTGTGCAGGAAGGTTGACATGAATTCTAGAATGGGTTTAATTACCAGTATACACAACAAAGTAATTGGCAGGATAAGTAAGGGGTTAGTTAGCAGGTTTCTTTTTTTCAAAATCACAATTTCTACTTGATCAGCAGTAGTAATCAACAATGAAGAAAAAAAAAAGAGTCCCCAGTCCAAGTTAAAATTAATTTCTGACTTTCTGATTTAACCAATTCCCACAAAAACATTTCAATGCCATCTCTATTATCTTGGTACACATTTCACCACTGACTCAATAAATGCTAAGCCAGAAAATAAAATTAAAATGAGTTACGGAAACAAGCAGGGTATAGTTTCCTCATTAAGTAGCATGAAGAAGTGACCTCCTCAAACTTATGCCAGTATGTATGAGGCATTTTATCACTAGATGTCAACAGTTCTGCATTTTTGGTAGCCGTACAAATAGTTTTGAAATTTAGTTCAGTGATATCTTTTCGACTGATGGTTTTTATACTGTAAATAGACCAAGTCTCAGAAATGAGAGCCTGAAACTTCATTTCACAATATGTTTCTTTCCTCATTGGTCAATTATATTTTACTATCTCACTTTGTTCTGGAGACGCAAATTGGTTTCTTGGGTCATGCTGTTATTAATATGATTTTTTAAAAATAATTGAATTTAACACCAAGGTCAGTTGAGAAAACAGGCAAAATGAAAATGATAATTCTTGGTGTGAAAACCTCAAAAAGTGAAATAGAACACAACAGTATTCTTTGCTTACTTCAAATATCTGAGATATGTTGGCTTTATAGAAAGTAGAATACAGCAGCAGTGGGGCTTGCCAAGACTTCTCTGTTCATATGAATGGTTCATTAGAAAGTAAGTTAAGTAGCCAAGAAATACTTCATTGGATTTATTTAGTTTTTTTTCCTAAGCTCAGTATTTTCTTCCTATTTACAGGTTTATTTTCTCTCATAAATCAAAGTAATATTTTGCTATAAAATTAATAGTAAGTCTCTATCTATTGATTAGCATTTTTTTTTCTTTTGCCATTTTGGGTTTCCTGTTGCTTTATGTGAAAAACCTTTTCTTCTGAACGTATCCAGTCAAAAATGTCTAATTTAGAGTAAATAAAAGTGATTATAACCTCTACTTTGTAAAAGTAATGTGACTTGTAAAATCTTATAAATATGAAGATTTTAATTAGTCATTAATTATCAGCCCTAGTCAGTGTGCTGGAAGCATAGTAGGTACAAATACTAGTGACTGGCAACTAATAAAAATGCTAAACAGAGGGTATTAGTTTGAATAATACCTGTGTTGAAATGATTATATAGGAAACAGAGAGTAAATAAAAATTTCCTAGATTTTTTTTCCTTATACATATATATTTTGTTATTTATAGATAGAATCCACATATTTTAGAGTGTATACTTTTATAATATATATTTTATAATTTTCTTTTGGAAAAAATCTTGTAAAAAAGTGTAAAGAAATTCAAGGAATGATATAAAAATGTTTTTTGGTAAAAAATAAAAATGATTCTTTTAAATCCCCCAAACTTATGAATTTAGCTGATACACATGGGCATTATGAGCAGACTTTGATTCAAATAACTATAAGAGCAGAGTTGTTGTATTTTAGGATTCAGGTGCACTGACCTAAAAAGAACTGAATCCTATCTACCTGTGTGACTGAATCAGGGAGATGGATGCTTTCTGAGCACTAAATGCTATAAAACAGCACATTTAAAGCACAGACTCATTGTATAATTAAAAATAAAAGGACTTTTAACAAGATTGTCTCCCTGAAGCAGATGGCATTCACATGATGGTGGAAAATGTAAAGAAGTTCATGTTTCTTTACACTTTAGGAATAGTAAATTACGGAACAGTGATGTTACTGCATGTCTACATTCGAATTTCTGTGAACATGTATTGTGTGCTTAGTTTGAAAGAGTGTAGTCAGAGGCATAATTCAGTTTTTTTTATGAGAAAACTGAACTAAATTCCCCAAAATTCGAACATAGGAAGCATGGAAAAATATTTCCATGCTTAGATTTTTCCATTTTCTTAGATTGTAGTATAACAGTTAAAAGTTTTAAAAGCATAATTCCACATAATTCAGGTTACACCAAATGACAACAACTTGCTGAATTAATTGGTACAAGGAAATTCAGAAACATACTGAAGAATAAATGATTTAATCTGATTCTCACAGTATTGTTACATTTAAAACTCATCAGGGCTTACATCATTGATCAAATACAAACTACAATGTTAGCTGTCAGAAATGTTTTGTAACTGAATAAGGCAATTATTTGGAAGCAAAAACAGAAACAAAATGAAAACACATCCCCTCCACACACCTTCTACATACACAAACAAAACAAAATCCAGAAGTAGCATTGTGATAATACCTTATTATACAATTAGAAAAGTCAAGATCATTTTTTATAAATTAAATAAATGAGACAGAAGTGAGTTGTATAAAATCTTACATAATGCCTTCACTAATAACCAAAGCAATAAAATTTAAAAACACCAACTAAACAAATGAACTAATGAGGGGA
Source organism: Marmota marmota marmota (assembly GCF_001458135.2). Taxonomy (NCBI): domain Eukaryota; kingdom Metazoa; phylum Chordata; class Mammalia; order Rodentia; family Sciuridae; genus Marmota; species Marmota marmota. Next base: position 64,001,555 of record NW_026000026.1, on the reverse strand, counting down.
ATGGGGGAGAAATGAACAGAATTAACAAATTTGAGGAAATAAAAAACTCATATAATTTAAAAATTTAGTTCCCCAGGACATTTGAAAATAATCATTTCACATGATATTCATGGGAATAGAAATTTTAGTGATAAGACCAATGAGCTTGTTTAAACTATAACTTTCTAAAATATTTAAAAACTAGGCAAGGAGTTTTAGAAATCAATATTGTTAATTATAACTTTTCTTATATGATGGTATTTTTGTAGTAGCTTAGTATTTGTATTCTTTCCAAAGTATAAAGAGTAAAAATTTAAGAATATTCTTTTTCTTGAAGGTCTGTAGATATTTTAAGAGAGAAAAAGTTCTTCATGATGCATAGAAATGTCACAAAAAAGTTTTAGAAAATTTTACTGCTATAAAAATCATTCCACGTTTGATGAAAAATTCATAAATATCATCGATAATTATTAGAATAATTGCAGTTTCTATGTAAAAATTCTCAATGCAAGTTTCATGAATGCACTTCTGTGTTTTGATTAAACTGCTTTTAGCTTTGAAATTTTATCTTTCATAAGTGTTGACTGTCAAGTTTTTGTAAATACTGACATAAATTAAGCTGGAATGGATATGAATGTAATCTAACATATATTTCTAATTTTGATTTAGTCTTATTGAAGATCAAGTCCAAGTTACTTTGGCAAAGCCAATGTGAAATCTGGATTCCTCCAATTCCTGAACCATTGCCCTTGCATACTGCCTATATTCTATTGCTCTTATGAGTAGAATGTGTTGCTATCGAACTGGGTTTTAAACATAATAGTAAAGGAGCTTATCTCTTAAAGGGATCTCATAAAGACCCCTTTTTAAGGCAAAGGATATATATGTGTAACATAAATAATATCTTTTCAAAATGGTGGACAATACTCTGAAGCAGCCTTCAGAAGATGGTTTCCAGTCCCTTCTGTGACAATAACTAGGAATGGACTTACAACTTGCCTATAACCTCCATTTCTCTCTGTGTCAGAATTTTCTTCTGCATAAATAAATTAGTTGGATCACATAATTTTTTGAAGACTTTCTGGTTCTAACAGATCATGTAAGGGTTATGTTAAGAATTACATTGATGAAATTAATGAGGGGGATAAGGAAGAAATGAACAGAATTAACAAATTTGAGGAAATTAAAAAAACTCATATAATTTAAAATTTTAAATTATGAGTAGAATGTGTTTCTTATCAGTCTTAGTAAAAGAGAGAGCCCCTTTGTGCAGAGAAAAATGAGTGAGCTGTCTTGGATTTACTTCATGTTATAAAGTACAATAATCTATTTATTTTCTCTTAGCATGTATAGTTAACTTTGGGGATACATTGAACTTCAACAATTGTCTGATTCCTGGACTAGTGCATTTAACTTGATATACAAGTATCTTGAACCAAAAAGGAATTATAGAAGTAAAATACTTGATAAGGGATCTGTCCTGACCCATTATGTTTGGAAGGTTCACATTTCAAAGAGTTTCTGAGAAATCTCATTCTCCTGATGTAGAATGGTGTTTCAGCCTTGAAGTAGAATATGATGTAATTTATTGCAATAATTAAATCTGGTAAATACAGACATATAGAAAAGTAAATATGACACAAACATACACATATACAATGTATACACACACATATACATACATACTTTCAGCTGCAGAGGTAGATGAAATGGTTAACCTTCTTAGCATATGTATGCATCTTTTAGAATATTTTATATTTCATCTGAATAATGTGCTGAATTCTTAGTGCAGTTAAGAGAAAAAAATAAGCTCAGCTCACATCTTCCTTTCTTATCAGTCTTAGTAAAGGAGAGAGCCCCTTTGTGCAGAGAAAAATGAATGAGCTGTCTTAGATTTACTTCATGTAATGAAGTACAATAATCTATTTTCTCTTAGCATGTATAGTTAACTTTGGGGATACTTAATATTTGGTGAATATTGTACTGTGTCTTTCTCTTTGATACATTTCTACCACTTTTCATTTTTATCAATACTCTGAAGAGTTGTTCGTTCATCTTGTACTCAATTGACAATTCTCAAACTTTAGAGGCTAGAGTTATTAATAAAACTAGCATACAAATATTGGGAAAATGAAAAGCAAAATATGTAAAGACAATTTTGCTATTTGATCTATAATAATATCACTACTGTCATGAATTCTTAAGCACAACATATCAATGGTACTGATATATTCGAATTTATTTTTCATTCTAGGCAACTCAATTTTTCTGTGTAATCTACAGTAGTTTCATTTTGCTTCATCTTTAACATATTGATATAATAGTTTACTTCATTCAATCAGCAACATTTTTGAGAAATTAAACCCAAGTATTTATTGTTCCAGGTACAATAAAAAAATGACTGATGATTTGAGGGTAACATCATCACTAACAAAAAAAAGTATTTATTTGACACAATGTGTCACTTCAGATAAAAAAATAAACTAGGTAAAACTTTCTTTCCTTTGGTACCTAGAAATTTTGGAATGCAAAAATGGAGATTTCCAATGGCCTTCACAGAAAACTTGATCATTTTGAATGCAATGATTATTACAAAACTTTTAGTGAAAATAAAAGACATTCCAATTTAAAATAGTTGTTAAAATTGCTTAAAATGTATAAAAATCATAAATGCCCAATTTCAATATGATTATACTATTTGGATTGTGTAAGATTTGACAATCAACAATATATGGATATGTTTGAAGGCGAAAAGAGTAAACATAAAACTATAATAAGTCTCTTTGTTTTTAAAGTATGTTTTCTAAATGTATCATATATAAAAATATATAAATATATGTATATTTGAAATGTGAAATGAATACATCTTGAAAGAATAGAAGATCTTTTTCCAAGAATAACTTCAAAGTAACTCAATACGTGAAATGGAAAACATATTTTGAAACATCACAGAAAAATAACTATTGTGATAGTTGTAATTTAGCTAATATTTTTGTCTTTAAAAAGCTTTTCATTTATTTCTTTATTTGGTAAGAAAATGGTACAATTTGGGCCTACCACACAGAGAAAATTATTGGTGATTGTATTTGGAATTATTGATTATGCTGAAACATAGTGAGAGTTGTTAAAAGGGACTTAACTAGGGTAATGAATTGAATTCTAACATCTTATGGTTCTGCCCGTTTCTTCTGTAACCATTCTCCCTCCCCTTCTAGAGCCTTCAAGATAACAGGTATGAACACAATTCAAGAATGTTGCTGAAAAGACATTTATAATAATATGTGATAGTGAGGCAAGAAAAGCATGAAATTATGTACATTTATCAATCCAATAATATTTACTTTCATTGATGTTGGAGAGAAGACAGGATTATGAGGTTAGTGTCAAATCACAGAAGGCTGTGTAAGTGCATTATTAAGACTTTGTCTTAATTCTTTAGCTATTAGGAGGAATAACAATAAGAGAACTCTCCAGGTCTTTTTCTGCACTGTGGTTTCCCAGTCCTCAATAGATTGTATATTTTTAGGCTTTAATTTTCTCTTTCTCTGGGTATGGATTTTTTTTTTTTTTTCAGTTCTAGGGATTGAACTTAGGTCTTAGCACATCATAGGTAAATTCTCTACCGCTGAGCCACATCCATAGCCCTTTAATTCTCTTGTATTTTTGTCCCTGTCTCTTCTGTGTTTCAAACTATGTTCACATCTGTCAGGGTCTATAATGCCAGAGCTCTGGGGTGCCTAATTTGGCAAATTCATTACAATTTTTTATTGGTGTCTATTAACATGATAAAATTTCCACTCCTGATAGCATATTTAAAATGCAAGCCCATGTTTCAGAGCAGGAACTTTCCTCCTCAATGATCAGATGATGTGAGACAGCTAGCTCTTGCACCTGCAAAGAATGTTTAGGAAGCTGTAAGTGTGAGAAGACATTCTAATCATTACTGTGGAAAAGTATGGTCACTTCATTTATAAGGGAGTGTAAGTAGAAATATTTGTGATGTTGAAATAAGGCAAGGTGATAAACTGTGTTTTAAACATGTCAAACATTATATAAACTCTAAACATAGTTTTCTAATACTAAGAAATGCAGAGATTTCTTAAAGTTTGGTCAAATATCTACTTCAAGATTTAGAGCCCAATTTAAGAGCAGATTTTGTCTTACATAAGTCTGTAAAGATTTTGTCAAACACTTTTAAAGGAACAAGTATTTTATCATGAACTTGAATTTGCCTGACGGCTAATTCAAACTCATGGACATTTTTTGTTTGCTTGTTTGCTTTATTTTAGTGCATATGAAACTCTGTAAAGTGGTTGGATAAAATTCCACAATGTCTGGTAGGTAATGAGTCTGGTCTGGATCAAATCTTGTCAGGTTCAGATTAGAGTTGACCTTATCTTTAGGGTCACATTTTCCAATCCTCACACCACTTTACAGGCTTCAGTGTGCATGAAATTATAAAACATGAAGCATGAGAAAATATCTCCCAGGTTGTTTTTGTGGCAAGAGAGCCCAGAGAAATAAAGTGATTTTCAGCTCTCTGAGTTTTATTACTTTTTGAAGAAAGAAAATTTGGTTAGGGTCAGTTTTCAAGTTTAACAGTTCATCAGCCCATAATTGCACTCATTATTACTGCAGCCAGCTTTATATTGGAGTTTGATTAATAACGATATGCACTTCAGTAACGCTTTCCATTAAGTGGCACTAATTACACTGTAACTGCTGTTCAACAACCAAGCAAGTGTAACTACAATGTCATTTTTATGGAGCCAGATTTGCTCATAAGGGTACTTTGATAATGCTAATGTGGAAGTGAAGTAACAAAGTGTGGTGACAAAGTTGTTATTGCTTTAAATCCTGTAGACATAAAAACATGGCATTCTGAGGTTCCCATTGGTAGGAGAAACTTTTGATATGGACTCAATAAAACTCTTTGAAGTGTAATTAGCATGCATTATTTGCTTGGAAATACTTTCAGTACTAAGAAGCCCGGTTGTTAGTATAAAAGCAAAGGATTTAATGGGAAGACAAGGATCAAATCTTCATTCAACTCATTTGTTACTCTGATCCTGGGCAAAATAGTTATCCTCTCTTAAATTACTACATACATATAATGATGCCTGCAGCTATGTTTGTGGTTTTAGGATTAAATGAAACACAATTTGTGTCGAATGCCTAATTTGGAGCCTAGTCCATAAAATTGCTCTTTTTTTCTTTAATGATGACATGTTGGGTAAGGTAATAAGGAAAGGACACTTGCTCTCTGAATAAACTTTCTACTTGAATTAAGATTACCTAAATAAAGCTGTGTGTGGTGGCACACACCTGTAATCTCAGTGGCTCAGGAGGTTGAGGCAAGAAAATCACAACATTGAGGCCAGCCTTAGCAATTTAGCTAGGCCCTAAGCAACTTAGTGAGATTTTGTCTCAAAATAAAAATAAATAAATAATAAATGCAAAATAAAAAATGGACTAGGGATGTGGCTCAGTGGTTAAGGGCCCTTAGGTTTTATATCTGTTAACAAAACAAAAAGATTAGCTGAATAAAAATGCTTAAAAATATGCATGCAAATACAGGAAAAAGTATTAAATTCTAATCAGAAAGTATACAAAGTAGTCACCATTAGAAAACAGTAGGAAAAAGAAAAGTATAGGAAAGAAAGGGGGAAAAAAAAACAATGTTCCTCTGTCTTAATTTTTTTTAACTTTCAGAGAGTTGTGTAATAATGAACAACTATTAATATAAAGTATCAATTTTATTTCAACTTGTTGCGGGAGTTTTCATATCTTCTTTCAAAAAAAATGTTGTGGACTCCAGTTTATCTAATATAACTATGTCAATATACCAAAATACGACGTTATAACATCATACAGAATTGTGATTCAGAAACAATGAGCTTAGTGTTCTTATATGTAGGAATATGTTCATATCTTTTTAGCTATTTGGCTTTTGAAGTAATTTTTCCCCAAATAATTCACTAATAACACTTTTAGATAAAATTTAAAGATGATAAGCTGCACTCATATTAGTTAATTAAAAATAGTTTTACATAAATTCATTTAAAATAAATCACCATAAAAATATGAGTTGGAATTGTTGGGAAAACTGGTGCCTGAAGAATTCTATTGAGAATGAGTTGGCAGCAGACAGAACATGAAGGACAGGAGGATTATCAGTTGAGTGTACAACATAAATCATATATTTATTTCTTACTTTGTCTACCAGTTATAATTAACCTAATGGAGCTTCTTTAAAAATTTTTCAAGAGGAATAAAATTTTAATCATACATAGAAAAAAATTCTATGAAAACATACTCCCATGTGTAGAAAAACTATATAAAGTTATTCAACATTAAAAACATATCCTTTTACTTATATAAAGATCAATTTGTTGATAAACATTCAGATTTTGATAAACACAGAGCATGGTCTACCAGTTTCATATGTTTGTACCTCTGATTTCAGTGACACAATAAAATTATACTGTGGGGTGCTTTAAATAGCAGGTATTAAAAATTTCTGAAAGTAGATAGTTGTTCATTATTCCACAACTCTCTGAAAGTTAAAAAATTAAAACATAGAACATTGTTTTATGATCGCAATGACAATAGATGGACGAAAAATGCCAAGATTTCCCCACATTACAGGGCTGAATCTTGAGTATGGCTAATAGAACCCTCAATCAGTATGTTTGGGTAATTGCATCATGGAACATGTGGAAAGAGGGTTGCTTATATATTAGCTTGAGAATGTCAGTGCTTAATAAATTTTTAAATCATATTTAAAATATAATTTAAACAAACCTGACTGAAATAATTCACATTTTCAGTTTTAATTGTCTCTTATGTATAACATTTACAATCTGATATCAATTTATTTGCTTTACATTTTCCTATCAGAAGTAATCCATAGGGGTAATCATTTGAAATTGTACTAATTGTGCATCCTAAACGTTTTGTATGTGATAGTTCAGACTTTCCTAATTCTCCAGGTTGAAGCCATGACTCCAACAAAGTTGTTAGTGGCATGTGAGCGCATGTGAAGAACCACAGCACAACACAAGCTTTATTTTTCTTTCTGATAGCTTGACTTAAAATTTATTTTAAAATAGAAAAATTTTGTGCCAATAATGAAGATATTCCTATATCTGGAGAGAGATCATTGTTTTTATTTATATTAAATTCCAGCATGCAAATTGAAAATCCAAATAAACATATCTACCTCACTAGTTTTATATGCAAATAAGAATATACAAATTGTACTGAGCCATATAATTTTACAGCCATCATTGTGGTCTATATATCAGAACTCACTCTCTCTATATATTTCATATCCTCTTAAACTCCCTTGCCTTTTACTTTCGGTTGTGTCAGCACAACCCAGCTCTGCATAGACTTCAGCCAACTTCATAATGTCAGTACAAACTGACACTGACTCATAGTGGGTTACCTTTAACCGCATGCTTGTGGCTTCTTTGTTTCCACCAAAGCATGATGCATCACAGAACTCCTCAGTGTCTTCACATGCACAAATTAGAGGTGTGTGAAACATGTGGGCTGAACCAGTGAGAACCAGGAGGCCTATAGAATGATTATGTGATACAGGAACCAATTGTTAATTTCTTTCCCTACTCCTGAGGGCCAACCATACCAAAAAGCAGTTGTTTATAAGGCCACTTGGAAGTGGGCCCCAGTGAAAACAATCAATCAATTGTCCTTGAAATAATACAGTGGTCAGCTTTATAATATATCTTTTTACTTGTACATTCTTTTGGTCCATGTCTCATTTCTATCACTCCTCCTTGGGACTGAATTCTTCAACTGAAGTTCAAAGTTTCAGAGTCTGCTCTCTGAGGAACCCAAATTAAAGTGGTATTAAGGATGACCCTTGATGACAAAACTTATGAGTACATTGGTAATAAGGATTCATTTGCTAATAGTATTTTGTGATGCTATTTCAGACATATATCTGACTCTCTGACACAGAAGAGTTATAATAGGATATCCAGCATATATTCTATTTCATATTGTCACATCTAATTTGCTTAATACTATTAATGGAGTAAACCTGTTGATATCTGATAGAATATCAAGATGATTTTGTCCCTGTGATTTTATTTCTAGAGAAAACTAGGAGAGAGAAAATAGTTCTGTGGCAATTAATAGAATGTAAACTGCGATGCCCTCCCCCCCCCCATATGAAGGCATAGTGCTTTATTCTTCCTTCTTGTTTGGAATAAAGCAAAAATGCCTTTACAACAAGACTCAATAGTCACATGTGAACAAGTAGGGACTGTATCTGCTCTAGTAAATTCCAGAGAGAAGAATAAAATGGGATGATAGGAAATATCATACCTGAATCCAAAAAGAATGTGATAATGGTGCTAATCTCTGCAACACTTTAAAGCATCTCTGGAATGCTTTATTGCTTCCAGTTTACCAGTTGGGCCAAGCCAAAGTAGGTGGACCAAGCAGTTTCAGAAATTCCTTTGTGGCTATTCCTCCATAATGATCTTTACTCCACCAGTGTGAAAGGCAATGTGAGAGGTAAAACAAATTGAAGAATATATTTGCTTTGATTATATTCTCAAGTACTGGATAGGTTACCACAGGGTAGAACCACTATAAATAAACATAGATTGGAACCTCTATAAATAACTGTAGAATGGAGGCATTTTACATAGACTTGGGTCTAAATGATATTCATGACCTGAACTCTGTGTAACTTCCCAATTAATCAGTAGAGCTGGATTGCATTTTTGTTCGCCTAATATTTTGTGTTACTTCATATCACGTATCTCATTGTTCTCAAAGTTCTGACTGTTCTCACCAACTGTGTGTATGTAAGTACCACGAAAATAATTAGGGTGTGTGTGGTTTAAGAATTGATTAAATATTTACTGTTTAGTTGTAGAGTAGATTATTTGGGGCAGGTGACTAGAATGGAGCCCAGTATATCTGTGGATTATGTAGCCTCACAAAAAAGCATGTGTAGTAAATCCATGATAACAGGAAGAAGGGCATGAGAAATAGATATAGAAAAGTTCTGATGTTTAATTTTATGTGTCAACTTGACTAGGTGCCCAGACATTTGGTCACCATATTCTGGGTGTGTCTGTGAGGATATTTCTGGATAAAATTAACATTTTATCAGTACATGAAGCAGATTGCCCTCCCTAATGTGGGTGTACTCCTTCTAATCCATTGAAGGCTGAAATAGAACAAAATATTGGCCTCCTATGAATAAGAAAGAATTTCCTCCTGCTTGACTACTATGAGATAAATATTGTTTTCTGACTCAAACTGAAACTGGCTCATTCTGAGTCTCAAGACAGTAGTCTGTTGGACTCTAACTATACCATCATCTTCCTGATTCTCAGGCTTTTGCACTTGTACTGGAACTAAGCCATTGGCTTTCCTGGGTTCCATCTAACAGAAGGCAGATCTCAGATTTGTCATCCTCTATAATTGCATGAACAAAATTTTTTATATTATATACACATATCATATTTGTTCTATTTCTCTGGAGATCTCTGTCCAATATAACAATTAAACAGATAGACTTGGAAAGAGAAAGTAGAGACAGTTTCTTCTAATTGTTTTTGTATCTTCTGCATTTGAGCTACTTGGGCTATCCCGAGGTTTCTGGGAAAGTGATTAACTGATAGTGCTTAACTCTCACATGGATTTTACAGTTCTATATCAATTTGAAATTTGTTATCTCTTTCAATGGTTCAACAATATTATAAGACTAATTCATTACCTGTCTCCATTTTTTTTTAAATGGGAAAATACTATTCAGAGAATGTAAGATCACTTCTACAATACTGGTGCCCTGCTTTAATTTAAGTTCTCTACCAATTATCACCTTTCTCCAAATCAAAAAAGAGTAACTGTGGAATAAAATTGACCAAATTATGCTGTGTACATATGTGGATATACCACACTGAATTTCACCTTTATGTATATCCATAAAGCACCAATTTAAAACACAATAACAAGGAAGACCAGTAGAGAAGATAAAATGGGAGGGAGAAAGGAAAGTAAAGAAGAAGTATTGGATACTGAAATGGAACAAGTTATATTCCATGCATGTATGATTATGTCAATATGAACCCAACTACAATCTATTACTGTAAAGCACTAATAAAAATACTTAAGAAGAGAGTATTTTGACCTATTCACTGCACAAGATTCTGACTCTGGTTTCTATCCTCTTGCTGTCATACCAGTCTCCTCAGTGTTAGGAAAGTGCATTATGAACTTTGCACTTGATCAAGTGAGATATTACCATTCTTGTCTTCTCCTCCCCCATTCCCATAGCTATGGCCTCAACAAGCCTGACTGACTTCACTAATTATTTGTAGCCTGACTCTATCTACTTTTCTCTATTTTTATATCAGTTTAGTCCACACAACCTTCATCTATGACCTAAATTTCCACAATAATCTGCTGTCTAGTCATTCCTACTTCAGTTTTTACTCAATCAATCCTTTCTCCACTCAGCAGCTAAAATGTTCTTTTAAAAATATAAATTATCTCTTGTCATTCCTCTGCATACTTCACAATGCTTTCCTATCATGTGAAAAGTTCATTGTGAGTGTCTTATCCTGACTTTCATAGGTGGTATTTATATATCCTGGACTGATTTCCCTCCACTATGACATTTTCCCAGCACCCTTCAGCCACACTGATTTTCTATCTGTTCTTCAATCATGCCAAATTTATTCTTGCCTTAGGTCTCTCTATTTACTTTCTCCTTACTCTTGCATGACTTCTTCTAATCACGCAAATATCAGCTTAAATGTCTCCACTTTAATGTGGGTTTTCCTTACCACTCAATATAAGATAGCCATCCTGCTATCAATCTTGGCTGAATCTATATGGAGAAAGCATCAAAATGCTAATTAAGTTTTGAATTGAGAAGGATATGGTCAGAGGTCTGACTAATAAATGTTAGAGTAGGACTATTTAATGGAACACATTTTAAAAAAAGCAAGGAGAATTTATTTTTGAAAAGTGTGTATTATTTCTATAGACATTTAGACAACAACTATGTTATACAAGAGAAGACACTTATACAATAAATTTGATCTTTAGAGAGAGAAGGATACAGAAATAGTGCATAGACTTTATAATATTGCCAACAGGCTGACAATTTTTAACATGAATTTCAATGTTCAGAGGTGAGTCTTTGGATTCAGAAATGAATTCTTATTTTTCACTCATTTAATAACTTTATTGCATGAAAAGCTTTGCTATCTAAATACTACATTGGTCAGAAAGATAAATTGGTATAAAATTATTGACAAGTAATTCTAAACTGATTTAATATTGGTTGAACTATTTTATATTACTCAGACTAGTATTAGCCACATGGTCTAACTGCATTACAGTGCAGTATAACTGTAACAGTAGTCAATTATTTATGAATCAGTGGAAACATCTGGAAGCTTGACCTCTTTTTGATTTTAAAAGGACTTGGAGCATTTTCTGTATTTCACTATTAGTGCCACTTCAGTTATTACATGCTCTCCCAATGTTTTATGTAACTGGACTATTTTCTTTTTAACTCATAAGGTCAGTTGGCTGTGAAGGAAGAGAGTTTTTTAGGTGCTGCCTTCTGAATGTATCTCTTCATTGATATGGTGGCCTATTAGCTAATGCTTACACACAATGGAAAGCATATTACTCTAGCAATGAATAATATATTATGTAAACATTAAAAGGAAGAGATTTCTTATTCTGGATGGATCATGTTCATGTTCCTTAACACCTCCCTCTAGTACTTTCATTTTTCTGATGTGTGTATTTATGTAACTACATATAAATAGACAGTATGTATAATTAAAATTTCCTCATTTTTATCTAACAACTAAAATTATCTTATTCCCAGGTAGAATTTATTTCAGCTGGTTAGTAAGGGATGTTTGTGTTTTATGCAAAATATAGTTCTAATGTCACTTGAATAGAAAGTAGAGATGGAAAAAGTGTACAATCAAAGACTGGGTGACATATGCCCTTAAATATATTCAAACCGTCACATGTCCACACAGGTGAATGTATAAATCAATCTATAATGAAACAGAGATGATGTAACTAAGTGGATGTATCCTGCTTAGGTGGATAATCCCAGACTTCAGACACTCAAGTTATTTGTATTTGGCTTTGTGGCTTTGTGGCTTTTCTGCCAACAGACTTTCATTTGAATTCATTTTCTTTTGGCTCCTTTTCATTCATAGAATATGTGTTGTGCATTTTCCATGTATCAGACACAATATATATTCTAATGGGTTTCGTTTTTTTCACATGATCTGAACACAGAGCAGCATAATAGGGAAAACCGTTAAGATTAAGTAAAATGAGAGATAAAACTCATTTAAGTTAAATAGTATGAATTAAATAAAAACTTAAATGAGAGATGAGGCTAACTGTTCTGAAGTGAAAACACAAACAAATAAACAATCAAAACGGAATGCAAGTTTAATACTTAATCTAATTATTTTCCAAAGCTCCTAATACATTTTTTATCAGTATGGCTCAAAATAAATATTGAAGGAGCTTTGATGCAAGCAGTAGAGCAAGTGATGTGAGTCCCTAGAAAGGGGTTGTGCAAGGAACACGTTTGGAAAATTAGTTCCAATTTCAATACAAAACAAATATTTGGAAGAAATAAACTCCTTAAATGCGGGCAGGGAAGCCACAAGCCTTGGAGAGGACAAAGCATACTTTGTTGCCTAAAATAGTAGGAAAGCATGCCTGTAGCACCCCTTATTCTCCCTAATGCTCTGGTTTCTGTGCCTGTGCCACTTCATCTCATCACACCTAACCACCCTTGACTGGATGAGTAATTTGACTCTAAACCATCTTATACAGAATATTATGATGTGTCCTGGCCTAAGACTTCCAACAAGCAAATACTCTCTACACTGAGCTTGATTGACTGGCCCAACATGTCATTTTCCTGGAGAGTGTTTGAATGCCAGATAGAATCATTCTAGAGAAGCAACAGCTGGCAAGAGTAAAGCGATATAGAAGTTGAGAGTAGTATTCAGAGAAGGCAGTGAGCTGAAGCCACAAGCTAGTGGGTTTCATGTAATTAGTATAAAATTGGCAATGAAATATGGGAGCTGGTAGACCTCCCACTTCAAGTAAGAAAGTCACAAAATAGAGAAAGTGAGGTTAGACTAAGATCATTAGGTAGTGGCAGGTGCAGAAGGAAAGAGAGAGGACACTGGAATACTTATCTCTGGAATGTTGGAGAAGCAAGCAATGAATACCAGCTTCTGAGGACACAAAACCTCAAGTGACCATCTGTTAAGCAGGTGGTGACAGCTTCAATTGAAAAGTACCATATCTAGTACCCGTACATAAGGAGAATAAAAACCTTATCTAGGCTGTCTTCCATAGTGGAGCCAAACACTCAAGAGAAATACATTTTTGAATAGAGGTTAAATCATATAGGAAAACAGGTTTTCTCTACAAAAGTTTTTTTTTTTTTCTTACCTTACTTTTATTTATAAAGATAATCTTTGGAAGAATTCTGACTAATTATTATGACTTAAGTGTCTCTTTCTTTAGAATCAGAGAACTAGGGTAACAAAAGACCCAAATGGTCATTTGATAAACATAATTCTGAATATGGAATTGTGTAATTCAATTCCTTTTCCCTAAAGAGGAAAGAAAGGCCCCAAATATCCCTAGGGTTTTTGCTTGGGAAGTACATATATCTCAGCAGAAATGGCTATAAAGTAAACCTATTCTCTTTTATGATAAAATCAATACCGTGTTAGGAAGAAGGAAGGAAAAAAGAAAGTTCTTAATGATGAGAACAATGACCCTCTCAAGCAGCATTAGTAGGGATATCTTGGGTAGAGTGTGCCATGTAATGGTCTACCCTCAAAGGTAGAGGCCAATGTTCTTCATAGGACCCTGCTTCTATCACTCAGATGCTTACTGTAGGATCCCTGGTTGAATAGATTTATGCTGCTGTTCTAATTTTCTATTTTAAATAAATATTGTTCCCTCCACAAGCTCAAACCGCATTGTCTCTCATGAGAAAATGTGAGTCCTCATGTTCAGGATCAGGGTTTTAATCAAGAGATGGAGCAGCAGAGCTCCTATCTTCCCTTAGAAGCATCTTTCTTTCTTTATGAGGCCTAGGTATAGGCTAGCTGCAATGGTCTGTTTGTTTGTTTGTTTGTTTCTTTCTTTCTCTTGCTTTGTATTCCTTGGTTTCTATCATTAGGCAACAAATAATTGGTAGACTTAGATTTTTTTATAATCTGTAAGTCCAATAAAAATGGTGAAATGATGAATGTACCAAAACATTTTAGGGTATGGAAGAAAGAAATTAATGATAGGTTGCTTTCATTCCTTAAGTTATGTAGGAGGCAAAGTTGACTATAGAGACTGATTGGGATGGAAATGGGTAATAAAGTTTGGAATTGCTCCTCTGAAAATATGGCAGGGAATCAACTTGAGATGAATAAGAAAATTGCAATAAGGTCCAAGAGCTGATGGATAGCATGTCTTATTACAGTGATTTGCAGGGTGTTTTTTTTTTCCCCCTCAAGTCATGACCAAATGTCCTTTGGCAGAAGTCCATATATGAGAATGGGAAAATTTACATCTTTATTTTCTGTAACCTTGAACTGAATTTACATTTTCCTTCAATTGTGAAGATAGGCCACAAACCATATTAATATCAGTATATCTTATGACATTTACCCAACTGAAATATTAGCCATTTTTGTATCACATTAGAGTTATAGAATCTGAAAATATTAGCTGCTATACTCCAATGACATTCTTATTATTTACCATGTGAATACAGAAGCACACGCTTTACTATATTATGATTTTTAAAAACTTTGGATAATTTTATTTCAGTATAATTTGTTTTCTTTATATTCTATAAAATTTATTTTCTTTTCAAATTTAAGATATTTTTAGATGTCTTCATCCAATTTCTTAAGGGATTTATGGCACATAAAAAATTAGCAATGCCTGATTTTTGTTGTCTCAATATTTGTCAAACATTATGTAAAACTTTAAACTGTGGGAAAGAGGATATGAAATATTTTATTAAGATGGCAGAAAAACATAAGCAATTCCCTAGGTTTATTAGCTAAAACGAAATGCTGCTTTTTGTCACATCAAATTTTTAATATTATGACTTAAATAGTGTTTTTCCTTTACAAATGTCCAGGACTTTTTGTTACAATCCATTAAATCTGTCTCATTAATCCTCCCTAACCTTCAGTGAGAATGCACACAAAATGTAGCATTCAAATTTTAACACCATGCATCCAGGGCTAATGAAATCTCTTTCATATGGTACTTTATTTGATGTATATTAATGGCTACCATTTACAAATCCTGTGGTTGCTTGCATGTGAATTTTTACAGGTAGTATTGATTGTGTACCTTTGATTTTTTAAAAAAACTGGTTGTTAAACCAGTGTCTAAACAAGGTGACTGAAGAAGGCTGATACTTTAATATACAAGTAAGGATACTGTAATGGCTATTTTCTTTGTCTCTTTATCTTTTTTTTTTTTTTTTGCAAAACATTCCACCATTACTCTTAGTTCCTATGATTCCAATGCAGGTAGACTTTACCCCAGCTTTAGGGTGAGCATGTAACTCAGTAACAATGAGAGAATTCTGTTTTATTTTCTGCAGTGATTGTCATATCAGAGACATAAATGATCTAACAAATATGACTAATTTGAGGGACATTCATGGGGACAACTGGAAAATAGCTGGTGTTGCTGAGATTGCATGAAGACTGACCCTGGTGGCAGCCATCTTTATATCATGAAAGCTGAGCCTGTCAGGAGAAGGGAAGATATATAGGAAAAAAAACCCCAAAAAACAGGAAAATGTCCCTCAGTCATGATAAGAGCCATAGTTATTCTGGTGATCTAATTTGAACCTTGGACCCTGCTCTGCCAGAAGTTACCTTGTGGGTTTTCATTTCTGAGCGCCTTGTATGTGAACCTATGTGTAACAAATCACTTCGAAGTTCAGCTACATGTAACAAAAAGAGTCTGGATGAACACACACACATTAACTAAACTGCAAATTCTAATTAGTCTGGAAAATTATTATTAACTGTGAAGTATTTATTAGTGATGCATGGGACAGTCAAAATAAAAAATGGAGGTAAAAGAAAAAAAATATTTCATGCTTTAAAAAAATCTTGCTTTAAATGAAATAAATCATGACTATGTATGAAGGAGGAAAAAAGCTATATATTTTAGGTGATCAATAAACTGTGAGATAATTATTTGAGTGAATTCTTCACCTATACTCCAGGATGCTATAGCATCTAGATTAGTAAGCTTTGATAATTTAGACACTTTGAAATCAGAGAATCTCATAAATTGTCTTCATGGATTTGTATTCATACAGAAGTAATGGGCTGTTCTAGGACAGCCAGTGTGGCCTGGCCTATTGTACTAAAGAATAAATGAGTAAGAGTCTTGATTACCTTACAAATAAATCTGGTTAACAGTTATATTAATTAAAATGCCTGGTTCTGCGGCTATTCTGAACTATTTATACGTGATTTAATTCATATCAGCAGCTAATTTGTATTTAATGCAAACTAATGGGTTTTATGTAAATGGAGCATGTGGCAGTCTATTTAAAAAACAAATTATCTCTAGTTTCATTTCAGTTATTTTAATTAAATTTAGAGAGAGAGAGAGAGAAAGAGAGAGAGTGTGTGCATGTATGTGTGTGTTGGTAGGGGGGATGAAGAGGAAAGGAATGTGTTATATATGAAGTAATGATTAAATCCAATTTAAGTCTACAGAATAAGAAACAAGTGATTCTCTCAACAGAAACATTGGCCCTTTCATAAAGTTCGAAGAAGTCAAGAGGGTTAGTATAAAGAAAAGCCTGTAGGATTCAAGAGGGTGTGATTTTCCTAAGATCATGTTTTACATTACAAACCACAAGCACTTATAAGTGCCTGTGTAAATAGGATCCTTTAAAGATTTTAAAAATTTGGCTAGAAATGCTTTTATGATGTAAATGCCTGTGTGTGTGTGTGTGTGTGTGTGTGTAGTGTGTATGTGTGCGTATTTGGAAAAACTGTAAAGGATAATATAAATTTTTTTTTTAAATTTTTTATTGTTGGCTGTTCAAAACATTACATAGTTCTTGATATATCATATTTCACACTTTGATTCAAGTGGGTTATGAACTCCCATTTTTACCCCATATACAGATTGCAGAATCACATCAGTTACACATCCATTGATTTACATATTGCCATACTAGGGTCTGTTGTGTTCTGCTGCCTTTCCTATCCTCTACTATCCCCCCTCCCCTCCCCTCCCCTC
>NW_026000026.1:63928249-63978544 GCF_001458135.2 Marmota marmota marmota | reverse complement strand
TGTGGGGGGCGGCTCTGCCCCTCAGCAGGCCGCTGGGCCTGCTCTGTTGGTGGTCACAGTTCCCTCTACCTTGCCGGCGCAGGGGGAGGGGGCGGCTCTGCCTCTCAGCAGGCCGCTGCTCCTCTTCTGCTGGTGGGTCGCAGGCCCGCCTAACTTGCAGGAGTGATTGGAAGCTCTGTCCCGCCGCGGGCCACTGGGCCTTTTCTGTCGGTGGTCACAGTTCCGCCTACCTGGCAGGCGCGGGGGGTGGGGGGCGGCTCTGCCCCTCAGCAGGCCGGTGCTCCTCTTCTTCTGGTGGGTTGCAGGCCCGCCTACCTTGCAGGAGTGATTGGAAGCTCTGTCCCGCCATGGGCCACTGGGCCTTTTCCAGATAATATAAATTGATTAACTCATATCTCTTGATTTTCTGTCAATTGCTTCAAGCAATGAATTCAATATTGTATAATAAAATTTTCTGTAATTTATAGTTTACATTTCTCATAATCATATTTGGTGTTATTTTTCAAAGTTTGTAGATTTATTTTTCCAAAAGCACTTTTTTCTTTTATTTCTGTAGTTTTGATATTTGTTCTGGAGCTAAGTAGTATTTTGGCACATTCTTCATAGTTTCTTCTATTAGTCTTAGTCTAGAAACATTTTTCAACTTAGGTTAGTTCAAAGTTGGTGTACTTATCACTTTTTCCTATTTCTATCCCCAACTAGTTTATGAATTCTTTAAGGACAAGAACTAATCTATTCATTTCTACATAATCAGTGTAGTTTTGTTGCTTCTAATAGATATTTAATGCATGCTTCTTTAATGACATATCTTCCAAAACCACTCAGATCACCAAATGATGTTTACCTACATTTTCACTTACTCTGACCAAAATGTGAAACATAATTCTTCCTCTCATGCTATAGGTTATAAGATAAAAACTAAACTCAGCAATTTGTTGAATCTAATTTTCTAGACCTACTTTCCAATGTTATCTTAAAAATTCACAAACTAATACATCTCATATGTTATATTAGTAATATGGGAGCATAATGTAAACTTTTGGTCTCCAAGAGCTAGGCAGATCTCTGAAAACTAGCAGGGAGTGACCCAAGGCTTGAAGGAACTTTCTAAGCAAGGCTGGGGAAGATTGGGTTTCTAGGGTACAGGTTAGAAAAAGAAGTAAATATAGCACCAATCCCCCAAAACATTCTATGTACAGGCCTTGCATTTTGTCAATGAGAAAATACTTAATCATAACCTAACTTAAAATATTTCTCAATTTTATATGCATAAAATTGCATGCATTTAAAAAACATTGCCAGTTTTTCTGCCTTAAACATTTTAGGGTTATTCAAAGTTGTAATGTCAAACATTAAAATAGTTTTAGAAATAGTGATGTTGGTATTTATTCAGAACTACAGAATATTGTCACAATCTTATATAGGAAAAGACAATTGTGCTTCTTTGTCACCAGGGACAGGAAAAGCAAATCCAAGCAATTGTTTGTGGATGTTAATCCTGATCAGATTGATCAGCTGACAGCTTCTCTAGCTTCACTACTCATCCAGGGAGCACGGACTTTCCTGCATAGAAAATTCAATGACTTCTGTTTTAATTCAGCTGCTTCCAATTTGGAGCTGTACACAGCAACTCAACTCCTCCAGGGAAACTTGGACAGATAAAATTAACCATTATTAAAATGAAATAACATTCACTTCATCAAAATGATTGGAAACCTATTTTTTTTTAACAATGAAGTTATATTCTAACAAGCCAATTAATTTCATCATAATTCACTTTAGGAACATCATAAATGTCCAGAGAGTATAATAAATGCTTTGTTTAGTAATGTGAGGTAAGAATTGCACCAGAATAGGGTGATCATTCTTCAGAAAAAGAGCAAGGGATGCTGGTGTGGTGTTCAGGAGCTACCTCATTTTAAGTCAGTTTATTAACATATGCAAATTGTAATTTATACAAAAGATACCTCAAGGGATGTATTTCAAGGAAGAGATGTGAAGAAGAGAAAGCACACTTCAGAGATTCCACTGTGATGTCTTTTATCTAAAGCACAGTCATGAGTTGGTAAGATAGTATTATTTGTGTGTTCACTAAGTCTCTCTTCTCTCCTCACCTTCCCTTTCAGGAACTTCCCTGCTCAACTTAGGTACATAGCCATCTACATCGATTCAATTGGCAGGTGATTTATCAGGCCAGCATTTCATCTTCCCTACAAAGGCAAAATGTGTGGTCTTGGGTGCCACAAGAGAAAAAAAAAAAAAAACGGATATTCCTTTGATGCTACAAGGACACCAGACAGATAAAATTTGCTCCTGTGTTGAACTTGATGTGGAAGGTGGAGTGCTTTACCTTTGAAAAATCTGCTCAGTAACTCTCAGAATAACTGATGACACTCATTGATATTCACATTTCAAATGTGGATAAATCTTCTCAGGCTTTTTTTTTTTTTGGTATGTTTGTTTGATTCTAGGTCTAAAATCTTTACTTCCTATGCACACAAACTCTATTATCTCAAATTGACAAGATCTTCCCAGATGCAGAGTCACTCACTCTGTCCAGCTCTTTATTCACCTCTATCCGTCCAGCTGTTTATTCACCTCTCTATCTATATGCAGTGGAAAGAAAAAAAATATTGCTATTTAAACCAAAGTCACCTACCTTTGTTTCCACATATTAAAGAGTGGGATGATTTATAACTGAGAGAAGATTCTCTGTTTAGAAAGGAGAGCAGGGTCCTTCCTCCTTCACTAGAGTGAGGAAAACAATCACAAAACTGAAAAGAATGTGGAGTTTTCAAAGGTGCCTGAGCTATCAAGGATGATGATGGTAGCAAAGCCTGTGCACAGGAGAAATACCTGGCAGCAGCACAGCACAGAGGGAAGAAGGACCCCATGCTTACTTTAATGATCTGCTGCCTGCAGGGAATCCTTAATCATTTTTTGAACAAGATACAGATACTCTCATGTTACACTGGACTCTTGAAATTATGTAGCCAAGTCCTAGGCAGCAGCACATCATTCTCTTGAATTTAGCCATAATCTGGAGCTAAATATGCTAAAGTATTGCCAGTCAGCTTGCTCAGGCCTACTTCAAGGTGGGAAGCAATATACCAAAGATTATGTAAAGATGCCTAATCTCACATCCCATAGTCCTTGTGTTTTCAGGCAGCAGAGCTGCTTTTACCACAAAGTTTGAGGTACAATATTAATATTTATCTAACTGAAGTGAGACTCCTATCTTTTTCTTTTTATGAATGTGTCCTGCAATTTTTCTAGGAAACCTATTTTCCTAATGAGGTTTGCTGGGTCATGGACTAACATGGATCACATAAAACCCAATTGTATTTTGTATTATTTATATTTAAAAAGCTGCTTTCTTCTTGAAGTTAATATGAAGGACATTTGGGGAGGTAAGCCTAGAGTAACCTTTTGGAAGATAGTTGCTCATACACGTCTCTATGAATTTTAGGCTAAGAAGACTGGGCTTTAAATGTAGGATTCCTATAGTATATATTTCTTTACCAGCCTCCCTTTAAAATAGGCAATGACATTATCAAATCGTAAATGAGAGCTGATGGGAAGGGACTGTTGGGGACAATGAGGAAAAGTTTTCCTTAATGATAACTCATCCACATTGCCTTTCCTTGGTTAATGGTTATATGAACATATGATACATGGAGCTACAGCATCCATCTCACGTAATAAAGTTGTAAAAATGGAATAGTTGACAGATGGGTATTTTAGAGGATACTGATGAATCCATTGTGCTACGAAATTAGCCAATACTACCACCGCTTTCCTCTGGAATTCTTGTTAATTTAAGCCAGTGGTTCTCAAAATGTGGTCCCTGGAATAGCAACGTTAGCATTACCTAGAAATTTGTTAGGATACAGAATTTTGGTTCTCTTTGTCAGATTACTGAAGAAGAAATTCTGGGAACTGAACCAAGCATTCTGTGTTTTAATAAGCCCTCTTGGTAATTCTGATGCATGTTGCTGCTTAAGAACTAATACTTTCAGCCACATTTTGTCAGCTATTCCATTTATTGTAACTCAATTACAATTTGAATGTAAGTGATCAACACACTCTCAAATTATGATTTAAAATACTG
Organism: Marmota marmota marmota; assembly: GCF_001458135.2. Taxonomy (NCBI): domain Eukaryota; kingdom Metazoa; phylum Chordata; class Mammalia; order Rodentia; family Sciuridae; genus Marmota; species Marmota marmota. Next base: position 63,974,433 of record NW_026000026.1, on the reverse strand, counting down.
TATGCTCATATAATGCTATACATTGAGAACATATATTCCTTCAGTTATTAGAAACAACTCCTTAATATTTATTCAATAAAAATATCTAATTAAAAATTTATTGCTTTGTTAACAATTCCCACCTGTAAGAATGCTCATTAGATACAAATTTGATTTGATATTAAATGATACTATTAATATTTTCAAACTTATTGCATTTTCATTGCTATCTGAAAGATTTTATTGTATCTCAATGGGAAATGTTGGAATAAATATAAAAAGCTATATCAGTGTTGTAAAATTTGGTATAAGCCATCTCTTTATAAATCAATAAAACCTCCCTGAGTATGGATGCTCATTTCTGAATTAAACTTTAATAGTTTCTTTAACTTCCTAGTACCTCCTGCTGGTACTAAGAGTCTTTGGGTACTCCGCTGTCAGCTTCCCTTACTTCAATCATAGCTTGATGTCTTCTATCCAAGACTGTCAATTTGTTCCTGTCTGCACAGAGAAATCTTCAAAGTACAAGCATGTGCCTACCCTCTAGATGGCTTCAAGATGACACACTGAGGCATGGAAGAACATAAAATTTTCTTATTTAACTTTTTAAATCTAAGAATAGGAAATGTCTTTACTAATAATATACTGAGTATCTCTAGAGTTAACTGACAAGAAGGTAGGTCATATGTAATACACAAGGTGAGATCTACCTTGAAGAAAAAATGAAGTGACACATTGAACATAGAGGGGGAGTAGAGTCTTCTCTATTTTTTTTGTTCCTGTTAATATATTCTTATATATGCAGTTTATTTGTGCCAGAATAAGTTAAATTATCAATCATATTATCTAGTTTTAACCACATGAACTTTCAAAAATTATAGAAGGGAATGAAAAATGCTCCTAGAAAGAAACTTCAAGTTGAGCTGGGTGTGGTGGCACATGCCTATAATCCTAGTGACTTGGGAGGTTGAGGCAGAGGGATCACAAGTTTGAGGGCAGCCTCAGCAATTTAGAAAGAATGTATCTCAAAATAAAAAATTTTAAAAAGGGCTGAGTATGTGACCCAATGGTTAAGCATTCCTGGGTTCAATTCATGGTACCTAAATAAATAAATAAATTACAGGTTGAAAGCATTATAAATAATGTCAATTTAAATGAAAATAATGGTGTTGCTCCTTTTAATTTTATTTGTGAGAATTTTATTAGCCTTAATACAAGATGAAAACAAGTGTTTCCAATATGACATCATGAGAAGTTGCCAAATATTTTTTTAAATGATCTGGAGATTATTTGGAAGATGAATATTTTTGGACTTTTAGGAAGATGGAAGACAGTTGACTTAAAATGATGACACTCACCCTATGTACATATTCGTCTATAGATATTAGCTAATGATTGTTACAGATGTAACTGTTATTTATCATTATATATCCACACACTACTTTTTCCAAATGACTACTAAAATTTGCTACTGATTTTACTCCAATTTAATCAGTTACTTAATTTTTAAAAAACTGATTGAGGATATTTGACCAAAAACAGTTTGTAAGCTATTGACTCATAGGATGAGGTGGAAATTTCTTGCTTTTCCTACTAGTGCTCTGATATTGGAGGCCACCTTGCCTTTTGATGGCCATTTTCCTTTACTCTTCCATGTGCATCTGTTACACTGAGGAACTGCTTGACTTTAGTATGCCCAGCTCTGCACACTTTCCTCAGACAAGTCATTTCACCTTCTCTGAACCCTCATTATGAGAGTTGATACTTTATAGCCTTTTAAGTTCTTTGAGGGCAGAATTCATTATCCAATTCATTTTACTTACCTATAATGTGCAGGGAATGAAAAAAGGGAAAAAAATAAATATCAACTGAGTGAGAAAAAAAATAGTTCTTCATTTCTTCTGTCTAAAAATTCAGGCTGATGTGGACGTACAGACCTCTCCAAATTAATTTCTTTAATCATCTCATTTTGAATGTGCTCTTCTTTGGACACTATACTTCATGACTAGAACAAGCTTAAAATATCACAGACTGCTGTCTTTCTGTCATGTTGTGACACATAAAATATTACTTTATTCATAAGGTCATCCCCAGATGACAGAAACTACTGAACTACAACAAACAGGGAAACCTGGGAGGCAGGGGTGTGTGGGCCATGGGACTTTTATTCCATCAAACCTACATTGACAGACCCGCTCCATTGCTTACTTGGTGTGCACATGCAACTATTCTCCAAACTCTTTCCTTTCTAGTTTCTAACCTTTAAAACAGTTATATGAATCCAAATAAATGATAATTAGCATGGTACCTGGACATAATGAACATATGGTATGTTACCTGTTATTAACCATTCTTTCTGTTTCATGCTTCCTAAAGGTCTAATTATAATAACACTTGTGCAAAATGCATCTATATTTTTGTAATTTGAGGTCTCAATCCTAATTCTAATTAAGTCTTATCTTTTATTGTTTTCTCAGGCTTCCTAATGAATTACTTCTCATAATCAAAGTTATTGACTCTATGTCTTTACATTTCCTATAACATTGACCAGACTAACCATTTAATATTCAGAGAAGCAGAAAAGAAAGTGTATATGCTTGCAGAAAATAAGAGGCATGGTGAGGTTAAAATAAGGGAGAGTGTTGAGTAAATGATACAAAGAATCCTTCAGATCTGAAAGATACTAGCCCTAGGATCAAATTTCCACTGAGTGTCCAGCAAAGAGAAAACAAAAGCCAAACTCACACCAATGCACAGCATTGTGTACTGTCACTACACTAGAGCTAAAGAGACATTTATAAAAGATAGGAAAGATTGTACAAGAGGAAGAGGTCTGTTACAAATGATAGAAAACTAGAAGTTCTTTCATCTCCCAAATGCTAATTCATGTACTGCCAGATTTTGAAATGTGCCTCTAATATTCTAAGAAAAGGTGGTCTTTATCCTTAAATACTGTAGTCAGGCACTTGTTTAAGGAGAATAAGTATAATTTCAAAATTGTAAGAAACAATAATTTAACTCTTACAAAATCTGCCATAGAAAGGTTCTAGAGTAGTTACCTGAGACATATAAATGATCCAAACAGACACACACACAAATATGTGCTAGTCAAGGAAAAGGATATTTAATACAGGAGTATGAGCAGTTAAAATTCCAGCATGACAGCTGTGTTTCAAGACTGGAAAGAAGTAATCCTTCCCATTAGAACAGGTGGTTAGAGGTTTGTGTGGAAGAACTTCCAGAGATTTTCAGGTTTAGAAAACTTGCTAGGTTTTTGACAGCTTTGATGGTAAAATTTGGTCAAATAAGCACAGAGAGCACAACATTTCAAAAGGCAGAAATCTAAGGAAAAAATGTTTTATTAAGAGGTGAATATAAAACTCGTGGTATAGCAGTAAACAAGCCAGTGTTACAAAGTCATAATTCTTTTTGGAACTTATAAACATGATTTATTATTTTTCAAAATGAGTGTAAGTGAAATCAGTTTATGTCACTGCCAACACAAACTAGCATCATTGACAAGAATGTACCAAAATAAGTGGTGGTAGAAACAAAGCAACACTGCACTTCTGTTCATAGCTCATTAGCTAGACTGGTGTCAGGGCCTTGTTACCCTGCAATAGAGTGGGAAGTGTGGACTCACCATATGCCTTCAGGGAGGGAGGGAGTCCCACCAGTCAACAATAAAGGTTGCCATCAACATCTGAGGTCAGAGGAAAGATTATGAATAAAAACCCAAATGAATAGAAACCTAAAAAAGGGAATATAATGAGCAATGCATATTGACCTAAATATAGAGATATTCAATAGTTACCCTCATCTGTGGTTTCTTGTTCCACAGTTTCAGTTACCAGCAGTCAAACACAGTCCAATGTTAAAGGAAAATTTGCAGAAATAAGCAATCCATGAATTCTAATTTGTGCACTGTTCTGAGTAATTTGATGAAATCTCACTCAATCGAGCTATTCCACCTATGATGTGAATCATCTCTTTGTCCACTGTGTCCATACAATATACACTACCTGCTTGTGAGCGACTCAGTAGCCATCTCAATGACAGATCAAATGTCATGGTATTGCAGTGCTTGTGTGTAGGGTTTGGTGTTATCCACAGTTTTAGGCATCCACGGTGGCACAAGGAACATATCCTCCTGGATAAGTGGAGAGTATTGTAGGTACCAATATAAAGATATAAATATAATGATTAAGGTTAGACTTCCTGGAGAAATGTAACAGGTAATAAATAAGATTGCTTTTAAAAGAAGAGATGTAATTTAACTAGTCCTGCAAAATCAACCAGTTGGAAGGTTGGGAGGAAGCATATTAAAAAAAATTCCAAAGATCTCACTCATCATTATAAGGAAGAAAAAAAAAGGAGGGGGTTCTATTTTAAAGGTCTTATTCTAGAGGAGAAAACAGTAAAGCAAAAAAGGATGGGAATTAGAACATCATGGTGAGAAATAAAACCTATCGTTTTTAGGTTTTGGTGAAAGAATAGTTGGTGTCTTGTTTACAAATAAAAATAGAATTGTATATGTGCATTGAGAAAGTTAATAAAAGGGCTGATAACTACAAAAAGGAAAAAATTCAAAACCTTCAATCTAATTGAGAGATACCTATGATAGAAATATATAAAATAATCAGTAGAAAATAGATCAAGGAGTAAAGAAGGAAAAATCTTAAACAATAAGCAGTAAGTTGGAAGGAAAAAAGGAGAAATCATTAATTGTAGTAAATGTGAATAGACTGACATCATCCAATAAAAGGAACACAAATTTAAATAGACTGTAGAGATCAAATATCTGCCGTTTCCAAGAAATATATTTTAAATAAGATAACAATAAAATGCAAAGATAAGGATGGCAAAAGAATATTAATCATTTGAAACAAAGTGGAAATGAGAATAGTAATTATTGTCCAACAGAGCGGAACTTGCATTAAAAGCATTAAAGAAGAAAAAGAGGGGTCTGAAATACAAACAGTAAAAGCACAAATGAGTTAAAGGTTGTTAGAAATGTAAATATATAAAAACAAACAAACAAAACACAAATAGTAGAGCAGCTAAAAATAGAACTAAAAATCTTAGAATGTATAGGTTAGGAATATGTAAAATTCAAAAATTGCAAATGCATTTAAATAATGTATTAGCTTTCTTTTGGCAGAAACATTAGGTCAAATTTGAAACTAGCTTCCTTTTCTAAGATCTATAATTTGTGAGTGGACAGCAGGGAACTCCAGTTATGTAACAAGACTTTTAAATTTTTTCATATTTTATAAACATAAATATTAATTTGATACTAATTAACATTAATTTCAAACTATGCTTGTGAAATAATAATTTGTAAGAATGAAGGGAGAAACCCAGGAGGCCATTTGAGTATGATAATTTTGTATATTTTTTAGAGAATGATTATTAAAACCAATGCCATTCTGTTTCCCTCTGAATGAATTAACTTTGTTAACTTCATCCTCATTCATGCTAGTTACAAGTAAGTATATGAATTTAAAGAAGAAAATAATTAAAATTATGAACACTTGATAAAATTTTTGTTAAGTTTATTTCAAGTGAGTGACAAAAATCGACTCATTAAACTTCAGACAAAATATTGAGCAACTGTCTTTGAAAAACATTTCATTTCCAGAGTAAAAATTTTTCTTAGTAGGAGTATGAAGTTTATTTTAAAACTTATGTGTTATGTTCAAATTTTCATTTTTGTGGCCATGTTCTTAAGATCTCCATATGAGCTAATGCAATTCTGAACCTGTTTCTCCTCATTGCATGCTATTTTGTAATTCTTCTGCAAAAGCAACTAACATTTCCCAGAAGTAAACCAAGTTGCTACAAAATAGATGAATTGAAAAAAGATGTAGAACATTTTTTGGTCTGCTTGCCAGGCCCATTTTAATTATAATCTTTAACTACATTTCTTTTATGAGATATGTGGATGAATTCATGGGACTCTTAATTTGATCTTTATTTCCCTTTATGACTTTTCTTTTTCAAAATTCTTCTGTTTTGCATAATCATTTTTAAAAATGCATTTTTCAAGACTGAACTGATTTAATGAGGATTTTAATTGGAATTATGTTAAATTGGGGGAAATTACCATATTCATCACACTCATAATTCCCATCCAGCACATTTTATATCTCCTTATATAGTCAATACTGATTTTTTACTGCTTAGCATAATTTAGTACTCTATATATGTAATTCTCATGCACATATTTATTTTTTACTTTTAAATTACCTGTTTTATAATCTCTATGAATTTTTATTGATAGTTTATTCTATATATTTTGGAGTTGTCAGGTTAGTCTTTCTGTTGAACAACTAAATAAACTTGCTGTTTAAATCTAATTGTACTTTAATATGTTTTCTTACTTTTTCCAGAAAGATAATTAAACATATGATCATTTTGACATTATAAAATTTGCATCTTTTATTTCTGTTTCTTGTCTTATTGCATTGGATAAAATGAGGTTAACCATCCTTAGCCTGATATTTTTTAAAAACACATTTTTTGGGGTATACCTGATACTTGTTCATTAATTGGTATTTGTTCATATAAAGTGGAGATTCTATAGCATTTGTATAGGAGTGCTCATCTATTTCTCTCTTGGTAGAATTTTTCATCTCATAATGTTAAGTTTCATTAGATAATTTGGGGGTATCTTTTGAGATGATCCTATGGCTTCTCATTTGTTATGGTTTATATTAGGTGTCCCCCCAAAGCACATGAGTGACACAAAGCAAGAAAGTTTAGAGATGAAATAAGTAGGTTATAAAAGGTTTAATATAATCAGTGCATTAAACACCTGATATGGATTAACTTGGTGGTAACTAAGGCTGGTAGGGTGTACCTGGAAGAGATAGTCCCTAGAGGCATGACTTTAGGATTTACATTTTGTCTTTGCTGACAAGAGCTTGCTCTCTGCTTCCTAGAACCAAGTCCATAGGTACTTTCCTCTGCACACCCTTCCACTAAGATGTTCTGGCTTGTCTCAGGCTCTGAGGAATGGAGTCTACTGAGAACTTTGAAATTGTGAGCCCTCTAAATAATCTTCTTTTCCTTAAAAATGTTCTTGTCAGATCTTTTGCTCATAGCAATGAAAAAGCTGACTAAATATTATTTGCATAAAAAAGATTATGACATTTCTGAGAGAAATCTTATTTAGTTATGGTGAATTAAATTTAAACAAATTATTGTATTCAATTTGTGATATTATTTTTGATATATTTACATATAATTTGTTTTAATATATATATATATATATATATATATATATATATATATATATATATACATATATATGTATATATATATTCATTCATTGTGTCACCTTTCTCTCTGTATTTTATATCATGGAGAATATATTTACTATTTAATCTACTCATACATTCTGAAAGCTATTGTAAGTGGTAGAAATTATCTGGTGATTAATAGTTGTGTGAATTTACTAGTGATGTTATATTTGAACAGAAACTTAAAGGATGTTTTTGCTAAAAGCACTGACTCTTCCCTTGGGCCTTGGGAAAATGTTCAATGAGTACATAAAAATAAAAATAGGATAAAATGAGGCATCTCTACCTTCATTTTGTAACTCCTTTTTTCTATTTAAAACTTTGGGTCAGTTTTCTTCTCAACTCTACACGTAGACAAGTTAGTCTTTTAAGCACTGTTCATATTAGCCCTAAATTACTTCAACATTCTTGTTCCCTTTCAAGGCAGAAGACAAAAAGTAAGAGTAAGTAAGACATTTTAAAGATTTACTGGATATCATAACAGATTGTCAACCATCAATTTTTACATCTGTTCTAGACCACTGGAGCAATGTCCTGAAGTCTCCAATCATTGCCCTAAACTGAAGGAGGGCTTGGTTTTTGACCTAACTAACTCAATCTTGCCTTTCTGACCTATTCTTTCTCTGAAGTCACCTTGGATTTCATGAGCAATGGACCTGATCAATAAATATCTTGAGAGAGGGGACAAAACTACTCCAGGGAGCATCAACTTCTTATTGTTGAAGGCTCCACATGACCAATCCCGAGATCATGATCAACCAAACTATAGTCCTACCATAGCTAGTTGTATGCAAGCAACCACCCTTGCTTTTTTTTTCTTTACTGGCTAATCCTAAAACCATTGTTACTAATCTTAAACAGAGATTTCTCTTCATGGTGCAGCCACACCGAGAGTACACTTTTTTCCTGCCTTGAATAGCATTCATCCCTTGGACCCCTGCAGCCTGGCCTTTGGGCCTAGCTCTGGAAACACAATGGACCAAGATGTTATTTTAGAGAGAATTCTCTCTTGAGTTTTCTGGTTCTTCTATTATCATTGGTTTGTTTTGACTTTTAATTTTTGAAATTATTATTGGTATTCTATTAGCAATTTTCTTTTCCAGGGAATCTATTTCATTAGGATATAAAAATATATTTGTGTAATCTCAGGGACACTAAAATTTGATGATTTTATGAGTCTCCACATGTTCTCCTATTTCTCATTTTAATGTCCTTTTAAAATAATGTTTTAAATTATAGTCAAAGATTTTATATATATCTCTATATGCATATATATATAGTCAAAGATTATATATATATTTATATATGTGTGTGTGTGTGTATATATATATATATATATATATATATATATAGAGAGAGAGAGAGAGAGAGAGAGAGAGAGAGACTTTATTATATTCCTAATTAGTAGCTTAGATAAATTAAACATGATTTTATAGTTTTCTTTCTTTCTTTTTAAAGTTTAGGAATACAGAGGATTGTATCCAGGGGCACTCTACCACCTAGCTACATTCCCAAAACGTTTTACGTTTTTATTTTAAGACAAGGTCTAAATTGTCAAGATTGTCCTCAAACATGTGATCCTCCTGCTTCTGCCTCCTGAGTAACTGGGATTACAAGTGTGTACTACTGTGCCTACCTATAGTTTTATTTTCTTAAAATTCTTTAATGTTTGTTTAATTAACTTTTAGACTTACTACACTATAATATAGAAATTTGTTTTCATGATTTGTATTTTTAAATTTGCTGTGTTTTTTTCTTTGTGAATCATAAGTCATAAGTCTTAAACTATTTTCAAAAAACCTGGAAATATATATATTTTCTGTTTATAACATGATATATATGTTCTGAACTAAATTTCATTGTCTGTTTTTATTTGCCTTTTGAACATTTTTATGTTTTTTGTTCTTTTTATTTGACTGATATACAATTAAAAATAATTGCAAGTACTATTTGCTCAATTACAAATATTTTAAAATAAAATATTTTTAGGTAGTGTTATTCAAACTACTTATTTCTAAGAGAACATAGTTTTTTATCATGTCTACTGGAAATGTAATAGAAAGCAAAGCTGAGGCAGTTGTTGGAAAATATTGAAACACCATAAGTTATCATTAATGCCATCAAAATTAAAACAAATGAGATTCAAATATGCAAAAATACACTTTGAAACAATTATATAAGTTGAAAATGTATTAAAAATGGAAATTTGCAGAATTAATAACATTTAATCTGTTCTAAAATGCTGTAATCTTAAGTACAAATAATAAAAATGTAATGTATATTTTGGAATTCCTTAATATCAAAAGTTCAAATTAAAATTTAAAACTCAAAAGTTTTAACCATTTTCTAGATAGATTTCTATAATTTAGCTACATTACTAAACTTGTCATGTATTTGCTGAGTATTTTTCTAATAAAGACTGAAGAATTATTAGCAATTTTCAAAACTTTCAGAGGATATTTGAAGAGATAATAACATTATAAGAAGAAAGAATAATGTGACAGTTTGAGTTGCACCTCCAAGCTAAAAGATCTTTTTCTTGATTGTCTTTCTACATTTTATTGGTAATTTCTTCTTGGTCCCAATTAGTGGCATTAACATTTTTTCTAGGAGAGTGATTCAGTTGGGCCACAAAGTAAAAGCCTGCTTATTTGGTTACAATTTGATGCTGACCAAATGTTCTTTTGGAAACTGATTCACACATCTGCCAACTGAATTCAATCCATACATCAAATTAGATGTTAGGACTATTTCTTACCATCTGTATTCTGTAAACTCTTGAATGATAATTTGCCTTAATTATACAAAATATATTTTTTAAATGGGGAATCTATTCGAATTAGTCTGTAATATGTTATTGTGCTAATAATGAAGTTTTAGAGTTTAAAGAACAAGTATGTTTCTCACTTCCTCCTGGGCAAACAAAAAGTTTCATAATCTCACACCGTGCAATTAGAGGGGAGCATGGAATTACTTCTTGCCAATCAGGTATATATTTAAGCGATACGTTCTACTGCCAGGCTAATGAAGTTAAAAGTCTCTTAGTGATTATCTAGTGTTTTTCTTTCCTTGCCTATGGTAATTTTAGACACTGTACACTAAAATATCAGACTCAGAGAATTGAGGTGTCCTGGATTTCTGAGTCACTGTATGGATAAGACAGGTCCAGGAAAGTGTCATGGACTCAATACTTAACATGGATGAAGAACAAATTTCAATTGCTACTAAGCTACTGAAATTTTGGGGTTATTCATTATGAACATAGCTTCTGACAAACATGTCAAGAAATCTGTCAATTTAGGGCTTTTATTACTAGTAGGGAGTTTATGGATATATACTTATACTTAAAAATTACTCAAATATCATTTTGATTAAGTTTACTCTAAATTTACTTCTCCACATGAATATGATAATTTAATAAGTTGTTCTTAATGTACATTATTATATTTATGCAAAATATGTATTATACCTAATGTTCCTATTTATTTCACTATTATCAAATATGTAAGTGCATGGTGGCAATTATATTTGACCCAGAAATGTTGAACTCATCCATTTTATTTGTAATACTTGTCTTAGGACATGATTGATTATGTGAAATGTGCTCCACCCGCTGAATTTTGTTGTTATATTTTGTACTTGTCACATAGAATGCTTAACATGAAATATTTATGTCTCCCGAGGAGCCTTAAATTTGCTCCTCAGCATTTGAAGTAGACAATGGTGGTAGTAAATATTTATTAATTGTAAAGCATGACACCAAAATTTATGAGATGGACTACGCGCGTATGGAATTTCCATACTGAATGCCAATGTACACATTGATGTGTAATGGATAATAAGGCTGACATCTCTGAAAATGATTCTGAGCTCTTTTGAGGAAAGAATCTATAAATATAATGAAAGACATTTCTTAGCACTTTTCTTTCTCTCTCTGTTTTTTTTCTGTTCAACCCCCTTAAAATTTGGATGCATATAGAAGTAAAAACCTTTTTTTTTTTCATTTGCTCTTTTTGCTTGCACCTATGAAATTATTTACTCATTGGGTTAATAACTATTTATTGAAAACCTACTCTGCCCTAGGTGCTGAAAGAAAGCACTTAAAAGGCAACATTTTGCCTTCATGGAATTTATATGTTGCTGGAGGAAGAAAATGTACTGGATTAATCTCTGGTGATTTCATAGAGTAATTGCTATGAAGTTGATCTGATATGGGTAATGGTCAAAAATGTTCTTAGGGGAGGTGATATTTAATTTGAGACCAGAGTGATGATATCTAATATCTACAAATATCAGATATGTCTTTATTTTGGAGTCCATGGTGACATAAATAAAACAGTAGAATATCTATCAGTTGGTACTTCTGGTTTAAATCCTCTGTGCAGAGGAAATGCCTTATATAATTTCCTTTTGGAATTACAGGATAGCTAATCTTGGTACTTATTTCTGATTCTAGATGGAGGAGTTATCAAATTTATGGATCAATTCCATATTTTTTTGTGTGTAGAAGTTTCCATCTTGTAGTAAGTATTTTTAGTGCCAAGTGTCAAGCTTTGCACTAATATCATGATCAGTGTATTCTGCTAAAGTTGTTTTTCTTATTCACTACTTTTCTTTATTACCTAGAGAACTGCAATGCCTTCGAAATGGTCTTCAACCTAAATGATTTTTTATACTCCAACTAAATTGAATTCTATTAAAATTCAATCTTACTATACCTCTAACTCCCATAGTCACATATCCAAGATTCTGAGATTCTGAATGGGCTTCTTTTGCTCTTACAATGAAGATGTCAGATCTTAACAGTCCTTAGAAGTCCTCAGGATTCCATCTCATCCCTAGCTTGCTGGGTCTTTCCACTCTAGAACACAGGAATTGGTTAAGATTCTTGTTTATGACATGTTCCATTCTGCTAAGAGCCTCTTCTATTCCATCTGGAATGTCCTAATGTCCTCATATCTTAATTTTTTTATAGCCTACAAATTCTGAATTATTTTAAACACAAGAATATATATGAAATAGCACAGCAAATATTATATCTTACATATTGTTTATCAAATAAATATTTTGTCAAATTTATTATAGAATTTTAAAAATCTCAAATGTGTTACAGAAATATTGCAAGTCCCTTAACTCTTACTTTATTATCTTCCCACCTAATCTCAAATAAGTCTTTTGAATCTGTCACATTCCCACCAATGATTTTATACTAAAAAATTCCCTCTGCATAAAATTATAATCTTTATCTGAATTTGGAAAATGAGAAATTAGAAACAAGTTTTAGAGTAAAGAATAGAATATTACCCAAATCTATTTGGTTCCTGAATTGCAAACAGCAAATAATGAAAGTTGGGACATAAAGATTTATGTTATATTATATTATACTATATTAAAATATATTTGAGTCTATCATTTTCTAAGGTTGAATAGCAAATTTGGATATCTAGGGATATCTGAATATGTGTGTGTGTGTGTGTGTAATATTTTTCACATTTCTGAAATTCACATAAATGGATTCATATGGTTTATATAATTTCTGCTGCTTTAAGAACATTGAGTTTTTTGTAGACTTATCCATGTTATTTGATGTATTTGTATTGATTGATATGCATTAATATATGTTTATGCCATAATTCAATTATGCATCTACTCGATATTCATTTTCCTTTGTTGTAAGACTTTAGTGAGTATTCCTCTGCTTTATGTATGCCTGGATATGTAAGAATTTTTCTGTTTATATAATGAAAATCATTCTGGGTAGAGGGCTTGAGTATTACCCTTCAATGCAATATTGTGACATTGCTCTTTACAATTTTAACAGTTCATCCTCCACCTGTATTGAGAGCTTCATTTCTCTATGTGCTTCCCCAGACTTGGTCATGTCAACGTATGGTTTATTTATATTTGCATTTCAGATCACTACCTAATGAGGTTGAGTATTTTTTCGTATTTTTATTGGTTAATTTTCTTTTTTGTGAACTGCATACCAAAAGTTACATGAGGCCATTTGTCTTTAACTAATTTATCGCAGTGTTTTACATCTAGATATTAAAAGATTTATCTTCACTCAGTATGTTACTTTAGGAACTGTCTGGCTTCCTCCATGTTTCCTAGCACTGGATGCTCATATACTTAACTTGCCACAGATGCTTTTTGCCTTTGTTCTTAAGATTACTAAAGTCTGCCTCTTCCCCTAGACTTTATACTCTAGGATCATGTCTGTTTTTACCTATCTCTGCAACTCCTATGGAAGACCTTAGGGTCAGTGCTTCACACATAGCAGATACTTCACTAACACTTTTTAAGTATGGGGCTATAGAAAGGAATGAATGAATGAATGAATGAATGAATGAATGGGTTAGTTGTGTCATTTTTTTTGAAACACATTCTTAGATCCTGAGAATATAAGAAAGATTAAAGAAAGCTTATCTTTAGAAGTAATCTTCACTTCATACTGGAGACAAATTAATTAAGGCTAGCAGTCTTTAAAGTATTGAAAATGATCACCATTTGAGACTTAAAATTGTGTTTTTGCTAGCTCCTCTTTGCTGATCATAACAACCCTCTTCAAATAATACACGAAATAAAGAATTGCCTAGAAAAGGAGAGAAGTGAACATTGCCCTTCATTTTAAGTGTCCTTTCATGGTAAACTGCTGTGGAGCATTTATGCAAATCTGCATGAATAACAAATACCATTATTCTGATCAAGACTACTAAAAAGAAGGCTCAATGAATTAATTGTAAACACAATAAAGCTCTTTACAGTGCAACAATTCTTCTTTGGGTTGTGATTTGACAAACTATCAAGAAAAGAGTTTAAATTTAGTTTAATACTGGTATAATAACTAAAGTTTTAGCAACTTGTTTCTTCCAATTGAGATTATATAGGAAGAGGAGCACATTACCCACTGTCAAGATGATTGTTTACTTCTTCATCTATAGGTTTCCAAGTAGGAAGAAACTTGCTGCTTAGAAATCATCTTTTTTTAAAAAAAATTTTTTCTCTAATTAAATTTTCTTTCAGATATACTGCTGAATATTTATCAAGTATTTTATTGGTGAATACAGTTATGTTTTTTGGGTCATATCTGTATTTTTGTTTGTTTTAGTTCTTATGCAGCTCCTAGGAACTTTGGAAAGGACAAGAAAAATAGCTAAGGAATAATTAACTCTCACTTTCCACATGTAGCCCCCAATTAAAATACACTAGATTACTGGTGTTGGCGCTTTAATGAAAGGTTTCCATGAGAAACTCGTAATCTCCACTTCAGCCACGGCAACAAAATTTATAGCACCCAATACACAATGAAAATGTGAGGCTTTGTTAAAATTTTATTAATATATTTTAGAGGCTGACAATGAGCCTTAAGCAAAGAGCAGGACCACTTAGGGCTTTGCCAGGTTGCTCACTCCCGAAGTTGGGACTTTTCCATTAGGTCTGGCAATTCAGATACTGCTCTTTAGAGTTACCTTGTCTCCTTCTTTCAAGTATGAGTGTTAATGAAGTACAGTGAAGTATGTGTCAGGTTTAGAAAAGGGTTCCAAGTAATTTCTAAAACATGGGCTTTAACTTGAACCACAGACAGGACACAGTGATTCTTGTGAGCATTCGAGACATTTCTGAGTAGAGTTAATGGTGACTGACTGTCGGCTTTCTGTCTGAATAATGAACTATACTTATAAAATTAATTATAAATTCATTTCCTTTATAATAATTACAATGTTTCATTTCCTCTTTGTAAAATTTTTAGCATGGAATCACTTAAAATGGTGACGTTGTCCAGATTAAGGAAGACTTTAACTTGAAAACATATGATGCAGGTCTTATAGCAGCTAATCTGTTTCCCTATTCATTGGTGTCTTATTGCTTCTAACTGCTTTCCTTTAAAAATAAAATTTAGTTGGAGATGGACACAATGCCTTTATTTTATTCATTTATTTTAATGTGGTGCCAAGGATCAAAACCAGGACCTCACACGTGCTAGGCAAGCACTGTACCACTGAGTCACAACCCCAGCCCCTTCTTCCCTTTTAATTTGGACAATGCAACCACATCACCTACCATTTCAATATGAATTGCTCTTTTTTCTTCAACTCTTTTACATATATAGAAAATTTGTTTTCTGCTCTTCCCTCCAAAAAGATTGAAATATATTTGAGAACTGGCTTTCCCACCATTGAAGTATTTTTTTTTTTTAATGCTGAACCAAAATAGATGCTGAAAAAATGGTTGTTTCTGTTTCAGGAGAATGAATCATGTTGAAAAGCATAAGACAGGACTGTGGTCTGT
The DNA here is from genome assembly GCF_001458135.2 of Marmota marmota marmota. NCBI lineage: Eukaryota > Metazoa > Chordata > Mammalia > Rodentia > Sciuridae > Marmota > Marmota marmota. The sequence continues at coordinate 63,958,858 of NW_026000026.1, read as the reverse complement.
TAGGACTGATTTGTGCTTCAGCTAGACATGAAAAGTTTAATCTAGTAGGTGGAATAGGACAGGAAGACTCATGGAAGGGGTGATGTTTGACATCAGAAAGAGTTGTGCATCATGAATCCCAGGTCATCATCAATTTGTTCATAGTGGGATCCTTTCTCTTAGCAGGGAGCACATAGAAGAGAGTTTAGCTGTGAGGAAGGGAAATGACAAGAACAAAACAGGGCTCATCCACATCTAGTGCACCTGGTCTATGGCAGGACTTCTGTCTCAACAGGAAAACTGACACAGAAGCGCAATCGAAGGACTGCTACTCAGGAGGAAACAAGATGGATCAATAGGGGCAAGTAAAGGCCCAACGGGCAGAAAATGGGAACTTGAGACAGTAGGAACAGTGACAGTTACGTTTGAAAAACACTAGAAGAATTGTGGGGGCAGGTGAGAAATATGAAAATGCATAACATACATAGCCTTCCTTTTATGTGCTCTGGGTCTAGTAGGTAAAAGACACACAGTTTTATTATGATGGAATAGAAGGTGCAGAGATTCAGAGAAGCACAACGTGGTCTGAGATCTCAAGGGAGATGTTTATGATCTGAATCTTGAAGAAAGATGAGCCATGAGTCAGATGGAGAAAGAGGCGGAGGTCAATCCAGGCAGATGGACTAGCCTGAGTGATGTCACAGAGGTATGAATCTGCTTATGTGTGGTGGAACAATGGGTATGTTAGTATTTATTAGATCTTTACTTTCCAAGTAAAGAATGGAAGAAAATGAAATTGGAGAGATTAATAGGACAAGTCATGGAAGGGCAATACACTACTAACCTTTGATTCTTAATTCTGGAAAAGTTTTAAAAATGTGACTGGTGGACTGGGGTAGATTGCTTGCCTAGCACAAGTAAGGGCTTGGGTTTTATGCTCAGCACCACATAAAAAACATATAAATGAAAAATAAAGGTTAAATTCTTTTTAAAAAATGTGACTGATAAGGCAAAGTTGCATTTTGGATTCAACCATAGGTAAAGTGAGGAGGTCTAAGTGGGGTAGTCTGGAGGCAAACGGACCAGGCAGGAATCTACTGCAATAACCTTGTATAGGTAGTAACAGTAGGATTGGAGAGGAGGGTCATATATGGAAGGGATTAGGAGGCAAAGATATTATCAACCACATCGGTTTGTGGTTTAATGATGAATTTGAAGGGACGGAAATGAATAACTGTATCTGAGTGGCACTAGAAAGGTAGGATGAAATATACCTCTCAAAAAGTATGTGAATAAATTTGAATGGCCTGCAGCATGTTATTCAGGATAGGCTTTTCAGCTGCAATCAAAATACCCACAACTTTCAGGGCCTTTACAGCACATTTGTTTTTCACTCATAAAACTTAGAATGTGAAGGATCTATACCCATACAAGTATTTAAGGGACTCATGCTACCACAGGTGACCCCATTTTTACTTGCAATAACGAAGATACATCCAAGCAACAGGGAAGAGCAATCTGTAGAATCACCATGGAACATTTTTATCTCAGCCAAGAAACACATATTTCTTCCACTCACATTTCTTTGGTTAAAACTAGTCACATGGCCCCATCCAATTTATACAGAGGCCTGATACACGGAATCTTCATTATGCCCAAAGGGAAAGGAGAACCAATTATTGATGAAAACCAACAAATTGCAGTGAAACCTTAAGGTAATGCAAACCCATTACAGTGTGGAGTTGTGTAGCATAAGACTAACTAAGCTTAGCCGTAGGGAAATGTCCAAAACACTCATTTGGTGAACATTTTCTGTGTGCCAGGCCCTGTGCTAAGCTTACATAAATTAAAAGAATTCAGTTATTTGATCCTTGTAACCAACCAACAATCCAGAAAAGGTTTGTGATTTTTACAATTTTAAACTTAGAAGACAACTTTTAAATGGTCATTCAGGAACAAATCCTTTATTTTGCAAATGAAGAAATTGATGTCAAAAAGAATGAATGGATTAATGTAATAAAAAATGAGTCAGAATTACACTCAGAATGGATCTTGCATCCAGTTATCCACTGTGTTTTTCTTCTATCACACTATTTCTTTGATTCATGATCTGGATCTCAAAGATGACACAAGGGCTCAGTGGTAATTCATTGAATCAGACAAAATTACTGATATAATCATTTTAATAAAATTAAAAATGAGCACAAAAATATGCTTGACTTATTATATTTTATCCAATATTGGTATTATTTCCGGTGTTTTTTTACAGAAGACATGGCTCATTATGTTGGCTTTATAAAAACCCCGAATAACAATGCGTTATTTGTATGGTTTATGACCTATGTACTAAAGTACTCAGAACTTCATGGTGTGGTGGGATGAAAGATGAGGATACATTTTCCTTTGTTAACCTCACAAAATGCCTATTGACATAGTCTCTGTCTTTATGATTTGGATTTATATTGGACACTATTTGTCAAACCAAATTGTGGCTCTCATACATGGTAGGTGGGAAATACACTACAGCTCTGGTCAGTTCTCATAGTCTACTGCATTATTCATTTTTACATAAGAATTGCTATGTTGGGGGCAATTCTTATTTTACAACTAAAAACAAAACTTGCAAAATAAAAGTGAATTTTGATTTGGGAGACTAAAGGTCTCCCAAAAGGTTAGTCATAATTATTCAACTTGCACTTACACAATCCCTAATAGTAGTGAAATCAATGCAAAATTTAGTTTACTTTCCAGTGGTAGAATTTGACAAGTATTCTGCTAAGTCTATGGCTAAGAATGATATTAAATATACTTGTGATTTAAAAACTAGATGGGTAATATCAAAGAGATTAATTATGAATTTAGACAATAAAGGGCTTTTATGAATGCCAAATTATTTTTAGAAAATATTAGTGAAAGTCAGATTGTATATTAAAAACACTTTCTCAAAATTAAAATCAAAATTGCCTGTGAGGAGTGTAACAGGGTTTTTATAGCTACAGGATAAAATAATGAAAAGAGATATCTCATTTTTCCTAATTTTATCTAATTTAATCAAATATTTAATGATTTGAATAATTGTTTTTTATTTATAAACTTGGATACACTGTGAGGTAGAATGTAAAGTTTGAATAACTTCATAATAAAGTAAGAATTATGAAAGCAGGTTACATCTGTCTTCCCTGGTGTTATGCATTTGGTTTCCTTTGCCATTTAGGTCAGAAGAGCAGTAAGCTCCAAGAAACATATGAAGGGAGTTTTGCAAACTGGAGCAACACATGTATTCGGTGGCACACACCTGTAATACCACTGACTCAGGAGGCTGAAACAGTACTATAGAATCTTAAGTTCAAGGCCAGCCTCAGCAAATTAGTAAAACCCTGTCTCAAAATTTACAAATAATAATAATAGTAAAAAGAACTGGGGATGTAACCCAGTGGTCAATTACCCCTGGATTTAATCCTCTGTACCCTTCCCTGCTCCCGCCAAAAAATAGATAAAAAGAAGTAATAGGAGAAACATATATTTATTTTTGTATAAAAAATTTACTTAAATGATGATGAAGACTGAGAATCCTCCAGATCTACAGTTGTTAGGTTAGAAACTGAGCAGAATCAATGGTGTAGTTTCAGTCCATTCCAAAGATCAGAGAATCAGAAGAGCTGATGTTCCAGTCTGAGATCAAGTCCAGATGTAGGAAATGACTGATATTCCAACTTGAGACAATAACAGAGAGAGTTAGTGTCCCCTTATTGAACCTTTTTTTTCCCTTCAGGCCTTCGAGTGATTGGAATTGTTCCACCATGTTTTGAGGAGGACAATCTGTTTAATTCAGTCTACCTAACACAAATAATTTTATTCAGAAATATCTGCACAGACACACCCATATCTGAGCATATCAACCAACTATCTGAGTACCTTATGGCACTATGAAGTTGTCACTTAAAATTAGCCATAATAATGAGTTTGGAATTTTATCTTCTCTTTGGATTTTAGCATAAAAATCCAAAGTTATCTGTCAGCAGGTAAGGAAGGGAAAGGACCAAGTATTATTCTCTTTTGAGCATGAACTAGATAGGCAGTAGTGTGGCTGAATGATGAGAGGTTATGCACAGTTTCAAAGCTGGCAGAGCCTCTAAGTACCTCCCATTTTTATATTAAAAGACAGAAGCTTGGCTGAGCCCTAGGCAACAATGCTCTTAAGACACCTGTCATGATGATGATTTTAGTCCTGCCTACTTCTACAGAATCTATGTCCCCCATTCATCTTGGCATAAATTTGAATTGTGTACTGAAACTGTGAAATAAAGAGACAGATTTAATAATCATTCCACTTAGTAAGTACAGCTGGGGCAGGTAATTAAACAGGTTTTCTCTTGCCAGCAGGCCTAAAGCAATGTAGCTCAGAGTCTCGGTCATACCACTGGGTTGAGATAGAAAGCTAATATTAAACAGGCCTTCTCTAGGCAGGTCCATGTCAGCATCTCTGTTCTTAGCAAACACAAGTTATTAAAGGGACCTAGGCAGGCCGCTAGAGGCCTGCCAAATATTCAGTCTCAGGAATATTGGACTTATAGGTTGAAAAATGAAAAGGGACTAGAATAATTGAAAAATATTATCATTATTTAGATGGTAGTCATCTAATAAAATATGTTCATTGTGAATTTGGGATATTGAGATGATATGAATAACTATTCAAACATTGAAGAAATAGTTTTAAAAATAATATAATTTTCTTAGCATTATGAAAATACAGTGCTTATTTAAAAGTACAATATATTTAGCAAATTGCAAGTGGTTAACAAATCATGCAACATATTCTCTGTGTGAGACATGTGCAAAAAAATGCACTGGGTTCAATGAATTTTTTGATTAAATGTAATTTTTTATTTGTTCTTTTTAGTTGTACATTACAGTACAATTGATATATTTTGATATATTCATACCAATATTTTGATATATTCATACCAATATGGAATATATCTTATTCTAATTAGGATCCCATTATTGTAGATGTATATGATGGTGGAATTCACTGTCATGTATTTATATATGTACATAGGAAAGTTATGTCAGATTCATTCCACTAACTTTCCCATTTCTATCCCCCCCTCCCTTCCCCTCAACCCCCTTTTTCTAACACACTGAACTTTTATTCCCCTCCCTTGGTTGTGGGTTAGCATCCACATATCAGAGAGAACATTCAACCTTTGGTTTGTGGGATTAGCTTATTTCACTTAGCAAGAGAGTCTTGAGATCTATCAATTTGCTGGCAAATGTCAAAAAGTCATTATTTGTTTGGCTGAATGAAAAACAGAAACATAAATTGTCCATGTTTATGGAGTATCATAGGATATTTCAATACATGTGTACATATTATCATTTTAAAAAAATCTTAAAATATATATATGTGTGTGTGTGTGTGTGTGTGTGTTTTAGATGGACACAATATCTTTATTTTGTTTATTTATTTTTATGTGGTGCTGAGGATCAAACCCAGTGCCTTACATGTGCAAGGCAAGCGCTCTACCACCAAGCCACAGCTCCAGACCCTATACTGTTTAAATCAGGGTCAGCATATTAATCTACAATCTTTATCCTTTTTTAAAACATTTTTGTTTTTTAGTTGTAGTTGGACACATACCTTTGTTTATTTATTTTTATGTGGTTCTTAGGATCAAACCCAGAACCTCGCACGTGCTAGGCAAGTGCTCTACTGCTAAGCCAGTAGAGGTGAAAACTTTCAAAATTTCTTCTAGACTTTTGAAATAGTACATTATCGTAATCTACAGTTACCGTACTGTGTAATAGCAGATCAAATTTCTTATTCCTAAGTATAACTTAGTATCCACTAGTCAACCCTTCTTCTTCCTCCCTCCACCCCTACTCTTCCCAGTCTCTGGTAATCATCATTCTGCTCTGAACTTCTATGAGATTGACTTGTTTAGTTTCCACATATGATCATATGATACTTGTCTTTCTATGCCTGAATTGTTTTACTTAACATAATGACATTTAGTTCATCCATGTTGTCTCTAATGACCAGATTTCCTTTACAAAAAAAAAATGTTTTTTGTAGCTAAAAAAGATTCCACTATGTAAATTTAATACTTCAGCTATTTATCAGTTGTGAGACACATAGGTTATTTCCTTTATGTGTCAATTGTTAATAATGCTTCAAAAATGGGAGTGTAAATATCTCATTCTAGGGTTGATTTCATTTATTCTGGATAAATGCTCAATAGAAGGATTGCTGAATCATATGGTTGTTCTATTTTTTATCTTTTAAGGAACCTCCATAGCATTTACCATAATGGCTATACTAAATTTGATTCCCATAATCAGTGTGTATAGGTTCTATGATACTTTGGATCTGGAATGTCCCAAGAGGTCATGTGTTGAAGGCATGATCCCAGAGATGGGACTTTTAAGCGATGATTGGACAATAAAGGCTCTGACCATTAATAACTGAATGAACTACTGGGAGGTGGGACCTAGTTGGAGGAAGTAGGTCACTTAGGTTTATCATTCATTTAAAAATATATTTATGTATTTATTTATACTTTTGCTATTGAACTTTTGGAGTTCTTTATATAATATCAATATTAACTCCTTTCAGATATATAGTCATTGAATATTTTCTTCTACTCCATGGGTTGTGTCTTCACTTTGATAGTCATTTCCTTTGCTCTAGAGCAGCTTTTTGGTTTAATGCTATTTTCTTTTCATTTTTGTTTCTTGTGCTTTTAAGTTGTCTCCAAAAATTTCTTGCCCATTTCAATGTCATAAATCATTTTCCCTGTTGTTACCTCTAGTAGTTTTGTAGTTTGGGATTTTTAATAATTTAAGTCTTTAATCCATTTTGCATCCATATTTGTGAATGGTAAGAAATATGTATCTAGTTTCAGTTTTCTGTATGTGGAGAGCCAATTTTCTCAGCATTATTCATTAAAAAAAAGTCCTTTGTCCAATACATGTTATTATTACCTTTGTCAAAAATTGGCTGGCTATAGATGTGCGGGTTTACTTCTAGATTCTATTATGTTCTACTAGTCTATATATAACAACCTATTAAGTTACTACAATACTGTGATATATTTTGAAGTTAGGTAATGTAATGATTCCTGCTTTGTTCTTTTTCTCAAGATTGTTCTCATTATTGTGTGTGTGTTTGTGGGGGGGGGTTCATACACATTTCAGAAATTTTTCAAAGTTCTGTGAAGAATGTCATTGGTATTTTGATATAGATTGCATCTAATCTGAAGATTATGTCTGGTAGCATGAGCATTTTAACAATATTCATTTATTTAATTCATGAACATGGGTTTTTTTGTATACCTTCAATTTATCTCATCAATGTTTCTTAGTTTTCATTGTTTCATTATAGAGATTTTTAACCTCTTTGGTTAATTTTCTTCCTAGGAATTTTATTCTACCCATTGCTATTGTAAATGACATTGTATTTTGATTTATATTTCAGAAAAGGGACTGTTGGTGTATGATAATAATTTTGAGATTTGTATGTTGGTTTTTTATCATATAACATTGCTGTAATTGTTTATTAGTCTAATAGTTTTTGAGTGGTGTCAGTAGGGTTTTCTATATGTAAGATCAGGTCAGCTATTAACAGCAACCATTTGATTTCCTCTTTTCCAATTTGAATGCATTTGTTTCTTTTTCTTGACTGATTATTCTGGCTAGAACTTACAATATTATATTGAATAAAAGTGTAAAGTGGGCGTCTTTGTTTTGTTTGAGGTCCTATAGAGACATCTTTCAGCTTTTCCCCTTTTTCATGTGTTCTGTTAGCTTTCAGTATTCAGTGCTGTTACTTTAGACTGCTGCTTCACAACGTATTGACCTAGACCACTTCATAATATCCATCTGATGGCTTATCTGGTCTACAGGGTTTAAGAAACCTGGTGCTTTGGTGGGACAAATAGGTATTTGGGCACAACTAGGCCTTTTTGCTTCTTCATAGAGTCTCAGGGGCTTTCCATTTGATACATTCAGCTGGGTAATCAGATCAGCCTTTCAAGGGTGTCTCCATGCTTCAGGAAAACAGCAATTAAGAGGCAGCCTTTTTCTGAAAGTCTGGCCCTAAAACTGGCACAAAGTAATTTCTGCCATAATCTCTTGGTCAAGCATTCACAGGTGTTGCTCAGATTTAAGGGAAGAGGGCACATCTACCCAGGGGAAAAAATCCCAAAGTATTTGTGTTGATCTTTGATTTTATAAGCAAGTTCTCAAGTATGATGAAGGTATGTATGAAACATTTTTTTATTTATTAAATAGTTCAAACATATTTCCAAAGCAGAATTATTTATTAATTATCTGAACAGGATCTATAAATTTGCTTCTGTTATGTTTATTATACAGTTGACCAAATTGGGAGCTATGTACTCCTCTATTAAAAAGTGTAGCTCCAAATTTGACTCGAGGAACTCCAGCACATTCACTTTTGTATTACAATGACAGTATCATAGTCCATCTTTCATACATAACTTCAAAGATGCAGTTCAGTCAAGGGCTGAGGGACATAAGATAGCTTCTATATGCTTCCCTGAATTTTCAGTTCAGAAATTATTACACAGTCCAATTATCTAAGAACCAGTGTGTACAGACAGTCTAGGGATTACTATAGTGGTTATTCATCATGTCTTAATTCTTTCAAGAGTAAGTATTTAAAGTAAGGTCCTGTGTTACTGCTATGTGAGCGCTCTCAGACTAGTTGGAGAAAGTAAATTGTTAGATGTTCATAAATTTTTTAAACAGGAACTTCATAGAAGAAGAAATATGAATGGTTAACAAATATATGAAAAAAATGCTCAACTTCTCTAGCAATTAGATAAATGCAAATTAAAACTACATTGAGATTCCATCTCACTCCAGTCAGAATGGCAACTATCAAAAAAAATTGACAATGTATGTTGGCAAGGATGTGGGGGAAAAGCTTCACTTATAATTGCTGCTGGGGCTGCAAATTGGTACAACCACTCTGGAGAGCAGTATGGAGTTTCCTCAGAAAACTTGGAATGGGACCACCATTTGACCCAGTTATCCCATTCCTTGGTTTATACCCAAAGGACTTAAAATCAGCATACCTCAGTGATGTGGCCACATCAATGTTTATAGCAGCTCAATTCATAATAGCAAAGGTATGGAACTAATCTAGGTACCCTTCAATAGATGAATGGATAAAGAAAATATGGTATATATTATGGTACAATAGAATAGAATAGAAAATAGAATAGAATAGAATATAAAATATGGTATATATATTATGGTACAATAGAATAGTACTCAACCATAAAGAAGAATGAAATTGTGGCATTTGCTGGAAAATGATTGGAACCGGAGTCTATCACACTAAGTAAAATAAACCAAACCCCGACACCCCAATGGCCAAATGTTCTCTCTGATATGTGGATACTAACACAGAGTAAGGGGAAGTGGGAGAGGGAAGAATAGAAGTTCATTGGATTAGGCAAAGGGGAATTAAGGGAATGAAGGGGGGGGATTGGAATAGGAACGACAGTAGAATGAATCACACACAACTTTCCTATGTTCATATATGAGTACATGACCAGTGAAACTCCACATCACATACAACCACAAGAATGAGATCCTAAGTTATACTCCATGTATGCATAATATGTCAAAATACACTCTATTGTCATATGTATCTAAACAGATCAAATTTAAAAAAATTAAAAATACAAAGTAATGTATTTATCCTTCAACTGTAGCTGTTATTGTTACAGTTTCTTAGAAAATAACATAAATTAATGTTCACTGAATTTAAATACTTTGACCAGAATGAGAACACAGCCCCTTTCACCTCTAATTTCAGTAGTATTTATATCTATGCTCCCAAATACTGAGTTAGGAAGTTTTAACTTTCACCAGGAAGGTAATGGGGCATATTTGGGGTTTAGGGAGATAACTTGTACATTTGAAAAATTATATGTTTAGGAAGGTAAATTCAATGCATTTGAAAATTTTCACCCTTCCAACTCTCCACCATCCGATCTCTCTCTCTCTCTCTCTCTCTCTCTCTCTCTCTCTCTCTCTCTCACACACACACACACACACNCCGATCTCTCTCTCTCTCTCTCTCTCTCTCTCTCTCTCTCTCTCTCTCTCACACACACACACACACACACACACACACAGAGCAGAAAAATACAGTTTTAAGAAAACTTGCTTAAATCCATATGCCCATGCACCCTGTGAAACTGCATTAGACAAATTGTAAATGGATACAAACAAAGATTAAAGTTACTTGAAGGAGCTAGGAGAATGAGCTGCATTGGTGTGTGAGGAAGTGTGAATGCAGAGCAAGAAGCAAGGAGAAAGACTTTAAAAGCTGATCTTGCCTGGAATATTCCGGCAAAGGAAAAAAGAACAAGAGACAGATAAATTTGAGAGAGAGAAGTAATGTGAAGCAAGATAATAGGGCTGTTTTTGAATAGTGAATAGGTTTAGAATGTTCCTATTTTCACTCAAAGACTAAATTCTGTCTTCATATTGTAACCTGTGAGCCCAATCACTGGTGTCTCACATACATAGTTTTCCCAAATGACACATCCCCAGTCCTCTCTGCTTATAATACACCACTTTTCCTTGTAGGCCTTTTAATGGCTTATCTTTTGCTTGGGTGATAGGAGAGCTTGGGAGTAGATGGTATAGAAGATGAAAATATTTAATATTTTTCATCTTTTGGTGAATTTGGTAATTTTTACTCCATTTGGTTGTAATATTTATATATTGATGCTGTACCTTTTTCTTTATTTCTCTCTTTTTTTCCTCCTTCCCTCCTCCCCTCCCTCCTTCCCTTCCTTCCTTCTTTTCTTCCTTCCTTCCTCTCTTCCCTTTCTTCTTTTCTTATCATTAAGTGAGTCAATTTATCCTAAAATACCTATTTGCAGATGGTTCCTATGAAGATTGAGTTTGAGAGGATCCTGGGTAACATTTCAGATTTCACAACACAAAAGCTCTCCTTCTGCCACAGAGAGGGATTCTTCCTGCGCATATGGTTCCTGTGTATGTCTGCATAATTGCACCTCCTGCACGACATCCTACATCTTCTGTGTCTCTTGATCAAGCCTGTTTCAGAGGCTCTCCTATTTCTTGTCCCAGAGATGCAGCTTATGCATTTTTGATGGATTCTGCTACCTTTGTTGGTGCTAAGGACAGTTCCTACTGGCACATCTTGCACTCTTTATCTTCTTGTCTTCATTCCTTCTTGGAGGGCTTCTGTCCGTCTCAGCTTTTTGGGCATTGGTCATATGCATGATGAAGGCAGCTTATTGTGTTTGACTCCTACTTGCCTTCAAAAATGGACTTAGAGGGTATTGTTCTTTTTTTCCATGTTACTTTGTTGTGATTTTAAGGAAGTGAAGAAGAAAGACACCGATTCAGTTAGTGGCAGTTATTTTCATGTGTTGACTTGGCTAGGCTATGGTGCCTAGTTGTTTGGTCACACAGAAATCCATATATGTGGTTGTGAAGGTATTTTTCGATGTCATTAACAGTTGAATTAGTAGACTTTGAATAAAGTAGACTGACCTACACAATGGGAGTGGGAGTCATACAGTCAGTTGATGGCTTCAGGTGAAAAAAATTAAAGTCTTCTGAAGAGGAGGGAATTCTGCCTTCAAATTGTTTTTGGATTCAAGATTTGCAACACCAACTCCTGACAGAATTTTCAGCTCACTGGACTTCCCTGCACATTTTGAAGTTGCCTCATGATCATGTGATAATTCTCTAAAATAAATCTCTTTCAAACACACACACACAACATATATCTATATACATACATACAAACATACATTTGTATATGTATTCATTTATTCTGCTTGTTCTGTTTCTCTGGAGAATCCTGTTACTTGTGGTCATATTTTTAATGAAATTTCAATAACTTATTTGATTAAAATATGAACATATTTTAACTTATTTGATTAAAATATGAACATATATGAATATACCACAGTGAATCTCACTACCATATGTACCCACAAGAAATTAACTTAAAAATAATAATAACTATAGACAAATGGCAGAAAAATCAATAGAGAGAGGGGAGCAGAGGGGTGGGTAAAGGGACGGTGAAGGAGAGGGTACGGGGTCTGAATTAGAATAAGACATATCGCAAGATCATATACTTATGTCAAAATGTATTCTACTGTAATGTGTAAGTAAAAAAATAAAATATTGGAAATATTTTATAGAGAGACTTAGTTTAAATATTCAACATTTATACACAATTAAAGTTTTCATAGATATATTTTTGTCATGTAATATAACAGGCCTTTTGGGGAAACCATAGTTTAACATGTATAGTGATTCTGTATTTTGCTTCTACTCATACTGGAGTGTTGGAAAATGTGGTACCATAAGCAGAGAGGTCTGGGTGTGTGTCATTTGGGAAATCCATGTCTGTGAGGCACCCGTGATTAGGCTCACAGGTCACAGTATGAAGACTGAATTTCATCTTTGAGTGAAAATAGGAACATTCTAAACCTGTTTCCTATTCATAAACAGGCCTATTATTTTATAAAGTTCTCTTGCAATAAACATGCATTTGTAACTGAAATGTATTGAAAAATACAGATTGAAAATATTAGCATTCAATATGAGAGATACATGGTGATAACGTATATTTTAAGTCCAGTATTCAAAACCTTTTTCGGCATTCCTGTCAGGGTCAACAGAGCAAGTTAGACAGCTTAAGGTAAAATCTAGGTCAGAAAAGACCAGGTCATAGGAAAAATACCTAAAATTTAATCTTTAAAAATATAATTCAAATAAACACCTTTTCCCCCTTTTCATTGTTTTGTGTGATTTTACATTCACCTTAAGATTATAGGATATAGTGGCATACTAAATAACTATAATAGCTATACACAACAGTTTTTGAAATATAGCTTGAATAACTATAACTTGGAGAATAATCACCTTCCAATATCCAATATGAGACAATGTACAGTTAGTTCTATTCAAATATATATTCATTAAAAACTCTACAATAACCATATTTTCCAAAGGATCTGTGCTTTCATAATTACCAAATCATACCTTACAGTCATGTTTTTGAAAGAAAGAATGATTTTTATGTGCTTACATATGGTACATTGATTTGGAAAATTTTCATTTTCTTGAATCTGTGCTGTTTTGTAACTACTGATGGTCTGATTGCTTGCATGAGTATTAGGTTGCTGTGCGTTTTCATTGTATTTACTCATACAATTCCTGGTGACCATAATGAGTGCATGGTTTCCTCTAATTTAAGGATTGTCTGGATAAGAAATTTGAACATATATCTTGAAATGGCTTGCAGTTTCTGAAAATGAACATAAGAAAAAAAAATTAACCATTGATTAGATAAAATATTCAGAATATTAGCCAAGGATTTAAAAAGTACTGGAATAATGTTTAAAGGGGTTCTTGCCATATTCTAGGTAAGATTTTTCCAAAAATTTTAGTTTTTTACTTTGTCTTCAAAGTCATACGAGAGGAGAAAGACTCTCCACTAGATAAATAAACACAGAAACAGAATCCTCAAGAGGTTCCTTCCATTCAGATTCATGAACCAGAATGTTGGTCAACATTTAAAATACGACTTTCTGCCTCATTAAAGTGTATTGCCAACAGAATGTTTCATTTTTGTCTAACCTGATCTGAACCTTCTTGCCTATATCCCAGGTGGCTTCTCTTTTGGGATGTTTTGCTTAAATATCTTTTGCTTCAGAGAAGATGGTATTGGTCACTCAAAGATGATTAAGTTTACTTGTACCAGGGGATCTCAAACCTGGTAAATCAGAATATACTAAGAAACATTTTAACAATGGGAAGACTATGATCAAGGAGATCTTCATATAAGTGGAATGGGCATATATTTGGAAATGTGCACATTTAGTAGTTAATAAATAATAAGCACAGTTATGCTTTTCTTAAAGTCCAGTCTTTAACTATCAATTCTCTTAATCACTCTAATGGCAAGAGAACTATCTAATAAACCCTGACTGCCTACTTCATTGCTTAGTATCAGGAAGGACTATTTGACATCATGTATCCCTCTGAGTTTCTCTGAGTTGTATGCTATTTAGTTTTCTTTACTTTCCCTGCTCTGTACCATGACATGCACTTGCTATACTAATAGACTCCCTACCATCCCTCTAGTCTGCCACATCCCTAATACCCCCCAGCAGTAGCTCAGCATGTTTACTGCTTAATCACTTCATACCCAAGAACACGTGGGCTGTACTGAATGAGGCTTGTAATCAAATGGTAGAGTTCTACTTGATTATCATTCACAACAGTAGCTCAATACATGATTTTTCTAATTATCTCCCCTGTGGTGGACATTAGCCCCTATTTGGCTTTCAATTATAGCATCTACATGTCTTAGTCCCCAAACATTCCTAAGGGATATACCATTAGAATAAGCAGGGAGAATTTAGTCAGTTATAGGGAAGAAACTCCTTTGAAGACTTCCATTTCCCTTCATGGTAACTTGGACTATTGTTCTTAGATGAGCTGGAGAAACAAAGATAAAGCCACTAAGTTCGTTTTTCATTTAAAATTAATCTTCAGAAAATTTCCTGGATAATAGCAAGAAGAAAATGCTGTAATAAAATTTTCATATATTTTTCAGATATTCAAACATCATTCCTTTCCACTGAGAAATGTTCTAAATAAGATTATTTTTTATTTTATTTATTTTTATTGGTTGTTCAAAACATTACAAAGCTCATGATATATCATCTTTCATACATTTGACTCAAGTGGGTTATGAACTCCCATTTTTACCCCAAATACAAATTGCAGAATCACATCAGTTACACACTCACATTTTTACATAATGGCATATTAGTGACTGTTGTATTCTGCTACCTTTCCTATCCCCTACTATCCCCCCTCCCCTCCCCTCCCATCTTCCCTCTCTACCTCATCTGCTGTTGTTCAATTCTCTCCCTTGTTCCCCCCCCTTTCCCCTCACAACCTCTTATGTGTAATTTTGTGTAACATTGAGAGTCTCCTACCATTTCCATATGATTTCCCTTCTCTCTCCCTTTCTGTCCCCCCACTCGACTCTGTTTAATGTTAATCTTTTCCTCATGCTCTTCCTCCCTGTTCTGTTCTTAGTTGCTCTCTTTATATCAAAGAAGACATTTGGCATTTGTTTTTTAAGGATTGGCTAGCTTCGCTTAGCATAATCTGCTCTAATGCCATCCATTTCCCTGCAAATTCCATGATTTTGTCATTTTTTAGTGCTGCATAATACTCCATTGTGTATAAATTCCACATTTTTTTTATCCATTCATCTATTGAAGGGCATCTAGGTTGGTTCCACAGTCTAGCTATTGTGAATTGTGCTGCTCTGATCATTGATGTGGCAGTATCCCTATAGTATGCTCTTTTAAGATCCTCAGGGAATAGTCCGAGAAGGGCGATAGCTGGGTCAAATGGTGGATCCATTTCCAGCTTTCCCAGGAATCTCCTACTGCTTTCCAAATTGGCCTCACCAATTTGCAGTCAGCTTATTTTTTTATAGTCATTAAACTTACATATTTTTTTTTAAAAAAAGATACATTGTTTAAATGAATGTTTAGTACACTATTCTTCAGGATCTAAATGAAATGAATTTCAATACGATTATGTTTAAAATAATTGATGTTGCTGAAGTTCTCTCAGGAAAATTTCAATTAAATGTTAGTAAATATGTATTTTATACTTTTTAGGTATGTATCTTTTTTACTATCATTTTACAATTTTCCTGACAAAATGATGAAAAAGAAAGTGATTTCCTGCAAAAAGTTGAATTTGGCTGTAATATCCTCCTTATGCTTTGTGTCCCCAAAGGAGATACTATGGAGTCATTTTGTTTGAGTGTCAAATTTTATTAATGATCATAGTCAGAATCATTTATATTTTGCAGTTTCTCTTCACATGCCATTAGTGGGGAGCCGCTTTCTTGCTTGCATGAATGTTTGATTTCTTTTTCTAGTTAAATAGTGTTCCAAATGCAAAATCTAATGCTTTGGGTAATCATGTGAATTTATGACCATTGCTAGGATGCTGTGCTTTCAGAAATGAAATTGAATAGATCATATTTCTCTATAAATGTAGGTTTTAAAGCTGAGATAGATCTAATATTGATAATCTCTTTATTTAACAGTTTCAAAATGCCATATGTGACTGAAAGCAACAGAATGGAAATAACTATGTTTATAGCAAATAGAACAGGAAATGAAAGCAAGATATGCAGAAAGCTTCTCACTGAAGTGAGCATCATATTAGTGTTACAGTGCAGCAACATTAGTAGCAGCAATCACCAGGTTGGGGGAAGGGATTTGAGTGCACTCAGATGTAGGATGAGGAAATTAAAATGGGGAAAATATGATGACTGTTTTCAGATGCTCATAATCTCCCAGAAGGGATAATTTGAAGACTAAAATAAATCTAACTTAAAGTCAGGGAAAATACCTGTTGATTTATTTAAATAATTTTGTATGAAACAAAGTGTATCACTAGGTCACGTTTTCCCAGAATATGACATTGTCAGATCTATATTGTCACAAAACCAATGGCTCAAACTAAATTGAAAAATGTCAGTTTAGCAGACCTGCCTTACTCCAAAATATATTCTGAATTTATCTTTTTCTTAATCACAATTGTTTATTTTTTTTTCATGTGATCTTTGCAACTGAAATTAGTAAAAAGGGAAGTGTTATGTGCATTGATTTTGTCTACCTTCATACATTGAAGACCTAACTCCCCTGTTACCGTATTTGGATGTAAGGCTTTTAGGAGTTAATTAAGGTTAAATGAGATCATAGGATAGTGCTCTAAATCAGATTAGATTGGAGATGGCTTAATAACAGAAAGAGAGATTTCACTTGCAGCCATGTGAGGACACAGCAAGATTTGGAGGTCTGCAAACCAGAAGAGAGTTCTCACCACAGACTGAATGTGCTGACACCTTCATCTTGAATTTTCAGCCTCCTGAACTGTGAGAAAATACATTTCTGTTGTGTAAGCCACCCATCCTGTAATATTTTGTTATGGCAGCCCCAGCAGACTAAGACAGAAAGCATACCCATTCCAAACATAAACTTATGCTCAGATGACAGAACAATTATTTACCATTTCATTTAGTTTCCTCACTGTTTCTACAATACTGAATGTTTTAGCAGCAGCCATAGTGGTGACATATCCACACAGAGGTTTTCCAAAGACAGCATTCAATCTGTAGTTTCTCATCATCCTGCACTCATTTGTCAAAGTTCTGAGAACACAGAATACTGTGGTCAAAAACAAACAAGCAAACGTAAGGCCTTACTTGAGATCTCAACTATTTTAATTAGAGTCCAAGCAAGTTATTTAAGGAAATATTAATGACAAGACATATAGGTGCAAGAACATTTAAGGGACTATTAGGCACAAGATATATAGTTGTAAGAAGTCTTTTGAATTTAATTGTACAGGATTTAAATCTCTAATCATCCAAATTAGAACTATGTCACAGAATGTCTGTTTTACTATGGATGGGATCTGAATAAGATCCAAATGCATGCATATATTTTCATTATAAAATGCGGGGATTTTTTTTTAAATCAGAGCTTGGGAAAATCAAGTTATTTTTGCTTAACGGTTTCTAAATATATTAAAGACAACTAGATCACTCAGGATAGGTATAATTAAGTCCACATCTTTAATTTGAATTCTAGAGCAATTATAAAATTCATAATGAAACAAATTATTGCTATTTTAAAGCAAACTTAGATACCAGAGCAAATGGACAGAGAAAAATACACAAATTATATGATCCACAAGGAATTATATGCTTTTTAATTATGACATAATAATGTCATAAAAACAAATAAAAACATTTTAGATTCACCATGTTTACATCCCATATTTAATTGTTTCTTATGTTTACATATATCATATATTTTAAGTACCTATTATGTACCAGTCAGTTTGTTAGGCTTTAGACATAGAAAGAATACAAAAGTGGTATCCCTAGCTTTATATTAAAAAATAGCAGGTAATCACTGAGATTCAGTAAATTAGAAATTTTGATTTTAAAGAATCAAGGATATTGTTATGAAGAGTATTTATTTATAGCTTGTAAAATTGAGGGTTTTTAATCTATATCATCTGTAAAATAAAAAAGTAAATATCTCATTTAAGTGAGAAAATAAGTAATAGATTATAATTGACTACAAACTCTAATACACATGTCATATAAAGATTTTTTTTCTCTTAAAGTTTTTTTTTTAGAGAAACTATGCTAGTTAAGAGCAGGATTTTTCAAAACTATCTACTTCTAAAGATAATCTTTGATTGACAAGATTCAATAATAGGGGAAAACAGTGGACACTAAGGGAAGCTAGAAAGGGTGGAGGGAGGGTCGTGACTTTTGTTTTCCTTTCCAAGATTCCTCCCTTCTCCTTTTATTTCTTTCTCCAATAGATTGGGAAAGATTTGTTTATATAAGTAGCACTGGAACTACTCTGTGGTTTTAGGTGGTTTATGTATATCATCCATTTATACTCTGGAGCTTGACTGCTCTGCTTTTGGTTGATTAGCTTCTATTTTTCTAGTTGTCAATGGACATTTAATTTATTTATTTATATGTGGTGCTGAGAATTGAACACAGTGCCTCACACATACTAGGCAAGTACTCTACCACTGAGCTACAGCCCCAGCATTGCCTTGCTTTTTATTTCTTTACCCGATGTATTTCATATTGACCTTTGCAAGTCCTGCCCTGGCTTGGATAGAGTTTTAAATCTGTCAATTTATTGGGGCTGGGATTGTGGCTTAACAGGAGAGTGCTCGCCTAGCATGGGCAGGATCTGGGTTCGATCCTCAGCACCACATAAAAATAAAGGCATTGTGTTGTGTCCATCGACACCTAAAAAATAAAATAAATAATTTTTTAAAAAAATCTGTCAATTTATTAACCTAATGAGTAACATAACTTATAAAGGCACACACTATGTTGCAACACCATCACCAACAATATCTAATTCTCACTGATTATATATTTGTGACATATCTACATGTTATACTAACTAATTTTTGTGTGAAGTCTGTCTTGATACTTCAGTCATGTTCATCAGATCTAACACTGATGAATCAATTTTTGCCAAAACAATACCATATATCTGTGTATCAAGAAAACTCAAAAATTTTTAATTTCACTGTTCTTCAGTATCCACCAAAACTTCTTATTTCATCTTATCAGAGCCCCTCCTCATTTCTTTGTCTTAACATTGTTCCCACAATTCTCCTGATACACACACATAAAATTGGTTATGATCTGTTCACTGGAAGACATTATTTTCCTCTTCCCTTGGAATATTTTTGGAGTCTAGTTTTCTAATGTGTGATGGAGCCATATGCTGTTTAAAGAGTGCAGGATACACAATAAACCTTAGTATGCAAGCCCACGTTTCTATTAGTGGGGGTGATTCACAAAATTGAACTGGTTCACTGCAGGGAATTTCTAGCATTCTGATTTTTTTGATCAGTTGGTTTATATTTTGCAGACATTAATACCAAAAAAGATGCTACCTGTGTAAAGTTAGAAGCAAAGAAAAAGTCTTCGGAAACAGATATTCTGGGTCTTTGCCTTTCCTTTGGTACCAACTACTGTTTAAGGAAACCCAGTTGCCTTTCTGATTCACATCTGTAGTCAGTGCTTCTGAATCACATTAGACTAGATTCTTGACTCATTCTTCTTCCCATTTTTTTCAAAAGAAGTTAAAATGAACCAATTCTCATAGTGCAGTTTAAGGTTATGTCAATTTGAAAAGATTCATACAGCATACTGTGTGGAAATAATCAGCTGGTATACTATTGTTCATTTTGCTTCTCAGTTGATAAGGCATAATAGCTGTATGAAAATCCTTGAGAAATTTGCTAGAAATAACATCTTAGATGTCATATGTAAAGTAAAAGATGTTAGAACTCCAGACTTTCCTTATGGTTTATCTTATGGTTGACTCAAGTATAAGTATTGGATTGTCTTTCTCTAATATGAACTATTTGGAGGATTAACTGCATTTTTATTCTTCTGTGGTCTCATTCAAGTTAACTAAAATCTCTGTAACTCTTCACATAAAAAAATTTTTGGTGCTATTTGAATCACCTTCACTTCACTTTTTTCACCTTTCTTATATTCATTATAGAGATAACCACCTTGGTGGGAAATAGCTTGTTCCTAATTTTTGTGATAGAACTTTCTTCACTGTTTTTATTTCCATATATTAGAAAACTATAAAGAATAGACCACAGTGGACTCTTCTGGTTTCCTTGATATTCAAAATTCAAAATTTTCATAAAAAGAAAATTATTTTGTGTGTATTGTTTAATGTTACTGCATCCCAGTAAAAAGGAATACAAAACATGAACATTATAATATTCAACTAACTCTTCTATTATGATAAAAACCAAGCCTTCAATAATTATTTTCTTTGTAAAAAAGAAAGCAGAGAAATCCAAGCATTACTACTATTGAATTATAAAACAACAAACTATCTCTTTCTCTGTGGCTTTCATCCATATAATTTATAGTGCAAATGCAATTTTTGGTACACAAATGCTTCTATATTGAGAGCAGTGTGGAAAATAGAATGCCTAGTTCCAATTTTCTTGCCAAACAAAGAAAACAAAATCCTTCCCCATCTTCTGTATTATGCGAGTGCCAATAACGCCTCTTTGATGGTAGCTTTGTGTTGTATTGTGTTTTTGCTTTTAATTAAGATATATTGGGTAAAATAGTGCTTCATTGTATTGTGCAAAACACTGAAGCATGGGCTAATTACAGCCTTCAATAGGATTCAGTACAGACCCTCTGTTACTGTCTCATGCCCATTTTTTTTAGTTTAGCAAATTGTTTTGATGTT
Source organism: Marmota marmota marmota (assembly GCF_001458135.2). Taxonomy (NCBI): domain Eukaryota; kingdom Metazoa; phylum Chordata; class Mammalia; order Rodentia; family Sciuridae; genus Marmota; species Marmota marmota. The sequence continues at coordinate 63,937,958 of NW_026000026.1, read as the reverse complement.
ATAGTCTCTCCTGGGGTTTTCTTTTTAGCTTCTCTTCATCCAAATAAAAAGCAATGACCCCTACCTAAAATGTTAATTAAATGGCTACCTCACTTGCTATAAAGATTTTATTTAAAAATATTCTTACATTTTTAATGCCAAAACTCAATTTTGCCCCATATGGCCCTTTTCACAACACTTGTTTTTAGAGGGCATAATTTCCACAGAAGGCAGAATTCAAAGTTAGCAGAAAGCAAGTTGTGAGCCAGACAAATATGGAAGAAATGTCACCCTCATCTTTATTTAAACCTGATTAACCTTTTTAATTTAGTCATTACGTTTTATTGAAAATGAACCAAATACAGTCATTAGTTGTGGAAAGAGAATGGAATAAATTTAGACATTAAATTAAAGGGCAAAAATCTCTAGAAATTCTGGGTAAAGATAAAGTGGTAGGCTGCCCATTGAAATATGACTATAAGGGAGAGAAAAATAATAGTATTCACATTGAAATTGTGATTTACCAAGATGCCAACCTGTTTCAGAAATTGCAATAGTTTGATAAAGCTCAAACAATACCTAGAATGTATCTTTTCAAGAAACATTAAATTCTTATTGACTTGATGAACTTCTAGAGCTAGAATCCATTGAGGTTTCCTTGTTTGCTGAGAATGAGGTATTGTTGCAGTAGGGTTAGGGGTCTGGAGGGTGAGAATAATTTTATCTATTTTTATACAGTTTTATACAATTTTAGTAAAATATCTTTATATATATATATATGACATAAAAAGTGTGTTGTAGGAAAAATGTCCATGAAACCAAAAGAAAGATTTTTAATGTATACTATTAAAGAAATAATATCAACAGCTATGAGAGGTTTTGTTTAATATTCTTTCTCTGACCCTATTGTTTCTAGAAGCCTGCAATTTTCTTTTGTCATGAATTTTCTGCAAACATTATTCGTGTTCATACAAGTATCTAATCTTTTGTTGAACTGCATTGGATTAAAATGGTAATTGTAATTGTTGTAATTGTCATTTTCTTTCTGCATGCTAAATACCACTGAGTCTATTAAATTATTGCCTGAAAATTTATAAGGTTTAATAACGTAATTTTAAAGTTGGCTTTGCCAACAGTAACAATAGTTAAACACACACACACACACAATATATATATATATGTTGTAGCATGTTTACTACATATGCTGGTACCTGGATTATCTCATGAAACCCTTACAAGTACCATATGACACCACATATACACAAATGGCTTCTTTTTCTGTCCCAGGATGATATTGTGGGCTTCTCATAATTTCATATTTAGCATTTAACATTCATATGAGTTCACAGGAAGTATGGCCCATGTTACTACCTTTTTAATGATAAGGAAACTGAAGCTTTAAACTACGAAACAGTGAGCAAGATTTTAAACTCATGCAGCTTGAACAGAACCTGTGGTCTTAGCCAGTAAATAATGCTATCTTAATGTTTTACTTAAAAGAATGTAAGGCTGATTTTATGAGTCTCTCCATTAAGAGTTATGCAGAGTCATCAGTGATGCTTGAGACTGCTCATATATTATTAAGTCAATCAACACGGAAGCACAATGCTGCACCAGAGCTCTGAATATACAAGAGGATATTTGTGTATTTGTGATGATCCTTGCAGAGAGGTCAATTTTACATACAAGTTAGAACAAATGCTGGGATAGCTTCTCTGTTTACACATAGTAAAACACTATGCTCTCAACATGAGTTCACTTTCTTCTCCTCTTCTCTTTCCTCTTCTGAGAAACAGTCTGTGGAGATGCAACAGTACCAGATGTGGGGAGAAACATCTTTCTCTGAAGTTCATTTATGCAATAAGTATTTGTGTGATTTCAACTATCCTATAGGCATTGTCCTTAGCAGATATCAGTCTTGATTCTTGTTTAGAAGGGTACTGTCTTCTTTCTCTACCATGCTCTGAGGCACCTTTGAACCCTAGTTTTATTCAAATGATTCAGGTATTATTCATGCTGTCATTTTTTAATTAATTTTTTATTTGCTTTACTTAGTTATACATGACAATAGAATGCATTTACACACTTTGGATGAATAAAGAAAACGTGGCATATATACTCAATGGAATATTACTCATGTTGCCATTTTGGGGGGCTTACTAACTTCCTGTAGGTCTATATGCACAAGTGATAAACTATTATCAACAAAAAAAAAATAAGAAAATGACAGATATCAAATTTGGGCAGGTGATTTCCCTGGTGTGTGGGTATACGTGTTGGGGGAAGCTGCACTGAGGAGAGAGCAGAGATTGGGAGGGGGTGATAAACAGGGCAGATGCACATTATTACTGAGCCCAGTGGTTTTTGGGTGAAGTGGCATTTCATGCATATTTGTTATAGTCATATCCTTCATCATTTACACGTATGTGTTTAATCAGTTTTGTATCACTGACGCAAAATACCTGAGAAATCAACTTAAAAAGAGGAAAGTTTTATTTTGCCCCATGGTTTCAGAGATTTTAGTCCATGGTGTTTTGGCCTGATAACTTTATGCCAGTGGGGCATAAAGTGAGGCAGAACATCATAGCAGAAGCGTGCACCAGTTGAAACTTCTTACTTCAGGGTATCCAAGGAACAAAGAGATGTAGAGAGGTTGGGGTCAGGGACAAATTATAACCTTATAGGGCACGCCTGCAGTAGCCTACCTCTTCCAACAAGGCAATGCCTCCTGAAGTTTTCACAATCTCCCAATAGCTCATTATTTTATCAATCTATCAATGGATTAATCCATTCATGAGGCCAGGGAGACCCCCTGATCAAATAACCTCTCAAAAGCCCTACCTCTGAACACTGATGCATTGGGGATCAAATCTTCAACACATGAGCTTTTGGAGGACATTTAAGATCCAAACCAGAACAATATAAATTCTTTGTTTGTATCTAATACGTTAATTGAAAGGAATACTTTTGTGGTTATTGCTAGTATTTCTTTTGCAATGTCTATATTTCTGTTCTGATAAACAAAGATGGAAAGCCAGATATTGACTTTTCTCCATTGTGAGTACATGACACTAACAGGCACTACACTTTATTTTCTTTCAGATTTGTTGGATAGTTTCTGAAACATTCTGACCTTTCTGAAGAAAGATAAATCCTGGATGGGATTAGTGTGGGGGAATTCTTTCTCTATTAGTTTTTTTTAGAGCTGTTATAACAAAGTACCACAAACTAAGATAATTTAAACAACAGAAATTAATACCCTCATGTCTCTGAAGGATAGAAGTCAGTGCTCAAAAGATTAGCAGGGCATTCTCTCTCTGGACTTGACAGAGGAATTTCATTCCATGTTGCCCTCCTAGCTTCTGGTGTTGTTAGAAATCATAGATATTATGTGAGTTGTGGAAGCATCACTCCAATCTCTACCTCTATTGTTACATGACATTCACCCTGTGTGTCTCTTCTCACATTATAATCCTTTTTGGTCTTATAAGGATAACAGTTTTATTGAATTAGGAACCACACTAATCAAGTATGACCTCAACTGGTTTACATCTGCAAAGATCCTATTTCCAAGTAAAGTCACATTTACAGTTATTGGCAGTGAGAACTTTAGTTCTTCATTTTTTTTTTTTTTTTTTTTTTTTTTTGGACTGAGGTAGTAATTTAACTCACAATAACACTCTATCATAAATATAACAAATTTGCATTCTGGGTGCTTTTTGGCTGCCACCACGGGATTTTTTTTTTCTTTCTTTTCTTTTCCTTTTTTTTTTTGATGTAGTTATAAAGCATAAGCCATAAAGCCATAAAGTCTTTTTCTTTTCTCTGAGCATTTACAATTGGATCCTGTCATTTCACGTACATATCTCCTTGCATGCAACTTATCGTTAAGTACCACTAAGAAACAGCTACTGCCCTCTCAGTTGTAAAGATAATTGAGAACATGCTATCATTTTAAAACAATTAAGCTCTGAGTTTTTTATATCTACCATTTCAAAGGAAAAATAACAAATATTCATTTAATGACATATAAGACAGATGGATTCAGATTGTCAATGAGCATTTAGGTATTATCTAGCCTTTATTGTTTACCTATCTTCCTCCTTCTTTGGTAACTAAAGGTAACAAAGTGGATATACTGTGCTGAAAATATTGTGCTACTAACACTCATCACTTAGGAAATTTCATTATTATAATTCTTATATTAGAATTGTTTTGGAGCTTGTAATTTGAGAGAACTTTAGGGAATTAATACTTTTTTCTGGTTTAAACTTTCCATCTAAATATACCTTACCTTCTATCATGTCCTCAAACATAATTATAGGAAGTTTTGTTAATGTATGCTTATAAATATAATATATAGAAAATATGTATTATGTAATATGTGGAAGATGTGTTATGTGACATTTTTGGATTTCTACTTGCCACCTTCATGTCAGGTCATTGTTTATTACTGGTGCTCCCTTGGCTGTTACTTATATTCATCAATTTGATCTTTTTTAGTATTTCTTGACTTTCTATTGCTGGTTATCACTTGGATACTAATTTTTAAATTTTTTTTCTTTAAGAATTATACATGCAACACTAGACTGTGTTGACATTCACAAAACTCTCATGAGACCCTCAGATAAAATATTGAAAGAAAACCTTTCAAAAATGTCCTGTTCTATATAAATCATAGAAGGGATTTTTTTTTTAAGAAAGGGAAGTCTAAAAGGTAAGTCACTATAATAAAATAGCATAATTGCATAATAACCTAATGGCTCATAGTGGAATGATCACATGAGTTAGATATATCTGAGGGCCATTTCTGTCTTGGTACTCACTAGGAATTGTTGGTTAAGACAGATCAGGAAGAATTCATGACATCTTTTATCCTTGAGCATTTCAGTATCAAAATGAACAAAATTCATTTCAAGAGATCTGTTTGTTCCCCCATTAGTTTTTGGAAGACTAGTGACTCAATGTTTTTCATACCAAAGTGAAAATTACCTTGAGACCAAAAGTTAATCACATATATACATTTGTCATCATAACTTATTTTTCATTATTTTTTCATTGTTCAAATAATCATCTCTATCTTATAAAAATAATACTCTTTGAAGAACATTTTAAAACAAATTTAATGAAAAATGCTTGAAATAATGAAGACTACCTTTCATCTTTAATGCACTCGAAGGTTTTTTAAATTGAGTATTTTCAATATATAATATTGTCATCAAAGTTAGATATCAATCACTGATTAGATTTGTTATGATGTATAATTTTGATGGTTATAATACAATTTTTTAAAATTTTAATATTTATTATTTTAATTTTTGTTGGACATAACACCTTTGTTTTGTATGTGGTGCTGAGGATCGAACCCAGGCCGCACGCATACTAGGCAAGTGCGCTACCGCTTGAGCCACATCCCCAGCCCCTATAATACAGTTTAACCACCTTTATCTAAAAAATGTTACAAACATCTTCTTCTCAGAAACACGTGGTAAATTTAAACAAGCAACCAAAACACAAATTTATTATCATGAAAAGGTCTCTAAGGTATTTCTTTTAAGAAATAGTGATATTGTAAGTAAGAAGAATTACTGAAAACAAAGCAGTACTAGAAAGGAATAAGACTGCAGAAAGACCTACCATTTCTTGTAATTGTTATCACTCTTAATTATGTAATTTCAAAAGAGAATATCTACAAATAAACTCTCTTTGAGTGTAAAACCAGAATGTGCTTCAATAATGTACTTAATTTAAATTGAAGGCAAACTTTTTTCTTTTTTTTAAATTAGAATTAGTCAATGCTTTGTTCCTCAGAAATCAGTTTAATCTTGGGAGCTTTTCATGAACGCTAAAGATAGTTCTCCTGGGTCCATTTCCTCCTTTTAGGTTGAATTTTTGTGATTGCCTGAACATGATATTCTTAATTCAGTTCTTTTTCATTTTAACCATTGACAACATTCCTTTCCATATGGCAAAATGATTTTGGTCTAAGTTAAAAGAGCGAAAGAGAAAGAAAGGCCTCTGTAGATTTCTACACTCCTGTCCTATCTCTGAATGCGCAACTCTCCTTCTCTCTTCCTTTCAACTACAATCCAAACATATTAAGGCCCAGGTGTAATATAAAAGATCAAAAATCATTATGGAACTAGGTAAGTAAACTACAAATAAACTTGTTTCTTTCCTGGTTTTATCAACCCTGATCATATAATGTGTATGTGACACAATACCTGGAATTTTCTTTTAACTCTGCAGTCTGTGAAAATATCAAAGACTGTATTGAGAATAACCAACACCTACACTGCTGGAGGGGACCTGTGTGAACTTGATAATGTATTGTATCTATAAATCTCTGCCTATTCATGAATGCATGCATGCACACATGTATGTATTCAGACAGAAGGAATTGGTGTCAGATTCTAAATATAGAGAACACTGTCCTGCATCAGAGGGTGTGATATGTGGGGTCAGTAGGTTCTTACTAGGCTTACTGTATATAATGTGAGTTTCCTCCAGGCTGCATAGCCTCACAGCCTGATTCTCTTGCCTTTCCAGACATTCATGTGTCACTAACATCATTGTGAAAAATTTACCTTTTGCTAAAAGCTAGCTACAGGGATTTTACTGATTTAAAGGAATGACCAATGCTTTGTGTACACAATGTATTTTTAACATACATATGATTTGAATGATCAAAATGTTTAATTGAGGAAAAAAAATAAGCTGGAAGCTTTTGATCATCTTAGTTCCATATCCTTTGGTAGAAACCCTAACTGCAAAGCAACTACTTATTATATGTTTTTAAAAGTTCTGTGGAAATGGATTGTATCTTGTGTAAGTCAAAGTTTGCATTTTATTTTTGATATTTGAAAGCAATCTGTCTGAATGCTTGTGGCCAGCAGGGAGGTCCTATTCGCGTTCACAGAGAGCTGTTGCTTGCTCTGTTCTGCTCTGCTTGATCTGTGTGTTGTGTTCGCAGGTATCAAGAGCAATCCTCCCTCAGTACTGGAAGAAAGGGTTAAAATTTCACGTTGCAGTGTAAGTTATTTTCTTCTTGGCATTTGAAAATGACATCTGTTGTAGGTTATAAAACAGACACATAAGTCAGAAATTTTTCATTAAATACCATTAAATATTTTCTGTTGTGTCATTCATTCACCTCTATTCCCACTGCATCCACTCAACTCTTATTAAATGATTTCATGCTCACTAGTTTGTAGATTGCTTAATTAAGTGATTTTGTGGGAAAATATTTTTTCAGATATATTGTAAAATATACTTGTGAATAAAATTATTTTAAACCTCTTTTTATCTAATTTGTAATAATCAGCAATATATAATATATAATATATTATAATTTAATATAATATTAAATAATATTAGATGTAATATGTTTAATTTAGAGGTAAAGGCAGCTGTAGCTGCTAGAGAAATTATTATCAAAAATATATTGTAGGGGCTGGGACTTTAGTTCATCAGTAGAGCTCTTACCTTGCACATGTGAGGCACTGGATTCAATCCTCAGCACCTAATAAAAATAAATTAAATAAATTAAATAAAGCAAAGCTATTGTGTCCATTTTTTTAAAAAAAAGTATATTGTAAAAAAATGTACAATGAATCAACATCTAAAAATATATTGAAAAAATGTATACTGGGTTCATCTAGTTTGTACATTCTCTGTTAGTTGTAATGTTAACATAGGACAATATTACTAAATGAGGATAAAGCTATTTTGAAGAAAAATAGAATATTCTATAGTTATTGACTTTTCCCGCATATAGTGCTTGGATAGTTGCCTAGTACATAATAATCTCTCATTAGATACACTAAATTTGCCTTTGTTTTTCTAAAATTCTTTCTATTTAATAAAGAACTGCAGCCAGATTCTTACATTCCTATAGTAGAATTTCGAGGGATGCACTAATACCCATGTGTGGTTGACTAGAGTTCTCTAAGCTTATAAAGGAGCACTTTCCTACAGAACGTTAAGTAGTGTATCTGGATATAAAGTTTGTCACCTTCCATTTAGTTAGCAGAAACATCCTTACTGTGATTGCTAATTTTGTGTGACAACTTCACTGGTCTAAGAGATGCCCAGGTAACTGGGAAAACAATATTTTTGGATGTGAGGGTGTCTTCAGAATTGATGATCAGCATTTGAATCAGTAGACTGGAAAAGAAGATCACCTCACCAAGGTAGAATGGTACCACCCACTCCACTGAAAGCTCCAGTGGAATATAAAGGTGGAGGAAGGATCAAATTTCTCTCCCTTATTGAGCTGGATTATTCATCTTCTGCCTTTCCATTCTTAGGCCTTCAGGCTAGGGACTTACACTAGCTCTCCTCTATAAACCCTGTTCTATGGTTTTTGGTCTCTAAATGAATATTATACTCTTAGATACCTGGTTTTCAGGCCTTGGGATTCAGAACAAGTTGCACCACTGGTTTATCTCCTTCTCCAGCTTGGAAATAGCAGATCAACCCCAATATTCCTGTGAGCAAATTCTAGTAATCAAATATTTTCAACCTCCATATTCATGTGAGTTAATTCTAAAAATATTACAAAACATATACCAATATTATTTTTTTTCTGTTTCTTTGGAGAATGCTGACTAACATGCTCACCTGAAAATAATTATTGTTTTGTCTACTTTTTACAAAGTGGAGTGTGGTTATTAGGCCCAAAGATAGTCTCTCCAGCTTGCTTATTCTAATACTAGAGCTACTTCTCTGCAAATGACCTAGATCTTAATAACAGCACTAGGATATCAAAAATGGAAAAGAATTCCATGGACTAGATGACAAAAAGATGAAGTGAGTCTTAACCCCCATTGTAAACAAAAGGTGCATATTTTATATAAATATGGGGAAGATGGAAGGGCATTATGAAAAACACATTAATATGGAGAAATTTACTAAAATCAATACACACCAAGAATATTTTCAAGAATAATACATTAAGCAGTTTCCATAAGCTGTTCAATTGAGAAATGGTACGAGGTAGGGAAATTGAGATAATTGTAAGAAATTTAGATTAAGCCCTGGAGACAAATGGGATTGTTGACTATTTTAAGGAACATTTCACATATTATTTCCTCAAGCATTAAACTCCCTCTCAATTAATTGAAATACTTTGCTTATATGATCAAAACTTAACAAAACTTTCATATTTGTCTGCCTTTATATTATGCTGTTCAAACACTCAATCTCTTAATTTGTATATAAAGAAAGTATCTCAATACTTCATTTATTCCTTTGTTGCCATCCTTCAGGCCTCATAGAAAAAAATTCATTAAGTAAAATACAAAGGGAAAATAAATGTCCATATTCTACATAAAAGAGGAAGACAAAGTTAACAAATGTGACCTTATAATTGATAGTATTACATTATTTAATATATTAAGTTTCACTTCAATGAAGATTTTTCTTCTTAGGGAGTGAATGCTTCTTTTGATGGCTTAAGAAGAGAAACACAAAGTAGCCAGAAGTATTGAGTTTAATCTTTGGCTCTTCCAACCTAGCTGCGACTACTCATCGAAGTTTCTTCTGCAGTCTCTAAAGTCATTCAGAGTTCACTAAATCAAATTACCTCTCATATTACCCCTTTGCCTATCTTAACATATTGTTTTCTCTGCAAACATGCATGATCAAATTTCCTAAAGTCATATGTATCTGGGTATTTATATATGTCTATATATATATATATATATATATATATATATATATATATATA
>NW_026000026.1:63854519-63928232 GCF_001458135.2 Marmota marmota marmota | reverse complement strand
AGATACATTATATATATATATATATATATATATATATATATATATATATATATAGACATATATATCTTTATCAGTTGATGTAAATTAACATAATAAATGATGAATCCCTCTTCATGACCTTGAGATAGTTTGTTTTAGCTAGAATTTGTCTTCTTTTAATCCAGTTGTCAAATAAAGTGTATAGTTCCTTTAACATTTAATGAAATGAAATATTTTTCCTTTTTAGAATTCCAGTCTAAAAGTCATCATATGCACAATTTTTTCTTCTTACCATGAAATTTGCAATAATATAATTCCACAAAAATAGTAACTCTAAGATGTTAACAGACTTTTTTTCATCCAAATCACTAATATTTAATCAGTAAGTGCCCATTAGGCATTGTTAGGAGAATTTCAGTACACTGACTTAATGCAGTAAGATGTCATTTCTAGTATATTCCTTGGTTATTATGTATAATTACATTTTTAAAATGCATTAAATGTTTTTATTTCATTCAATGTTTACTTTGCTTGAAGCATGCTTAAAAAGAAGCTTTTCCTATGCTTTTTTATTTCAGAGTTAGCTACCCAATAACCTCTGAATATTATTTTGACTCCTTTGACACAGGAAGACTGTAATGATTTTTAGTTTTAGTTCTACATTAATAATTGTGCAGTATGTCTATATTGGATTCATATTCACAAATAATCCTTACCTGTGGTTAGTTTATGTTTACTACTCTTACATATAAAATAAAATACCTAGGAAGAAAATGAATAGCTAATATACCACAATCCAATCCTAAAATGCCCTTTGGTGATCACATAAAAACTATCCAGAGATAATGAGTTGACATGTATTAAAAGATTAATGTTATACAGATACTGAATTAAGCACTTTATAACTATTGTCTCATTTAATCTTCAAAACAACCTTAGGGAAGAGACTATCACTGATTTTATTTTTAAATGCCGTTACTTACAGAAGCTAATAAATGATGCAGTGTAAAAGTAATTTCAAGCTGACCAAGTCCAAAAACTGTTACTTACTAATTAGTAATGTAAACTTTTTAATGAGCATATTATATCATTAACCAATAAAACAACAAATTAATCAAGAGTTAAATTTCAAGTGAATTTTTAAGAAAAAGAAATAAAAGTTTTCCATTATTTCTCTTACAATCTTTAGTAACAATAGTTTTCCATTCTTCAACTGAAAGAAGAAATGTTCATCTGGTGGTCCTGTAGAATTTATAGTTCCTTAAGTGGAAAATCTCTGACCTTGACTGGATGTTCATTAAGGTCACTGATAACAAATGTGGCTGTCACACTGGCATTGAGGAAGTAGGAAGTTTGTATCTGGAGAACATAGGATACCAGAGACAGCAAATAACAAGTATAGGAAAAAATTCATTGCTGGTTTGATTCCTTCTTCTTGCTCTTCAAAAGTACTTTATGTGTTGGTGACAATGCCCTTTGCCATTGAGCTTGAGAAAATAGCAGACTAGAAAGAGGTAGTACTTATTACTTATTGTTATCATAAACTACAAATCTGCCTTCTGCCTACACCCAACTAACATTATAATTCTTTGCAGAAGTTCTTTTTTAACATGATTTTACATTAAATAATTTGAATCTACTCACTAATAAAATTGACTAAGATATTGTATGAAATTCTTGAAAAGTAAGTGAATGATTTAAAACACATAGGATTTGAGGAGACACGAGAAGAAAAAGTGAAGATATTTTTATCATTGACTAATAAATGTCAGGATGTATAACTGACAGAAAAGGAAAAGAAGAAAGTTTTCTAGTGAGAGATTTGTTTAGTAAATGATTTAAAATAAGGTAGAAAATCAGGAAAAGAAAAATGAAACCATTATTACCTATAATAACATATAAAGCTCCACATCACAGAGCTGGGATGAAATACATCCTCTCTCAATGGCTGTCAAGAATGGTCCTGGGTCACCATGTTCAGCCTTGGTACTTCATTATCTACAAGCTGTGTATGCATGTAAGAACCTCAGAGAAGAGAAATGGAAAGATTATGGGAAAGAGTGATTTAAAGCAAGATTAAAGGTTCTACAGAGTTTTGCAAGTCCTAAGGAACAACAAAGTAAGAAAATGAAAATGGTCTACAAATAAATTGCAAGTGGATACAGTAATTGCTGAACACATTTGAAGGGGAAAATGTGATGAAATTATGTTTAAAAAAATTGTATGTATGACAATCCCTTTGTATGAAATATATAACAGGCAAAACATATCATGTCATGAGTGAGAAGTGATACCTTATTTTGAGGCCCTCAGTGAAAATTTGGGATTAAGATTAGAAGTTCCAAATCCACAAAAGCATTCTATAAACCTAATACTGCTGTTTGAATGAACTGGATCAGCTAGGCCACTCCTGATAACCAGACACAGAGAGAAGAGGCATATGCATGTTTTCAGGCTTGTTCATCTGGACAGGAGCAACACTCACTAAGGTTTTGGTTACATGAGAAAGTGTTAAACCAGAGTTAGAAACTGAAGAACCTGCAGGTAAGCTGGGAAAATGTACATTGTTGGACAGACGGATATCTTCTTTCCAAACTGGGTGGATTTCAAAAGGCTACACACTGCCCCTGCACTGGGTTGTTAATATTCAGAGAGGAGGAAGATGGTTAGGAGAAATATTTTGTATAGGAAAATGCTTACAAGAGGTTTAGAATACTCAAATGCACGCAACAGATAGTGAAATAAGACAAATGGTGGATGCAAACTCCTTTTAATTTTAAAACTGTAATGAAACTATAGTGAAAAGAAAAAGGGAGAGAAGCGGGGAACAGAAACAAGGATACAAATAGGCAAGTGACACATGTCTCAACAGAAGCAGCCTGTATGGTAGTGGGGATTGTGGCAGACAGCAGAATGCATGCCCTATTTGAATGGAAAATACTATTTATTCCCCTTCACCTCCTTTTCCCTCCCACCCCTATTCCCTATCTAGAAGGGGAATAGCAAGGATGGTGAAAGGAGACCTTCATCATTATACCAAATACATGTATGAAGATGTGAAAAAAATACTATTTATATCTACCCCATATTGACATGTGGTAATTTGAGCTTAATGTTGCCTCATCTTTTGATTTTCAAGAGGAAATGAAAGTAAGAATTTTTAAATTATCCAACTAATTAAGGAACAAAAATACCTAAGTGGGTATACCATGTGAGCTTAAGAGAATGTCCTTCAGATTTGGGGCTTCTATTGTCTTTTGCTATGTATTATGATAATTATAATACAAGTTAAGTTGAGTAAGATCACTCTTTAAGGAATCAACTACCAATTCCTCACCTTGGTAGGAAGAAAGCAAAAGGTTGCCAAAATCTAATTGTTAGCTTTCTTCTCTTACCTTCAGAAACATTTTCAATGATAATGAAGATCTGAATTCAAAATAAGAAATTTGTAATTTGTTTGTTCCTAAAACATTTCATCACTTTAAAAACCTTTTTAAAAAATTAAGTTTGTTTTATCATAAAAACATAAAATTTGTACATATTAGTAAGATAACAAACATACATTATGTAATTATTTTAATATTTATACATTCTAAACACATACATCTCCTCCAGTATTTATCATTTCCTTATGGTGCTAATTTTTAAAGTTCTTTCTTTAAGCTTCTTGAAATATACAGCATATTAATTGTTGTTTGTAGTTATCTTGCTATACAAGAGTGTTGGCAGCAGGTCCACCCTGGCCCCTGGAGCCCTACCTCCACTAGTTTGTTCTGCATGCCAGTGTGGCCAGCTCACAAGGCCATGGCGAACTTGCGGTTTTTCTGTTCCTGCTTGTCCATCTGAGACATATGTATCCCACGGGAATGCCTTGACCTTTTCTGGTCTGATGGACTTATTGTTAAGGGAGGTTTCGGTACCTGACAATAATAGATGTTGAAACTAAATTTCTCCCCCCTCCCTCCTGCTTTTGGGTAGTTTTCCACTTCTGCTGCTTGGGGTATAAAAAAAGTGTGTTAGCAATAAAGGGTATTGACTCCTGGATGAAGAACCTTGGTGTCCTGTGTGTCTTTTAACCTCGCCGTCCCTCGCCGGACTCGGCTCCCTTGGCCGGACGCGGCACAAGAGCACACTAGAAATTCTTTTTCCTAATTGTAGCTTAGTACCTATTGATCATCCTTTATCCATCTGTCCTTCTACACTCCTTGGCCTCTAGTGACACCATTCTAATGTTAACTTCTATCATATCAACATTTGTAGATTCCATATATGAATGAGATAAGATCATGCAGTACTTGTTTTTTCATTTCTGGCTTATTTCATTCTTTATATGGTTGAGATGCAATTCTATTATGTCCCTGTGCCACACTTTCTTTGTTCATTCATTAATTGATGACACATAGATTGCTTTCATTTCTTGGCTATTATTAACAATATATCAGTGAACATGGGAATACAGATGTTTCTTCAAATCAGTATTTGAAGAATACTGATTTCATTCCTTTGGATATATACCCTACAGTGGTATTCCTGAATTATATGGTAGTTGTATTTTTAAGTTTTTGAGGAACCTTAATATTATTTTCTATAATGACTGTGATCAGATTATCTGTTTTTTTGCTATCGAGTTTTTGGAGTTTCTTGTATATTTCGGAGAGTAATCTCTGATAAGCAAATATTTTCTCCCATTGCATGTGTTGTCTCTGCACTTTGTTGATTGTTTTCTTTGCTGGGCAGAAGATTTTAGTTTGATGAAATCCTGTCCATCTATTTTTGCTTTTGTTTCCTGTGCTTTGGGGCTCTTCAAAAAAAAAAAAAAATTCTTGCCCATTTCAATGTCATCAAGTATTTCCATTCTATATTTGTTTAATAATTTCATAGTTTGGTTAGGGGAAAGACAGATGAGGGTGGGGGGAACACAAGGTTAAGAAAGTAATTCTATAAAATGAGTCCACTGTGCTGACCCTCACATGCTTCTTTTCCAAGAGGAAATTTTACCTGCAGCCCTGCCTGGCCTAAGTGGACAGGATATATCACATTCCTTAGCAAACTATTTATCTACAGGAGAAATGCAGACCCAAAATAATGTTGATAAGGGGAACCCAAGTTACCCTAAAGGGGGAGACTTTTGTGACCAGATACTAAAAATCTGGGAGATAAGGATAGTTCCTCCTAACCATAAAATCTGTAAGAATACATGATTAAGAATGCAATTGAACTTTTCAGCATAGGCCAAGGTGACCTAGACTTGCTATGACAAGTCCGATGTGACCTTGCTGTCAGTCAAAAGTCAAGAGGATGACTGGGTGGTCCTCTTAATAAACATGTTCCATTCTTTCCACTTGATCAGGGCAATCTGAAATTCGCATTTTCCTTGTGTTTTTGTTTGTTGTTCATTTTAAAAATATATAATTTTTTTTTTTACAATTTAGAATAGTGTTAGATTTATAGAATAGTTTATAGGATGTGGTGTCTCATGCCTATGATCCTGATGACTAAAGAAGCCAAAGCAGGAGGATTTCAAATTTGAGGCCAACCTCAAAAACGTAGTGAGATCTTGTCTCAAAAAATAAAAGAACTCGTTCGCATATATCTCAGTGGTAGAGCACCCTGGGTTCAATTCCCATTACCAAAAATAAAAACAAAAGATTTACAGAACAGTTGAGAAGATAATACAGGGAGTTCCTGGTTAATCCTTTTTCAGCTTTTCCAGTTTTCAGTATTTCTCTTTTTCTTTTTTTTAAAAGAATCAGAGTAATGGCTTTCTTTTTTCCTTTCTCTGTTGAAACTGAAACTGGACATTGGTGTATCTTTTTCTCCATATGTTTACTTTCAACTAATTTCTGCCTTCATAAGTAAAATGTGTTGGATCTTGCTTTAACTAGAAGGGCAATGTTTGCTTGACGTGAAGTCCTTCATATTAAATATAGTTATCACTATCCTTAGATTTAACTATTTTATCATGCTTTGTGGTTTATATTCATCCCACATGGGTTTTTCCCCTGTGATTCTTTTCCTGATGCCTTTTGTGTGATTTATTTTCTTAGTGTTCATTTTATGTTTTTATTTTTTTTTAGTTATACTGCTTTATTTTTATATATTAATGTTTTTCTAGTGACATATGGTTCTAAGTTTCCTTCAAATAATATCATTGTATTGTAATACTTCCCAAAGTTTTGAAGGACTTCACAACAGCAAATCCTTTCTTTTTCTATGTATGCTATAAAACCCACAATGAATTTTTATAAATTATTATTTAACTTGTAATACTTTACAGTCATTTAAATATATTTAAATATCTATGTAATATAAGACCATATTTCTGTTTTAATTTACTTTTTCTACTCATCTTCATTATATTTCTGTTTTAATTTACTTTTTCTACTCATCTTCATTATATCTAGATTTCTTCTAATTATTTTCCTTCAAGATGAAGGACTTCAACTAGTACTGCTTTCCTGGGGACTGGTTCTCTTTATATTTTTTGTGAGTTCAAAAATGTCTTTATTGATGGGGAGGATATTTTCAATGGATATAGATTCTAGGTTTACACTTTTTTCATTACTGTACAGATATTACTATGTTGCCTTCTGGCCTCCCAATATTTCTATCAAGACGTGTATACTCTCTGTGTATTAAATGTGTCTTTTCACCATTTGTCTTTAAGATTTACTTTTTATCTTTTGTCTTCAGCAACTTGTTATGATGCGACTAGTGATTTTTGTTGTTGTTGTTGTTACTCGTATAAGTTCTTCCATGGGGTAACTGAATTTGTGGGTTGATATGTTTCATTTGTTTTTAAAGTTTTCAGCCACTTTTATTTTTACATAGGTCTTCAAATCCATCATCCCTGTCCTGTCCCTTCAGGATTACAATTATGCTGGGAGAGACAAATTTATATTCTCCCACAGGTCAAAATCCCTCTTTTGGGGGGGCTGGGATTGTGGTTCAGTGGTAGACTGTGCCCCTTGGGTTCAATCCTCAGCACCACATAAAAATAAATAAAGGTATTGTGTCCATCTACAACTAAAAATTTAAATTAAAAAAAATCTCTTTTTTATAGTTTTAATTCATTTTTCTCATATTTTAGTTTGCATATACTTTATTGGTCTGTCTCTAAGTAATGAATTTATTATTCTGCTTTGCTCAATCTGTTGTTAAATCTAACAAATTCAATTCTGATAGTATTTTTTTAATTTATAGAATTCCACTGGTTCTTCCATGTATTTTAATACATGCATGTTGTTCACCATTTCCTATAAATACATTCACTTATTTATTGCCTAATATCATCAGATGATTGCTTCATCAAATCATTTGTGTTTCTTCTATTGACAATTTGTTCTTTGAACTATTTATCGCTTCTTGAACACTAGGTACTGAATTATACTGTATTTGCCTCCAGAAAAGACATAATTTATCAATCTGCTGATAAATTTGAGGCTGAATCAGTCTGATTTGTAGTTAAATCGAGAATAGGCAGTTTTGGAGCTATGTTTCAATGCTGGCTCAAAATATTTTGAGATTGTGATCAGGGCTTCTCCCTTTTGTAGAATTGGAATGTGAGTTCTGGTGAGATTCTGGTGCCTTATTAGTACTTTAGAGAGAATCTGCTGTCTTGTTATACTGTATCTTATCTTTCTTATTCTACAAATTAAATGTCAGCTTTCTGGGTGAGTTAAGAATGACTGTTGCTCTCTAGTCCGACCCTTACTCTTTTTCAGCTTGGCAAAACTCTATCAGCCCTGATGTAATTCTGTGGTGCTCCCAATATTGAGGATGGTGGCATTATATTCACGAAGTGCTTTGAAACACATTTTCTCAGCTCTGCTGCTGGCCTCTATCAGTTGAAAGCTTGGAGCATTTCAAAAGTGTTGCTGTCCACTAGACATAGTGGTACACACCTGTAATCTCAGTGTGGGGATGCTGATGCAGGAGGATTTCAAGTTCAACACCAGCCTCAACAACTTAGCAAGGGCCTACATGACTTAGTGAGATGCTATCTCAAAAACAAAAATCAAAACAAAATAAAAATGTTGCTCCCCTGGAGACTTGTTTTAATAGGATTTGACAGTGGTGAGCTTTTCATATACAACATTTCCCTTAACTTTTAGAAAAAGTTTATGTGGAAGATAATCAGCAATATTATATAAATGGGTAACTGGAGGGCCACACAGGTAGAACAAATAGCGATCAAATATAACATGTGAATCTAAGATTTTTTAATCATAATTTAAGGTAAAATAATATTTAAGTTAAGAATAAAAGCCAGAACTAGAGAATGAAAGGATATTTTCAACAAAGTTATTTCATAAAAGTAAACATTAAAAATATAGGTACAGTAAATATAAATATACCAAATCTGGAAGTTAATGGAAAATGTCAGAAAATTGTTAAATTGTGATAAATTAAATACAAAAATATCAAAATAGGCAAATACATAAGAAGATAACAATGACAAGTACAACATTGAGGATTTGCACTTATTCACTGAAAGAAGTAGTTATGGTAAAAGTCATTCTTTAAATATTTTAAAAAATAAACAAAAAATCAGGAGGAATTAAAATGTTGAGAATTAAATAAACAAAAATTATTACAAATAAAAAAATAAATATCACTATTTAAAAAAAGAAAAAGAAATAGAAGAATAAGAAAGCCCAGGAGATTTTTGGTCTATAAGATGAGAGGTTTAGAGTTTTTCTATTGTAGAAAATTAATAGTGATAGGTTTCAAATTAATTACCTTATTTAATCATAAAACCTATACAAAATGTGTCTATTTACATTAACATTTTAGGCTGTCTTGGGCTGTGTGTTTGTTAGGAACAGACATTGTGTTTTATTCACATATATAGTTCACATATATACAAAGGGTATGATATACATTAACTATTCATAAGCTTTCATTGTTATCTTAAGATTTACTTCATTCATTCATTCATTCATTCATTTATAGACCACTTTTAGAGGACTTCCTAAAATGGACAGGCACAGGCACACTTTTAGATGGTTGGGGTACAATGGAGAAAAATATAGGCAAAAAATAAGCCCTTGTGAATTTTTAAGAAGAGCAACAAACAGAAAACACATAAAGCAATTATATAGTATGGTACAAGGTGATAAGCAATATTAGAAATTAAAAAAAATATATATCCATTCATCTATTGAAGGGTAGCCACATCAATGTGACTAGCAGCTCAATTAATAATAGCTAAACTGTGGAACCAAACTAGATGCCCTTCAATAGATGAATGGATAAAGAAACTGTGGTATATGTACAAGTTGGGATATTACTCATCATTAAAAGACAATAAAATTATGGCATTTGCAGGTAAATGGATAGAGTTGGAGAATATCATGCTAAGCAAAGTAAGCCAATTCCCAAAACCAAAGGCCATATGTTCCCTTAGATATGGGGATGTAGATCCATAATCTTGAGGAGGGGGATGGAGAATTTTGGGCAAAGAAGAGTGTGGGGTTGGGAGGGGGCATGGAGGCAGGAAAGATGGTGGAATGAGACGGACATCATTACCCTATGTACATGTATTACTGCACATATAGTGTAATACTTCATCATATACACTGAGAGAAATGAAAAGTCGTGGTGCAATTGTACACAATGAATCAAAATGCATTCTGCGGTCACATATGCCTAATTAAAACTAATTAATTAATTAATTAAATTGGGCTGGGGTTGTAGCTCAGTGGTATAGTGCTTCCCTCGTATGTGTGAGGCACAGGGTTCGATTCTCAGCACCACAAATTAAAAAAATAAAGGTTCATTGACAACTGAAAATATATATTAAAAAATATAGAGGGGAAAATATTATCTAACAGAGACCCCCCCATACATCTTGGTTTAATGTAGACAAGCTTTTTGCAATAAAGAGTAATATATTTTAAAAATAATTAAAAATAAAAATAAATTGAAGAAGAAATGGTCTTAGAAAAAATGGGTTTTAATTTAACTAAGAAAGACATTGATAAAAGGTGGTGTTTATGCAAAGACTGAGACAGTCTGGCAAGTGTAAAAACTTTGTTTTGAGCTTCCTGGGTGATTCAGATAAGGCATAGAGGCAAGTCTGAGTACACTGGGGCACTGAGGGGAGTAGCACAAGGTGTGAGAGTACAGGTAAGGGTGTGTCAGCTTATGCATGATAGAGGCAAGATAAGGGAATGTGAAACTGTGCATAGTCATAAGCAGAGACAAATGACACTATATAATTCATATATTTAAAGTTTTACATTCACCACAGATAGTAGAGCACCTTTACCCATTTTGGTTTTTTTTCTTAGAATCGACTTCAGCTTCTTATAGAGCAGTTTGTGGTAAAGAAAACAAGCAACATACTTCGACTCACGGGTGTTTTTAACTCATGAAAGGAAGAAGAGTAATTTGGATTCTAAATATTTAAATACACTAAGAATAAAAAATGCAACACATAATTTTCAAGACTGTAAAGTTCTTCCGTATTTATGGGAAGGACAAGGTTCATCTGTAATTTTTTTACAAGAGGCAGAGTTGAGGTTTGGGGCATGAAGAAGAGCTTCTGATATTTAATTTGCATTTTTTCTGAATATACTATCTTTCCATAACTTTATGAAAGAAGAAAATGATAAGGCATCGACAGAATTTATTTGTACAGAGCCAGATAGTAAATATTTGGGGCTTTGTGGTCCTTACACCCTTTCACAAGCTGTCAACTTGTGAAGAGCAACCATGTCCAAGAGCAACCATGGACAATATGTAAATGAAGAGGCTTGGCTCTGTTTCAATAACTCAATTTACAAAACCAGATAGTGTGGTGAGTCAAATCTAGCTTGTGGACCATACCCTGCCAACCTTTGATTTAGATTATGTTGTTAAGAGAAAAGGAGAGATTGTAGAACATTTTCCAAAAGTTTGCTCATTCTTTTCTGCTCAGTAGTTCCTGGATGACATTGAACAGGAAAAAAAATCTATGCAAATAAGGATATGAATATAATTAGCTTTCAACTGTACCATGTACCTACATATAGCTCTTTTGCTGCATAACCAAGAATACCTTTGCAAGGAATTATAAGTTTTTCTCACACACACACAAAAATGTATTTAGAAGACTCTGGCATAGATAGGTGCAAATCGCATATTTGTTTCTCAGAAATTTGTAACTGATTTGCTAAATTCTCTAGACATTCACAGTTTAAAAATACATGTTGGAGGAAGACATAAACATTTATAAAATAATTTTGAAATCTTAATAGTTCTAGGATTATGAGACTTAATGGTTCACATTGATATAGATTTATTCTTCCATTTTCCTAACAGTGTTTCTATAAAAATAGACATGTATATGAAATATACATTTCTAAATACTGTATTATCTACATTTTCTGAACTTACTTGCAAGTAGAGAAACTGAGTCACTATAAAGATAAGTAAATGCCTGAAATATAAGTTATTGACAGGCCTGAGGAATTCTAACCTCCTAGTACCCAGATTAATACTGTTTACATTTCCTCTAAATCAATATGTCTGTAGACTCAGGTGAGTCTCCTAAAGCAATCAAACAGGAATCCTGGGGTATGTCAATTTCAGACAAGAATAATAATCTGCACAAGTGTATTTGAAATGAGGGCATGTCTACTGTTTTCTAAAGCTGAAAAAACTCACATTTAGCACAGATGTTTCACGTATCTAATTATTACTTTTTAGAGTATTTAGGTTGGAAATATGTTTTCAGATCTTTTCCTTGGCTAAACAGCATTAATAAGAAAGACTATTGCTAAAGGAGATGATTATAAGTCCCTAGTGGCCTTCTACTCCACTTTCAAATGCAGGGAGGTATTTGCTAGTTAGTACCTACATCTTTGCTGGTAATCACAGACAATGCCATGGTAATCATGGCATAAGAGAGACAGACATTGGACATATTTTTGTTCAATTCCTGATAGAAGGATTATTTGAGTCAGATACACTATCTATAATGACATTTGGCTGCTCTGATATATACATATGATATACATATGATATTTTAAAAAGCTTGAACTGGAAGAAAACAGTTTGTTGGCTTTTTACATGTTAATCTTAAAATTTAAAAAAAAATTCTTATCTGTTATCACAGGCACATTAACTATTGATTCAGGTTTTTCATATTGAAATATATTTTAAGATAATTCTCATGATGTAAAATTCAGATTTAAAAAGTAAGTAGAAACAACATTAGGCTTCCTTATTTAATGAATGGATATGTCAATTTGCAATGAAAAAGATGGCAATTGTATTGCTTACTTCTGGTCTGTAATGAGAAGTATAAAGGAAACAGAGAATCCATATAGGTAACAACAAGCAAAAATTTCTTATAATAAAAATAAAAAGCAAGGAATCAAAACCTTTTACTAGAGAAAATTATTTTGAATAACTTTGAGAAATATGGGTTGAATTTCAAATATTGGGATAATGTTTTCTTCTCAAATAAAGGTGTGTATATTATGTTAATTAATAATACCTAATAATCTTAATGTCTACAGATATTAAAGGTATTCAATATTACAGTGTTGACTACTGATGTTTATGCAATAAATATTTGACTATTTCATCATATTAATCATGTAATATAGAGAATTACACAGACACACACCCCTGATTTATTTTCAATTCACATTAAATTGCACATTCATAGATTAAATAAAGAGCAATTCTGTTTAGATGTAGTACTCATAGTGGGTACACTGGATGATATGTAGGAAAATTTCAGTGGTGTGTCCATTTATAGTAATGTCCAAGGATAGTGTCTGTTGTAAGTTCTTACTTTTGAGAAGAAAATACAATAAGAGATAATTTTGAAATGAGTCTTCTTAAATCATGAAGTATGGAATGCTAATATTGGCAGAGAGAAGCAAAGAGATAAACTTAAGATGAACAGTCAAGTTTGAAAGAAATTCACAGCTGTATATAATCATTTATGTTAAAGTAATAAAGAAGCTAACATTTTGCTAAGTGTAGTATAGGGACCATTTGATAAATTCCTTGCTTAGCACCTTGACTTTGATCAACTTAATATGTAAAAACCAAGGATTTTAGAATCATAGTAATGAACAACCCAAAATGAGAGTACCATTGTGATACAATAGTATTCTGGAATGCTAAATATCGATCTGGATTGATCCAGACTCAATGGTTCAAATGGAACTTTGTAAGTGAAAAGAGCTTATAAATGTATTTGAGAAGACACAGTATATTATTTGTAATTCATATATATAAACTTGTATGATAAAAAGTACATTGCTCTTATTAGGGATATATGATCAACATTTTTTAAAAAGCCCTTTTGGTTATTTTATAATATTTACTGGGAAACAAGCTACTTAGGTATTCTTAAATGCTTGTAGCTGTACAGATCCTATTAAAAATCAGAATTTCTAATTGAGTGCAGGGGAACATACTTTTGTAATCCCAGCAATAAGTGAGGCTAAAGCAGGAGGGTCACATTTTTGAGGACAACCACAGCAATTTAGCCAGGCACTAAGCAACTCATTCTCAAAATAAAAAATTAAAAGGGATGGATTCAATCTCTACTCACCCCCTACCAAAAAATAAATAAATAAATAAATAAAATAAATCAGTTTCTGGGTTCCAGTTAAAAAAAGACAATAAAGTGAAACAAATAAATATCTTATCCTCTTTTACAGAATTATTCATTGAAGGCATACTTACTTCTCCTTCAGAATGCGATATAACTACTCCATCTTTTGAAGTATAGGCCAGAATGGCAGTTATAGAATCATATGACTGAATCAAGTATCTGAGAGAGATTAATCAAGTATCTTTGAGAGACTATTTTGGAAAATTCAAAGAGATTTGAAACTTCTTAATATAATATTTTCTTTAAAATAAGAAAACTAATCTTTTTCACATTTAACAAAAGGTAGAAAGCTGAAAATTTTGATGAGATTCTAAGATAGGGAGAAATCTCAGATTTTCAACATCTGATTTCTTAGGATTGTTTCCTTTAGCAATAAAGGAAAAGACATATTTTAATAATGTTTGAATCTTCTGTGAATTTTAAAATTAGTTTTTGAAATATTGAACTATTTTTTATTTAATTTATGCATCTGCAGTATAAACACCTGGAAATCATTATAAAGAGAACTCTTCAAGATTATTCTGTGACAAATTTTAAACTTAATGTTTGGGGAATTAGAGATTCAATTTACCTCTGAAATTTCTTTTTCTTATTATTGAGAAAATCCATATTGGTCTTGAAACAGGCATTTTATTTGTGTATATAATTCATACAAACCTTAACTCTTAAATTCATATAATTTATTAGAATAAAAAGATCTCCAAAACTTATTTACATGAATACATGAGAACATACTTGATCTAAATTTTCTTTTACTTTAATTTCTAACTTTCATTTTCATCTCACATCAAGAAATATATTCTTGGGCTGGGGATGTGGCTCAAGTGGTAGTGCTCTTGCCTGGCGTGCGTGAGGCCCGGGTTCGATCCTCAGCACCACATACAAACAAAGATGTTGTGTCCGCCAAAAACTAAAAAATAAATATTAAAATTCTCTCTGTCTCTCTCATCTCTCTCTCTCTTAAAAAAAGAAAACACTCTAGTTTGTTAAAAAAAAGAAATATATTCTCCATTTAAATTAAAAACCTGTGACCCTGTACAAGAAAAATTAAGTACTTCAATAGATATCATATATTGCTATTTGCACCAGAATAACAAAAGGTTCTTAAAAATAAATGATTTTGATGGAAAAAGTAAACTCCTTAACAGAGTGATTCTTATATGAAAGAATTCAATATGGAACATGATGAAGAAAAAAGTTCTTTGTGCTGAAATCAGGAGTTCTGGTTTGATCTGAATAGCTCTCCTCTCTCCCTGAGAGATTCCAAGTATTTTGAAGTTTATATTTATGATTCTTTTACAATTATTTCATTTGTAAAAAATGATGCTCAAACTCTTTTAAGCATACATTCAATTAGCAGAATGTCCATAATATTCATTCTATTGATCTAACATTTAGTGCACTTTAGAAAGCCTTTCAATAATAAAAATAATATCCAAATGTAATAAGAGGAATTAAAACATAACAAAATAATAAAGGTCCAACAATTAAGATTGAGAACCAAGAACACATCTGAAAACAAAACAAAACATGTTTTATCATATCCTTTCAGTTATAAGCTGCTTTAGTGTTCACCAGAGATATAGAATCCTCAGGTTCTATATCTATATCTAAATCTTTACCTGCACCTATACCTAGATATCCTGAAGGAGATTTATTATAAAGAATTAGCTCTTGTAATTAAGGAGGCTGAAAAAGTTCCACGATATGCTGTCTGCTGCCTGGAGACCCAGGAAAATCAGTGGTGTAAGTTCTAGTCCAAGTCAGAAGGCCTGAGAACCAGTAGAGTGTATGGTACCATGAGCAGTCCAAGACTAATGTTTCAGCTCAAGTACTCGGGTAGACAAGGAGAATTCACTCTTCCTCTGCCCTTTCATTCCATTCTAGCCCTCAGTTGTTGAATGGTGCCCACTCACATGGGGAGGGCTATCTGCTTACTCAATCCACCAATTCACATGCTAATCTCTTTCAGAAACATCCTCACAAACACAATAAATGTTAGAGTCTGTAAACAAATCAGGATGGCGCCTGGCATTTTGCCAGAGGGAGTGGTTTGTGAAGTAACGCCAGTGAGCCATTAAGTGTGGTGATTCCTTATTAGTTGACTGCTGTATCTATTTTATGTTAATTAAGATAAGCTGTGTGGAATGTATATATACCACTCCTGTGCTACAATAAACGGCTCCCTCTCCTGCTGTATCAACGTACACAAGTTGTTCGTCACCCCCCCCCCGCCCCATTGTTTTGCTGCAGCCGGACTGCGGCAGATGGTGGCCCATATGGGGAGCCCCAGGACACTCGAGGGTAAGTGACGAAAAAATGAAATGTTGTATTGTCTTTGTGACGAAAATATGGAAGGGGTGAGAAGAAAATTACTAAGGGAAGAAGGCACCCCAATAGAACCAAGAGCAATTAGGGCATGTGTTGATAAAAGCCCAGGAACTCTAGTCAGAAAGAAAAAGAAATTTCAAAAGAAGAAGGATTATCAGGAAAAAAGTTGCAGCAAAAGGCTATTACTGAATACTTTTCGTTACTGGAGGGTGCATGAATCCGTGCAGCAGCTGCCACATGCGCGAGCCGGTCATGGCGCAGCAAGGGCTTTTCAAGTGGCGGCAACCGCTTTGGGATAAACTTTTTGATATCATTAAATGTAACCATGAATGTAAGGCATTTAGCTTAATGCCTGCAAATAGGGGAAGAGGAGTTGAACAACCGGAGTGGAAGACATTGTTAATTATGATATTTCCTCAGAATTGAAATAAAGGTAGAGAATCCCCTTATGTAGACTACATACAACTCCCAGATATCCACAGATCATATCTTAAAACTAAAGATTTCAAGTTTAAAGCTTAAGTCTGTAAGAACAAAGAGAAGACATTATATACTACCCAAAAAGCAGGAGTGGCAATAACAAGGATGTCTTGAACACACATCCCGCCCTGCCCCAGGCTTTGCTTTGAAGGGGTACCCAGTGCTAAGACAGGAGTCATCACTACATATACAATACCCCACCAGGCTTACCTTTTCTTTATGAATAAATTTTTGAATGCTTAAAAATTATAAAACCATTTTTCAATAATCCCATCATAGCAAAGTTGAACAGGGGAAAAATGAGTATATCAAGACACATGAAAAATGCTTAATAAACATGAGAAAAATTGTTAGGCACTAGATTAATGGAATAAGGTAAAATGATATAGGAAATTAGAACAAAATGTGAATAATGGGAACATAGATGATAGAAATTCATAGGATTTTAGTCTGTAAGATATAAGAAGAAAGTGAGTATGGCTAGGGAAAGTTTAATCCAAGAAAGACACATAATAAGTCATAAAGGAAAATAATAAAGAAATAAGTATAATAAATTTACCTATAAATGACATCATTTCATTAGCAAACTACAAAAAGTAGATTTCAGCTTAATTGTCACAAAATATTGCATAAAATTGATGAAATTACAAATCAATTTAAAAAGCATTAGAATTTAGTATTCATTATAAAACACATAAATACAAAAAGAGGAGATAACTTCACATGAAAATGATGCAATCAAAATAATATTTAGAATACTTGCTTTTAATTGTTCGAAATCCCCTGACTTAAAACATCGCAATCATAACATCTACCAAAGATACACTTAATATTAAAAATCACATGATCTTTCTAAACTACTGTTTCAAAAAGCCTAAATAGAACACTGTAATGTACACCAATAAACAAACAACAAATTATATGTTACAGACATGATTAATTGTTCAATAGATAGATGACAAGCAGATAGATGTGTACCTATGCACATTTAGATACAGACAGATTGATATGAAAAAAAAAAAAAACACCTGGAAACACAAATGCAATATATTCAAAGTTATAGGAGGCCTTCACATACAATTAGAACATTATAGATTAAATAAAGCTTTTAAAGTATATTTTAAAGAAAATGAGATTGTTTACCGCAAAATTGACTCTTCCAAAAAGTTTAGAGGTGAGTGTGGTGGTTCATACTTGTAATCCAAGTGACTTGGGATGTTGAGGCAGGAGGATTGCAAATTTTAGGCTAGGCCGCAGCAATTTAGCAAGGTCTTAAGCAACTTAAGAAATAAAAAGAGCTCAGATATAGCTCAGTGCTAAAGTTCCCCCTGGGTGCAATCCCTCATACCACCACCACCACCAACAACAACAACACCAAAAATATTTAGAAGTAGAACAGATTGCCAAAAGAAAACAGAAATAATCTGCTGTTTCTTACCTGTTTCTTGCTGCCTGAAATAAACTGAGCTCAGTTTTGAACTTTTAAAAACTCATTTAGGCTGGGTGTGATGGCTTACACCTGTAATCCCAGTGATTCAGAAAGTTTAGGCAGGAGGATCACAAGTTTGAGGTCAGCCTTAGAGAATTAGCAAGGCCCTGAGCAACTTAGTAAGACTCTGTCTGAAAATAAAGCAAAATAAAAGGGGTTGGGAATGTGGCTTAGTGCCAAAGTACCCCTGGGTTTAATCCGTGATATCAAAACAAAACAACAACAAACAAACAAACACAAAAAAACACTACCACAAAAATACCACATAAGTTTTAGTACTTTTTCTGACCCTATGGAAAACTTAGAGCTCTCACAGAGAGCTCCAGTAACAACTGCAAAGCAGAGCAGGCAAATAAACATATTCTTTGTTGAATGTGAAGTAATTAAGAATATGTAATACAAAATTTCTTGCATTTCAGAGAAAGATAGACAGTCTTTTTTATTAAGAGTGTTGTTAAAGAGGTCTTCATACAAGGCAGGATCAGGGATCTATACTAGTGGTGTCCTAAACAGATGGAGAAAGGCCCAGAAAAACTATCTTGGGGCTGCAATTTTTAGAAAGTTGTACATATACAGTTATTATTATAGTTTATGCCTGACTCATAGCATAAACTGAAAAGATTTGAGCTTGCTGGGCACATATATGCATATCTGTAATCACAGCTACTTGGGAGGCTGAGGCAGAGGTATTAAAAGTTCTAGGCCAGCCTTAATAATTTAAAAAGATCCTGTCTCAAAAAAAAGAAAAAAAAAAGTCTGGAAGTGTAGCTAAGTGATAGAACACTTGCCTATCATGACCTAGATTGAACCCAGGGTTCAATCCCCAGTACAGTGCACACACACACACAGAGATTTGATATGAATTAAGGCTTATTACTGAGAAAATGTCAAGAGATGTATTGTTCCATTTTGATACATAATTTGCTACCTTTATCAGAGAAGATACTGGTAGAGTTAACAGGTTCTCTGTATGTTTTTTAGCTTAGCTTTCTTGAAGAGGCCACATCATTCTCTGATCAATGTAATTTCTGAAATTCCTTGGGGAGTTGATGAATGGGAGTTGAATTATTGATTATTTTGTTAGTTTTATCTTGCATTCAGCTTCATATATAGAGTAGGCTTTCTGAGCAAAATTACTAGAAATACAATTCCAATATTAGTGTATTACTAGATTCCAGGTTAGTGAATCCAATTTTTATCCTTCGAAGTGTTTAATTGCATGTTATTGTTACATATATCTCACTATTATATTCATGGGTTTTGTGAACTATTAAAGTAATATTCAGTGATTGAATAAAATTTGGAAAATAGTAAACATAATAAAGGAAAATCAGCCATGTTCCCAATATCAAAAGACAATACCTATATATAGAAAGATTGATAGACATAATTCAAAAAATTGTGTTATAAATAGATAGGACATAAAACTTCAATTAAATTATACAGTAGATAAGTGCACTTTTATATCAAGCTTTTAAAAATTAATATGGTATTATGTCTATTTTTTACATAATATTCTATCTATCATATGGTCAACTCATAAATTATTTAGTCCTCTCTTATTTGGTATTGATATTTTTCTAATTATTTATTATGAATTATGGTTCCTATCTAGAAGTGGAATTATGGAGTTAATTGCTGGGTTCTTTTATGTTTCTTAATAATTAACCAGGAATGAATATACTTTATATTCAACCACAGATATGAAAATTTGTGCTCTATATGTATAATATGAGTTGTAATGCAATCTGGGATAATACAACAAATTAGAATAAAAAACAAATAAATAAAAAAAGAAAAAAAAATTAACCAGCAGCCTAGGACTGTAGAAAGTAAACAAGTATTAGAGTTGCCCAATCTTATATTCAAATACTGGAAAAACTCTATTTCAAGTTTCTGCCTTCGTTAAAAAAAAATCTATGAAATTGAAATGTTGAAATTGTAATTTGGAAGTTTTAAAAAAGGGTATCTATATTTATATTTGGATAGATAAATAAATAAAGATTCATCTTTGTAGAGATGAATACATAAATATATATGTGTGTGTATGTATCTCTCTCTCTCTAGTATATATATATCTCCAAAGTATTAGGTAACCTGCAACATCACATATTCCCAAATGATAAGTATTTATCACTCCAAAAATGTATTTACTGTATAACTGTCATATTTGTCGCAAACATTTTTTACAACATCTGGGTGATGTATTTTCTCAAGTATTAGATTCTCCTTTTGAGTTAAAAAACCTAGCTGTCTAAGCAAACTCAACCTCACAGGAATAGACTTGCACTGGAAAACTGCTTGTTAAGTTTTCCAAAGATGTAAATTAACAGGGAAGCTAAAGCCATAGGTTTTCTTCCACAGTTCTCTTTCATTTAAGTATCTAAATATTTTTAAATTTCATTTTTTCAACTCTGAAACTGAGACACAGATGTTAGAACTCTCCAAAGCTGCAAATGTCTTCAAAAATTTCACATATGTCTTGTGAATCCCAATGCAAGTGTTTTGGCTATGGAGCATCCTGTTCAAGTATGCCTGTTGCCCTTTCCCAGTGGGTTTACAACAATCTGCATTTCAATTGGGCCAAATCCACATAACACTCTTTTGCATTTGTTACCAATTCTAGGAAGCACTGTTTGTTTTCCTCTTCTCCCCCACCCCTTCCTTTCTCTCCTCCTCCTCCTTCCCCTCCCCTTCCTTCTCCTCCTTTTCCTCCTCCTTGGTATTCATTTTTCCCCCACTTGATAGTAGGCTTGGCTAAATAAACAGATAAAGGTGCATACCTTTTTTATTTCTATAGTCTTGGTATTTCCCTTTCACTGTTTCAGCAAATTATTTTTCATTTGATATTTGTGTCTCCATTTCATGAAGATGCTAGAGTGGAGGTCTGATTTCCTAGTAACTCAGTGGGTGTTAACTTTACTTCCTTTTTAGGTCTGGGTTATGCTACATTCACTTTGGAGTGTGAAATTCCATATGATTACAGTATAATTCCATGGTTAATTGCAAGTAAAAACCTCCACTGAACTTAATATTTAAGCAGAATTGCAGTCAAAACCAAAAGAATTATGAAGTATTGTTATAACAGAGTTCCCTGAGGGAGATTAGTACATTTCAGAGAAATTTGGGTTGTGAGTCAGGAAATAATCCCTAATAAATCTTCAAAGAAGGCCACCTCTACTTCCGGAAACTGTATATTTAGTAGGTTACTTATTTAGTCTTTTGTTTTACTTCCTTTTGCATTTGGATAGACAATCTCTTACAAAAAAGAAAAAATAATTATTCTCTTAAAATCTAGTTTTTCTCCCTCAGTGGCTCCCTCTAATGATTTTTCTTCTACCTTGAGCACCATATGCTAACAA
This sequence comes from Marmota marmota marmota, assembly GCF_001458135.2. Lineage (NCBI taxonomy): Eukaryota > Metazoa > Chordata > Mammalia > Rodentia > Sciuridae > Marmota > Marmota marmota. The sequence goes on along the minus strand of NW_026000026.1, from coordinate 63,906,967 downwards.
GATATCTCTTTCAAGGTTTGCTAGATGTGAACACTAAGCTCATATCTTTTCTTTATTCCTGTTTAGCTTTAAATTCTTAGCAGGCATTTTAGTTCATCTTCTACCTCAGAAAGATAATTGAAAAAGTAGTTATGTAAATGACAAATAGGTTTATTTGCAGCTGCATCTTACTGTACTTTGTCAATTTAGTTCAATGTAGAATGGGATTTTATATTGGGAGAAAATGGTACAGTGCTATACTTAAATTTTAAATATTGAAGTAATTTTTCTATATTAGTAAGCAGTCACTTGATTTCCAAAACAGTTTAGACCATATAAGATTTTAATATATAAAACTTCAAATATACAGATGCCAATTTTTGTAAATATTTTATTTTTTTCTTGCTTTAAAAAGTGAACACAAAATAATAATTGAAAAGGCTTTGTTCTCTTTTTCAGCCTCTTAGAAAAGTATAAAAAAAATTCTTAATACAAAAACCAGTCAAGATTTAGTTTCAATGTTGTCTTCAATTGTGAAATTAAAATAACTTCTAGTGTTCATAAGATCTGATTTTATTATACCCTTTTCAATGGACATCTGTCATAAAATGTTCTATAGCGTACCACTCAATGCCATGTAGTATCATAAAGCAAAAAAGAAAAAAAAATCCAGACAGAATAAAAGATGGCTACTTGGTGATTTTCTCCTGTAATTCAGATTTCTGAAAATATCTAAATAAAATGAGATACAAAAGAAGATGCATCAATATTGAATTCAGAAAAATGCAAGTTCAGTTTTACTCTTTGTCTCAGATTAAATATCATCATATATAGAATCACACTATGTCTACTTGGAGAATTTGAGAGATTACTTAAGTTTAACATTTAATTTCATAAATGACAAAATTGACAGCCTGTGTTTTAAGTGACCAGACAGTTAGAGAGCAAGCTTTTCCCTATACCTTGCTGCCCCCTCCATGACTAAGTATCCCCTCAGTTATTTTGACTTTGATAAATAGATTTCACCACATGTTGTTAGTTGGCCAGAAGAGAACCATGGGCCATTTCATCAGCAGTTCAAGAAACTCATGAGCTGGGAGTAGAGCTCCTTGGTAGAGCTCTTGCTGAGGATGCACATGACCTTGGGTTCAATCCCTAGCACTGCAAGAGTCCAAGAACTCACCATCATTTCTGATCTGACTGCATGCCTTTTTTAGAAAAACTGTCCATTTGCTATCTCCCCCTTACTGGACTCTGCAAGCTGTTAAACTTATTAATTAGTCAGTAATTCACTCAACAAACAATTTGAGGGAGATATAGTATGTACTTGCAGTGAAAGAGGGAAAAGATGTGCAAAAGCTAGATTGAATAATAATCAGAGTAAAATTAGAGTTAATTGAACTTTAACACTGTAGAAAGAAATTTGATTCAACTGAATAAATGAAAAATAAATGTGGAGGAAAAGTGACTTGACTGTGCCGCAGTCTGGCTGGGCACAAATCACAAGCCACTGAAGCAGGGACAAACTTTATTTCTGAACTCCACCAGCACACTCCACACACGCTCCTCGGGATCTCTCCCGAACCACGTGGCTCCTCCAGAAACCAACAACCGGAAATCCCTCTTCTGGAAATCCCTCCTCCCGCACTTCCCCAACCAATGGGAATTCTCCGGGAATCCCCACGAGAACTCCAAAGTAGCAGGCCGAGGCGGACAGTAAAGGTCTAATATACAGTAAAGGTCTAATATACAACCGAATCAATCCAGCATCATCTTAATGGCTTGCCTCTCAACCAATACTATTGGCAAAATGCCAGGGCCATTCTGACTCCGCTGTGGCTCTCAGCATGACTGCTCTTAAAAATAAAGAAGACATTGAAAATGGAATGTAAACATGCGTGCTAAGTGGGAACAGAAAAATGCATCAAAAAATATGGGGAGGTCCAAACAAAGGGAACAGAAAATGGCAAGGAATGAGGTTTAGCGGAGATTCTTCATGGAGTATTATGAGAAAGATCCTTGTCTCATTGAACATTTAAATATGCAACTTTCTGCCACCTATAGGGAAAGTAATTTGGCTTCTTTATCAATGTTGAGAAACATTGATTTATTTGAAGTTTTGACTATTTGCTTCAGTGGCTCCAACAATCATAGTTCATGTTTTCCATAAATTCTCCAGAAGCCTGTATATTGCATGTATAGAACAGCCATCCACTTGGATGACATGAATCGAGGCATAATGAAAGAATCCTTGGCTATACAATAACTTAAGGCTATCTATCTATGGGACTATAACCCTTACTGCTAAAAGCAATGCTGGAAATAGGCATGTTTTAGGTGAAGCAAAAGGAAAGCTGTAATTTTGCTCACAATCACATAACATTGGTAATACTATGTTCTTAGTTTTGAATTAAAAGATTGTTTCTATAAAATTCTCCTACATGACATTATAAAATCCAATGTTTTCTGAGGAAAAAAATACTCATTTTAGAAACACACATCACAACACACACACACTTTTCTTTCTTCCTCTATTTTCTGAGAGGCAGGTCACAGAATTTGATTAATCGTGCTTTGTGATTCACAGTTTAGTGGAATCTAGGTGCATATGTGGATCCTTTTTGTTTTATTTATGTTTAAATATTGTTGGTAATAAAATTAACACATGTTATGTATCATTCAACCCAAGAATTTGAGTATTTCTAAACATTTACATTTACCTATATGCATCTCCCATATCATTTCCTTGGCCTCTCAACCTAGAAGTGACATATATCTCTCAAAGTTAAAGCTTACTGTTTTGTTTTTATTTTAACATCACCCCCAACACAGAGACACATATAAATGCTTAACAAATATATTGTGCAGTTTTACTGCTTTTAAAAGTATATTAAAATGGATATTATTTTATATTAACAACTTAATGTAGGATTGTTTTATCTATTAACTATAATTTGAAATGAGGAAATAAAGCCCAAGGGAATAATGAGAAACCCATTTAACAAACATTTGTGGAACAGTATTTTTGGGTTCTGGGTATACAAAGAAGATACAACTTCTTCTTTGAGGACTTTGTGACTTTTAAGAAATGAATATTGACAGATAATTGCAAAAAATATGAAATTTAGTGTAAGAAACAATGTTTGTAAACCAGCACGGGTTTGTGGGAGAGGTGGCAAATTTCTTAAGCCCTTTAGGTTGTTTGAATATTATTGTAATAGGAGACATTTTGGGTCCACGTAGACATCTGTATAATGCTATTGAGTTGAAGAACAATAGATATCCAGACATCAAGAAATTAGGATGGAACAAGTTAAAGCAGAAGGAAGGCAGGCTGATAGATAAGTAGGAGTGCTGATGGATTACTGGAGAGAATTACAATGAACTGCAGAAGTTATTGTTAATATTATCTGCATGTTAGATACTACAGATTCAATAGATTTGTTACATTTAGAAAGAGAAAAAAAAACAAAACAAGTAATTGCCTGGGATTAGATAGATTGCTATATTGTATAACTGAATAGATTATGGTGCTCCTATAGGGGGAGATAAGAGAAAGAAAACATTTTTTTTTCTATGTCTAACATTATTTATCTCATCTAATTACAAAAGCAATATATTTTCAGTAAGGAATTTTTCAACAGTTGTGCAGCAAGACAACATAGCCATACTTGGGCAATTTTAGTATATACAAACTTCATAACCTGTGAATGTGTGTGTGTGTGTGTGTGTGTGTGTGTGTGTGAGAGAGAGAGAGAGAGAGAGAGAGAGAGAGAGAATTACCTCAAAAAACTCCTCTTAGTGGGATATTCAAGGATGTTCACTAGTGCATTATTTGTGGTGGAAGAGGGCAGAGTTGGAAACAATTTCAAAATCCACAATTGAATCAATAAACAAGTTGTTTATACAATGAAAATGTAAGCAACAAATAAAGGTAGTGCTTTTTTTTGTTACACGACTCCCATGTTCCATGCTGGCATTCTTTATTCTTATCACAAAACTGGCCAGATGTGACTGAATTGTCTAATCCATGACTTTCGCTCATGTGGAGTCACTGTGCTCCAAAATCTCATTACTGCAAAGTTTCCCTGCTATTTGATGTTAGGCATAGCATGGATGTAATTTGTCTGGAAGCTTCAATGACTACTATAGTAGGTCTTGGCCTCACACTCATACCCTTTTATTATAACCCAAACAGTTCACATGCAACAATCTGCCTTTTTTTCTGAGCCCCACATCAGTTGCCTGGTGTCTGGTTCTCATAAAATTATCCTGACATTCACAAAGCAAATGTCCTTTGAGTTTTGACTGCAGGGTGAGGTGACCCACCAGATGTAGTATTCTGGTATGGTTTGAAGGAAGCAGACAATGTTTACATTAACCTTTTCAGACCCTTTCCCTTGTAAGGTTAGTAGCATAGTGGTTAAATAAAGATGCTTAGTCATCCAGAATCCTATAAGCACTTGACACCATGTCAAGTAATCTACTCTGTCCCATATGATTTGGCAATCCTGAGCATGGCAGAGGAGCAGCTTGGTAATAAGAACCCACTGCTATTTAAGTACGTATCTATGTAAGGACATTACTCTAATTTCTCTTCCCTTTGGTAATATGCTTTTACCAAACCTCATTAGGAGAAGACTGGCTGCTAATAGGAGTGGGATGAAAATTTCATCCTGATTTTATGAATTTCTGGATTGCAAATAAATTCCTCAATTATTTTATTTACTTTTGGGATTATGGTCTAGTAGACAGCATTAGAGTCATGGCAGACTACTAAGCAATGTCCCTTCCGATTGCTGAACAGTTCACTAAAGACATTGTCTATTAATAGAACTCTCTTTTTAGCCTGCTTTATGTTTTACTGTATGTGAAAAAAAAACACATTAAAATCTGTCAATACCAGTAGCTTATTCTGAGAAGCTATGAAGATACTTATAGAAAATTATTCCATTCAAGCCTTATTAGCATTTATTTATCTAAAGAGTAAAACTGTAAACAACTGCCTTTTCTGGTTAAGCTCCTGACTACTCTTAAAATAGCATGTGGTTTCTTTAAAACCTGATACTTTTCTCCTTCTTTCTCTTCTAATTTATTTAAAAAAAAGAATATGGTGGCTATTCATAGATTTAAATGTTCCAATAGCTTCAAGGCAACACAAATATGATTTTACAAATGTGAAATCTGTCATGATGTTTGTGTAATGAATGTAAAAGCATTGTGACAATTTTCCTGTGGAAGCCCTCATGACAGCTAAAAAGTAATAATTCCTATTAATAAGTGATTTAATGTGTCCCAACATGCGTCCGGGGCTACAACTATTACGTCAATAAACAGAGCTAATCAGTGTAATGTGCTTGCTGTAGGCAGAGACTTGCAGTGCATACAAATGTAAAGATAGTAAGCAGCTCAGTCTTATCTCTCCTGTTATGGGTTTTCCTCAGTGGTGACACGTTGAGACACCCCTATGTGAATTCTCTTACATTTGTACCTGTCCAAAATGTCTGTTCTCAAGTTTACTCTTATCAGTGGACTATTCTGGAGTCATTTTTATTCCACCCTAATCTTCCTTGTGTATCTCACTGCCTCCGCAGTGCCTTGCTTTGATTAGGGTGTGTACTCTACCATTCCTGACAGGAAGACTGAGGATGTGGGCAAGAAGGAGAATGGAGTAGGGGAGGAGGAACAGTGTGGGGAATTGTAATAGATTTTCTATGTCCTGTTCTTGGTTAGAAAGGAAATGTCCACAAGTTACTGTGATTAAAAGATTTTTCTTCTCTCCAGCTTGTATTTAGAAACATAACCATGTTGAATATGCATGTGTATGCATGTGTGTTTTGTATGTGTATCTATAGTCACCAACATATTGTTTGCCAATCTGATCATCAAAAATATTGAGGATATAATATTGGCATTAAATATGAATGAGAAGACTAAATAAGTATAAACTCTGATAATTTAAGGAACTCTAGACTCTTTGGGGGATTGATGAGAATGATTAAATATAACTCCAATTTATTCAATATTTCCACTGTGTCACTTCTTTTATAGATTCTTTTACAAATCAGTCCTCACAATACTCCTGTGAGAAAAGTAATGTTGCATCTATTTTATAGATAGCTGAAGCCCAGAAACATGGAACTCCATCTTCTCTCAACTGTATTTTTGCCACCTCTAACCCATCCTCCTCCAACCAACAGAAGAAAGTCTCCATTGATAGAGATAGGAGACAAGGCATGTGTAGCAAATAATTTTCATCTGGTGGGAGATTGACCACATCAACAAGTTACCTTTGTAGGTATTCTATGCTGAAAAATCAGAGGCATTTGAAGTGTCCTCCAGCAGCACTCTCTAAGTCTAGACACCTCTTCAGGACTTTGCCCTTATGTGATTGAAGACCAGAGTCCTAGGGCAGGACTGGTGGGATGAGGAAGGGAATTCAAACAGAGAAGGAACCCTGGAGTGTCTATTAGGTAGGAGCTCTGTATGACTGTGTTGAGATTTAGGGGGATGGATGAAGAACTCTTTAGTAATATCCTTTGGCTTCCAGATGAATTTGTAATTCTCTCAGAGTAAAATTATTTTCATTCTAAATACAGATTTTTCCTGCAAGCCTTTCCAGATGTTACCAGCATAAATTAAGTGTTACAGAAGGAAGAGAAGCAAGATAAGGGCAATCCCATTGCTGTGGTCAACTTCTGATTTAGATTTAGGTCTGTCTGACTCCAAAATGTATGGCTTTAAAGCCAGGTAACATATTCAAAGAATACCCAAAGGACAACTTGTGTTTCTGTTGATATTTGCTATTATAGAAGGTATGTATTTCCTGGCATATTATAAATAAAGTCATATTCCTGAAAAATCAGATAGTCTCATTCATGCCAGAAAGGCACTTTTAACTCTCAGTTTTCTAAAATTCATTGTGATTAATTTAATCAGAAGATATCTAAATTAGATCTGGTCTAAGAACTGAATGAGTAAATGTCATGGCAGATGAAATAATTTGTTGTTAAGTTTGTTTATAAGTGACAGCATCTTAAAAATATAATATTCTCAATATTAAATGTACATATATATCAATTTATGTGAATACATTAAGTTGAATATAATATCAATCTATATGAATAGATGTATTGATAGGATGGAGATGTAAATATAAAGGAAATACAATTGGATCTATTGGCAAGAAGGAGAATCTCATGATTCTTCCTACATAAAAGGTACAGCTATTTGTACTCCATCTATGTGGTTAAACATATAATCTTTTTCACTTAAGATGAATTAAAAAGGACATATTTTTCAACTTGACTGTATGTTTACTTTGGTAGTGATTGTTGGAACCAGGGTCATCTTATGTAGACCTATCCTGAGAAGGTGTTGCAACTTTTCCCCATTTCTAGTTTTTCACTATATGCTTCTACCTTTCCACAAAAATCAAAACTTTTACTACACTGCAACTTTATTCTCATTTTCACTAATGCTGAACAAAAAGTACAGCTAGCATATGCAAAGAACCCTGAGAACATAAGTTAAGATTCAGAGTCCTCATTTAGCTTAACTGATAAATTGTGCTTCACCATTTTAAAATTATATCATCTCCTAATCTTTTTCACAATGTCATGTGAGAGTAAGTGCTCAATAAATACAGCATTATTTTGAAACCAGAGGTGTGAACTCCCAAATAAATAAGTTGTGTCAAGAGAACCAAATGGCTCAGGTTTCAGTGGCAAATCCAACTAAACGGGCAGAGCCCAATCTGTGATGGTCTGGAATACTTAATAGTATGGATTTCAGAACAGTTCAATCTTAGTAATTTCGGCAAAACTAAGTCATGATTCAATTCTATAAGTGTATCCGAATGAATAACGTCAGCTTTGAGACAAGATGCATCTGAAATACAGACATGCATCTGTGAAATAGGAGGCATTCACTAACAGGACACCAGAAAGGAATCTGGGAGAGTTTTGTAATGCATGCTTAGAAATGAAGATGGTAATAATGAAGATTATATAACATCTTCATGGAGAAGTAGGGAGAAATGGAAGGAGAGAGCATTTATTAATTTGAAATTATGGTGGTAGCTTTTAGAAGACTTGAGCTGAATATCTCTATTCTTGTGAAGAATGGGAATGAGAGAAACTTGAAGAGGCTACTTCTCTCTCCATGTATGGGTGAGTGCAGCAATTCATCTCTGTCCATGTAGAATTTTTTTTTAATTTAGTAGATTTATTTATTTAGATTTTTTATTTGTTCTTTTTAGATATATATGATGAAATACGTTCTACTCACATTCAGTCTTTTCCATAAGTGTTTTTGTTCTGTTTTAGAATACAGATGACCAAAATGAGCTCTATTCAGGAAATAAAAGTGTTAATGAGTATGTATGTGAGAAATGATTTCCTACTTGGCTTGATAGTACAGCTCTAGGAGTAAGTGGTAAATTAGAAAATGCCTATACTATATTTTATTCAAAGCAGTCTTTTGAAACAGGTCATGGCAGCTGTGCATACACACACACACACACACACACACACACGCATGCACGCACACACACCACACATGCGTGTGAGGGTGATGCTTTCTTCTTTTCCCCAATTGTCTTGTTATTGATATTTGCAGACGTTATTTTTGTTACTGTGGTTACAGCTCTAATTAACTTTCTATTGCTGTAAGTGACCTTGTTTAATTGTATTAGTTTAAGTATTTAAGGCACACACATATTCCCTAAGTATGCTAAGATTACAATACCAGGGCACTAACAAGTAAGTATTTAATACTAGCCAAGATACAAGTAAAGGTACTGTGTTTAAATTGGGCTGATTGAGAAGCAAAGATCACTTTAAAGCTGCAGTATGAACTGTGTGACTAGTAATACAATTATCCTTTCAAGAACTCATCATAGTTTTATGATTATTCATAATTCATATACTGGCCATATAATATCACTTTTAATGCCAGAAGCAGATATTAACATAATTTATGCAAGATATAAAAATTAGAGATTTATTATAAAATATTATCATTATTCTAATGTAATGCTTCACCTTTTGTTTAGAAAATTTTGAATTCGTTTTCTGCTATTGAGGTACATTGAATACATTATCTTGCATAATTCTCTAGCTAGTAAAATCTAAAATGAATAACATCATTTATTTTCTTATTTAGAATGCAGGCCCCTTTATGGCAGGCACTACATTTTAGTCTATCATAATTCCTTAAAGAAATTCATTGCTCAAATGTTTTTACTGAGTTGAATATTTATTTGTTATGTACAAATCAGAAAAAAAGACATTCCTAATTCCACAAGCATAATTATCATCAAGGTCATTTGCAAAAGGTATATGAGAATTAATATATTGCACTTGTTATATGTGGCTTAACAACATTTCTATCAACAATTTTGTACCGTAATTTTGCTAATCTTGAAAAATACATATTCAAATTACCAATTGATTGACACTGAAATTTAAACACAGTATCTTGCACTGAATGCAAAGGGGAATGTTTAGGTTCAACAATGTTGCTCTTGTTTAAGCAACATTGCTTGATTAGCTGGTAAAAATATTAGTTATGCTAGATTAAAAGAATTGAAGCTGTTTTGGTAATTAAGAGCTTTAATTAGTAAGATTTATTCAGCTCTAGGTTATAGATATCTTAGTTTCAAGTAGTTATACATGTTTAATGTCAAATATTTTAAAATTTTGTATGTCATTAATATATGTGCTTAATATGACCTCCAAGCCTTTGGGTTTCTAGATAGACTTGTAAATAATCATCTAATAATATTGTCGTAACAACAATGAATAGAAAAACTAGAAAGAGTAAAATCTAAATTCTTCAGGGTTGTGATCTCTTTTTTGTGTTTGTCTTTGTCAAGCGATGTAAATGGACAATTTTTTTTTAGAGAGAGAGAGAGAGAGAATTTTTAAATATTTATTATTATTTTTTTAATTTTTGGCGGGCACATCATCTTTGTATGTGGTGCTGAGGATCAAACCCGGGCCGCACGCATGCCAGGCGAGCGCGCTACCGCTTGAGCCACATCCCCAGCCCGTAAATGGACAATTTATGAAGCTAAATATGATTTTCTTTTCAGAACATTCATTTTGGGAAAATATTTTTTCTGTTCTTCTGTCTTCCAGAGTAGTGAAGTTGTTGACCATACTTCTGAGAATGTGTGAGTCTCTTGCTCTCATGTTGTATCCAATTCTATTTGAACGTATTTCCTTCATAGGGAACAGAACCCAATGTACCATCTCAAAACCTTTCTTGATAGCAATGTTTATGAAGATTCTGGGAAGTCAATCATTTTTCCTCACAGTTAAATTCCTCATTCACTTTCTATATGAGATATTCATAAAGAAATGGGATATAGAAAGATATAAAACAGACAATACCAATATTAATTTCTACAGGTTTTTAGTTGGCCTTGTGCCAAATAACAAAGCTTTTTTTGAAACCATTTAGGTGGAATTTTAGAATGTACTATTTTGAAATTCAAGTAATAAAATTAGGTTATTATCTACTCTATTTTAGGTGAAATGATCTAATTTTTTCATAAAGATAGAAATGATCTTTCCAGGCACCTAGCATTAAATTGGTTTTAATTCAACAAGTTTAAGGACATCTAGCCTAAAGTAATCCCTTTCTAATAAAATTCTGGAAGCGTGTGCCTTGGGCCTAAGGGAAAAAACTAGCCCAGAAGTATTCAGAGGGTGTCCATACTGGTAATGTGAAACAGAGGGTTTCCTCAGTTGTGTGACCTTGTCCCTTACATTAATCTCTCTGGGGCATCTTTTCCTTCATCTGTGAAATGAAGGGTTGAACTAGATGATTTTGAAGTCACTTCCAACATTCATGATGTGTACTCCCTTTTGTGGATTTTCATTTACAGAGACTGACTGAGGTTGTTCTCAGGAGACAGGTAATTCCACACAGATTAGACCTCAAAATGTGCTCTCTTCACCTCCACATCATTTCCTGCAGACCCCTGAGGAAAACTAACTGACGCCTAAAATTAGTTTTTAAGTATTTCAACCAATGCACTTTTACTGCTGGCATAGTGATAGTTAATTGTAGTTTATGAAGGACAATTTGTTTTACTACCCATAACTGAATCCTGACTCACACATAAATTGCTTTTGAATACACTTTAGTTAAAATTTCCTCAGAGAAGCATCTTGTACAAGTTATTAAAAGTCAATACCATGACCCAGAAGAGCCAATCAACCTTCCAGGATGATTTTCTTAAACCCTATGCTTACTGTTAGAAAAAAATAAAAGTGAATCAATTAGAATTAGATAAGTTTAGGTTCAGTAAGGCTGATAAAATGATGCATCGAGTTTAAGAGGAAAAATAAAAGAAAAAAGCAAGAATATCTGTTGTGTCTTAAGGCATTTAACCTTATGCACAACACAATTTGATGTAACATATTTCAATTAGCTTATGTATCATATATTACATATGTATACGTTGGTTTTATGGTGTTCAACAAATAAAAACAAATGTTTAAATTTGGGCTGGGGTTGTGGCTCAGTGGTAGAGCGCTGTCTAGCACATGTGAGGCACTGGGTTCAATCCTCAATACTGCATAAAAATAAATAAATAAAGGTATAGAAAAATGTTTGAGTTCTTAGGAACAAATATGGACATTTCAAAGTCGTAATGCTTAAATTCATTTATATTCAATATTTTGTGACCGCTGAGGAAAAGATAATAAGCAACACATTTTTATTTGTGGATGGTACTAACTTGGATGATGTTGCATACACAGGGGAGAAGAGGGAAATAATTTTAATAAAGAACCTAGAGGCATTAGAAGTATGGTAAGGAAATGATAAAACCAAGATTTAAGCTGTAAAAATGCAAATCATTACACAAGGGGAGGAAATAACCTAATGCAGCTACTCAGAGGGTGAGAAAGACCCAAGAAAACAGTTAGAGGCAAAATAAATCTCTGGGTGATAGTGCAGAGCAAATGAGATATGAACCTGCAATAATAATGGGCAGAAAAATATTCCCTTGCGCTTTTGAACCACAAAGAGGCATTGTGGCATAGGAAGATGAAGAGCATGGCACCTAAACTTTGGATTCAGTTTCTGTTGCATAACAGCAACAACAACAAAGGCATGAATGCACAGTTGGACACACTGCTGTGCAGGGATCCAATTGCTAGGAAGCTGCCACAATAGAGTGAATTTCTGTTACATGTCTATTTGGTGGACTCCCTCTGAGTTAATACAGTGCCAACAGCTAGAGCAGGATATAGTGACTGCCTGTATGAGCAATGTCTAAATTCCAGGAATTAAAGAGAAATTCCACACACATTGTATGTGAGACTTATCAAACACAAGTCAGCCTTCAAAGTGCCCAGGCTACAAAGACAAGCAATTCTAACACACTAAGGAAAATTTTAAAAACCATGGAAGCAAGTTGTTATTGAGTTTTTAAGCATTATAGCATAATCACTGAGTTTTTATTTAACTATTTACTTAATATGTAGTAGACTTTTTATATCCATTTTACAGATGAGAAAAAATGAGGCACCACAAAAAATTAATGCACTTTCCTAATTTTCCTCAGGATATAAATTGTAAAGCAGGAAATTAAACACCACGTATGCCTAATGCCAAAGTCCATGATTTTCTCATTATTGAACTTCTTCATTGATTCTGTTACTGACCCAGTGGTCATCAATCCTGTAAAGAAACCTCATGTCTCCTTATCTGCTTGCAGACTTTCTTGGAGTTTCTAGATAGAAAGCCTTTGACCAGCTTTTCACTAGCTTTATTAGCTTCTGTTCAGCACATGATAGGAAGAATATCTGGAATTAATTTCAAGTTCATATATATAATTTTAAAACTATGGGAATGATAGCTAATCTATGTAAAGGCATGAGGCTATTGTACAAGAATTATATGTATCTTGCTTCTAAATGTTAAACCCAGTGATCACAGTCTCATCACATATTTAATCACTAGTGAAATATGCCTTGCAAATATTGCTTACATTCATTAGGCATATATGAAAAAACCCACAAAGCTTTTAAAAATTATTTTTATTACACTTTCTCAGGTGTTATTATATTCTAGCACATAATTTGGTATTTGGATATATTTATTTAGATAGGGATGATAAGATTGTTTGAGATGAAAAGGCATGTAGAGAATGGAATGATATTTGTCACTTATCTTGGTCAAAAGCACAGTCAGATACCTTCATAGGCAGAAAGACTATTAACCATGATCTGAAGTGAGAAACATTGTACAGATTTTTTTAGAGATTAGTTTTAACAAGGGAGGGTAAAAATAAAAAATATGTAAACTATATATGCTATGTTTACATAAATACATATATAAATGTAAATATATAATGTATAATATGTAAATTATGTATATGAAGTATAAAATTTTTCACAATGATTTGTGCACGTTGTAGACTTTACACCCTTCTTCATTTGTTCTATCTGCTGACTGATAACACCTCAGAAGATCATTAAGGTGACTTAATTTTCTTCATAGACACAACCAGTATGATGCCACTTTAAATAAGCTAAGCCAAACCTTTGCCTAAAGTAATAAATATAATTATAATTTAGGTCATTGAGACCATAAACCATAATTGAAAACTAGCCTATGCAAAAGTGATTTCTCTAAACTCTATTTGGCATTACCTTGCCTTCAGTAAAAGGAAGAGAAAATGTCAAACATATTTATGCCTTGAAAGTGATTTTTGAAGAATCAGGGAGAAATTTTGAGCTTTGATATAGCAAACTTTTTAAAATAATATTTTTTATGAAAAATAACAATGTTGGGGGTCTGAACCAATGGCATGATTTCATAATTTCTGATTTCTGGTTTTAGAGAAGAGATATTTAGAAATTATTGTCATATGATAAGGGTAAGCCTGTTGAATGACTCATGTTGCTTTTTATGATGATTTTTTAAGAACATATTTAATTCAAGGCTGTTCCTAAGGAAGCAGCTGAAGTTGGAGCCAAGCAACAGTAAAGCTTGGGTCCCAGAGGTATCCCTAGCATTACACCCATCACCAGCAAATCCATTGAAAAGGAAGTCAGCTGGAAAATCGGAGTATTGTATCTTGTTAACAAGATTGACAGACAGAGGGGGGCAGGCATTCTTTTTTCTTTGTCCATTGAATTCCAATATCCAGGCTTTGCTGTGTGAGCTTGCAGTTCTTCAGTATACAATTAAATCAACCTATGTATAAACTATAAGAAAACATGGTAATGTTATTCCTTAGATTTCATATATCTGGGCTATTAAACACATATAGGATGATCAAACATGTGAAACAGTTACACATAGTGATAGATGACACCAAGTGAGAAAAGACTGAAATCATGCATCAGAACTGAGGCAAAGTCAAAGTGGTGTAAGCTTAGGATGATTTTATATAGATGTGGAAATTAAATTCTGCAAGTCTCTGTTATTTAAGTTAACACATTTACTAGAGTGTCATGGCAAGGCTGTGACCAAAATTAGTAGTTGACCTCCCAAGTTGAGGTGAACAAATTTGAGGAGTAAAAGAACTAGGCAAAGCTTGGCAAATATGTAAGGAAAGTGGCACTTTGTGCTTAACCAACCTCACATACCGGATCTCCTCCTACCCAATTCTATTGCAGCAAATTGTATAGGAGTCAGTGGGCAGATATGTCTGGAAAGGTGCCAAAGTGTTTATGTGCTGAGAAAAAAGTGCAAAAAGAGCAGAAGGATTATCTTGGATGTGAATTTTGAAGTGTTAAGACAGTCTGAGGCTGGTGAAAATCTAAACTGAAACACTGAATCTTTACAAATTATTAACTCTATATATCATATGCAAAAATTGGAAGTGATGAGGTAAAGTTTCTGCAGTCACCCTGGGCCAAATTTTTTGCAATCTATTGAAAAAAACACAACAATATAAATTGGTTAAATATTATTAAAATTAATGAAAGATGCATTTTGGTGTAGTAATATTAATGCAGTGGTTACATAGATTTTTAAGCTGAGGTCTCAACACTGGAGGCACATTAGCAATACAGGTGTTTTGTGTGTGTGTGTATAAATACATGCACATGTGTGATATTTTTGTTGTTATAATTTCATTTTAAGAATACCTTACTCCTTGTGATTCAGAATTTTTAGTTATAGAAAGCTGTTGAGGCATATGACATATATATATACTGATACCTGACAAAGTTTTATCATGGCAATTTAGACGTTGATTATAGAAGACAGAAGGAAGCCCATAACTTTCAGAGTGAAATTGATTTAAGTTATCATTCTAGACATTGTAGTTGATAAGTTACTCAGTCTTAGTTTCTTTGGTATTAAAATTAGGATGTTAATAGACTCTACTTAATAGGATGGTTATAAGGATGAAAGGAGAAAAAATATACAAAACACAACCACTATCTCTTGCAATAGGCATTAAATAATCATTTACTGAATGAATGGACTACTAATTGGTAAATATTTTTAAATAAGGGCCATTTTAAACTACTGTTTGATAGCTCATGAGAACTTCTTACTCTTATTCAACTGTTACTCAGTACCCATTAATCAACCTTACCCCTTCCTGCCCACATTCCCAAATTCATTACTCTCTGCTAACCACCATTCTACTGACAACTACTGCGAGATCAGTGTTTTGAGATTTCACATATGAATAAGTTCATGTGGAACTTGTCTTTCTGTGTGTGGCTGATTTCACTTAAAATAATGATCTCCAGTTCCATCTATGTTGTCATAAATGACTGAATTTCATTCTTTATTCTGACGAAATAGTATTCCATTGTGATACATACACCACAGTTTCTTTATCCATTCACTACTTCATACTCACATTGACTCCATCTCTTAGCTATTCTGAATAACACTGCAATGAATATAGGAAGGTAGATGTTTCTTCAGCAGGCTAATTTCACTTCCTTTGAGTATATACCTAATAGTGGAATTGCTAATCAGATGGTAGCTCTATTTTTAAGTTTTTGAGAAACTCCCATAATATTCTCTGTACTGGTTATACTAATTTATGTTGCCATTAATACTATGCAAGGTTTCTCTTTTCTCTCACCAGTACTTGTAATTCTGTGTTTTTTGATAATAACCATTCTTACCAGAGTGAGATTCTAAAATAATTTTGATTTCAATTTGCATTCCTCCTGATGTCAGACATTTTTTTTTCTTATATATCTCTTGGCCATTTGGATGTCTCCTTTAGATAAATGTCTATTTACATCTATTGTCCTTCTTTTATCTATAAGATGACTGTTTTTTTTTTAATATTAAGCTGTTTGAGATTGTTCTATCTTCTGGATATTAACCCCTTGTCATAGTAAGTTTTTTCTCCTGATTATTGGTAATTTTTTTGTTCTTTATTCTGTTCCATTCGTCTGCATGTCTGTTTTTATGCAAATACCAACTTTTTAAAAAAAACAAAACATTTTTTAGTTGTCAATGGGCCTTTATTTTGCATATTTGTATGTGGTGCTGAGGATCAAACCCAGTACCTCATACATGCTAGGCAACCATTCTACCACTGAGCTACAACCCCAGCCCCCAAATATCAACTATTTGATGACCGTAGTTTTGGAATATATTTTGAAGACAGTTATTTGTAATGTTTCCTGCTTTGTCCTTTTTTCTTAAGACTGCTTTGTCTATTAAGGATTTTTCTTGTTCTATATAAATTTCAATTTTTTTTCTAGTTCTGTAAGGATTGTGATTGGTATTTTGCTAGGGACTGCATGGACTCTGTAGACTGCTTTGGATAATATGAACATTTTAACAATATGATTTTTCCATTCCATGAACACTAGGATTTCCATATTTTAGCATCTTCTTCAATTTCTTTCATCCATGTTTTATAGTTTTCATTTTAAAGATCTTTTGCCCCTTTAGTTAAGTTTATTTCTAGGTAAAATTTTTTTGTGACTTATTTAAGTGGGATTACTTTCTTGATTTTTTTAAAAGTACCAATGCTTAATTGTTAAACAGAAATTAATGAAAAACAAAAACTGCAGCATCAATCTTTTGTAGCAAAATATTGAATTATTCACTTATATCTTAAAATTAAAATACTAAAAATTATTCATAATAAGCTTTTTAAAAATCTATAAATAAGTGATAAATGATCCCTCATGATCTTTGAGCCATTATGCCTCTTCAATTGTTGTTACTCAATATAAAAGTGAAAAGTGGTATCTAGGTAGGTAACTCTTCTAATGAGCTATATTGGGCCAATTTGTCTGTAAGTTATAGACCTTTTTAAATGATTCTTCTTCCTGAAAATCACATGTTATACACAAAATCCAATCCCTTTTTTTCTTCCAAAATCCATTTATTCATTCAGGGGATGGTCTGAAAAGACAGTGTGCTATAATTTTTTATAAACATATGAAACACTTCAAAAATGAGGTGTTTGCAGATAATGGCATATGAAGTTTGAGATATATTTATAAGCTTCAAATGATGATCCAAATTCCTACCTATAATTTGCTTTCTTGCTCAGTGATTAAAATAGTTATGTCAGAATTTCTTATTACAACATGTCTGTATTTCTTCTGTTATATGACACTGTTAAGTATTTTCAGTGCAAAAAATGTGCAATTTATATTTAAATTTAGAATTGGTTCTTCATCAGTGGAATTACTCTTTGTTCCATGCAATGTTATGCCATCAATAAAATTTGGAAAAATCCCAAACTAATACCATATGTACTTAAAAATTTTGGTCTAGTGTAATAAAACTGAGACCAATTTGGAAGGCGATATTGGAATAAATTCACAGCTTCCCGTTTTGAGAGAGTATGTTATATGGAGAAAATAATTGGAGAAAATTGTGATTAAACCATCTTTAAAACAGAAACCAATTTAGCAAAAATCAATGGAACCAGAGATGTGTCATGATGAGTGTGGAACATTTTTTACCCCACCTCAGAGTGAAGGTTTCATGAGGAAAACTTGTGCAGCAACCATTAAAATCAATGGTTGCAAGTAGCAAGTGGGTCTTCACATCCTCAACAAAGTCTGAGAACTATAGAAGTTACCATTCACTCATTATCTCATTGAATTACTGAAATGATCCAAAAAAAATTTCACCACCCAGTGGCACAATTTACACTGCCAATCTACTGAGACACCTATAAATTTGCAACTTATTCAGAGAGAAACCACATGGGAACAATATTTCTTAAATAAGCCCATGTCTTTCTTTTCTTCCCTTAAACCTCAAAATGTTGTAACTAACTGATATGAAGAATCAATATTTAATATCTAATCTTATGCTCTAAACAAAATATTTAAAAAATGTTTAGATAAACAATAAGAGATGCCAAGCAGAATCTACCTTTCCTGTTGAAGAGAAAATAAGAAAGAATGTATTGAAAGATAAACAAGCAAGCATAACAGGAACAACAACATTCAGACAAATGCGATTTATGGAGTTTGCATTCCAAAAGTGATAAAATAATGATATCTTCAAAAGACAGATGATTAACATGCATTGGAATAAAACTGATTTCAGGGTACAGAGGAACACTTCGATGTATTTCACTCTGAAGGTAATTAAGCTAAATATAGAATTACAGATGGGATGAGACAATATCAAGAGACTCTATAGATATATGAAATGCAATTGAGAAAAAATAGCATTACAATGCTTAAAACAACAGCAGAAAGAATAACAGAAATCAATGGAGCAAAGACTTGAGAAAATTATGGTTAGAATAGTATACACATTAACACATATAAAAATTACTGCATGACTTAAGTCTAAGAATTTAAGCATTGACACACAGGACTGAGGGTATAGCTCAGTTGCAGAGTACTTGATTCATATGCAGAAGGCCCTGATTTTGATCCACAACACCACCACAACAAACAAACAAACAAACAAACAAATAACTTAAAAGAAAGAAAAAGGAGTCATGATCAAGGTAACTAGTATTTATGAACAAAAGAATAGAAAAACATAAATAAGAAGGTGAAATAACACATCTTTATTTTTGAAAACAGTGCATTATAAATTTTCAGAATGGAATATAAAGTATATGGCAGGAAAATACAATAAAAATTATCAAAACTTTCTACTTGTAATAGTAACAAAAGGCATAACATGTTTTTAATAAATTATATTAAATATGAAATGAAGGTTTTACACACACATAAATACACACACACACAACTCTGAAATATTTGTAAGAGACACAAAAGAAAATTTCAATATATGGGAAAGCATTCTTTGGTTTTGAAAAACCAAAAAAAAAAAAAAAGACAAAGCAAAAGTGTACAAAATTTTCTCCAAGTAAATCTAAACATTAATACAATCTTAAAAATGTTATAAAGATATTTTTGAAATGTCAATAACATTTGAACTTTATAAACAAAGATAAAATAATAAGAACAATTTAGAAACTTTCTGGAGGAATAAAAGCTAGGCCAAGTTGACTAATCCAAACTCCCAGTGAAACATTCTATAGTCATTTAGAAAGAAAACACTGGAAAGTGAACACAGAAATAGTTCCATTGTGCAGGTAGTTAGTGTTCATATGAATTAGGATTGAATAAATGACAGAAGCAGCAATGCAATAATTAGGGAAAATATCTGTTATTCCAAACAACTGAATAGGCAGGAAAAAAATAAATCCTTGGGAAAGTAGAGAAATTAAGCTGCATCAATTAAATTTTCATGTATATAGAAATTAATGGACTTATATTTGCAAGTTTTTAGATGTCTCTCAACTTTGATTCACATTCTAGGATTTTGACGTCTCTTTTATTTAAATTATTATTACTTTTAGTTAGTATTCCTTTCAGTATTCATAATGCTTAGATTTTGCTTTGTTATATTATTTATTCTAGCCATATAAAATAATTTTTATGCTACAATGACTTTCTTTCTATGATTTTTTGTGTATTCAACAAGTTTCTCTTTCTTAACTTGGCATAGAGAGCTGGGGTACAAACTTTTTAAAAAAATTAGAATGTTGTCACTCTTTTGAGGAGGGAGAGGGGTGCTCAGATGATGGTCATAAACTGAAAGGCTATGTTCTAAAAGTGGGACTAGAAAACAACAACCACAACAACAAAAATCAAATAAATTGTTCCCAAGGAGCATATTTACCTGACGTTTTTCCCACCTACAAATGGCTCAGTACTGGAGATGTTATCCATAATAAAAATTTGTATATTCTAATATAATTGAAATTGTGGGTATTAGCAAGACTTAAACAGTTTATAAATCATATTTTCAACATAAAATTTTGCTTCTATACATGAGGCAACCCCCCCAAACCAGGTTTATCTGTGAATTTTTAAATGAAACACTGATCTTTAATATATGAATATTTCTTGAAAATTGTCCTTAAATATATTCCAGAAATTGACATGCTCAAATATAACTCATTGACTTTACTTCCCTATTATAATAGAGACAGCAGAATTACAAAATCGTAGTAAAAATCTACACATGAAGAGTCATCGCTCTTAACAATGCTAAGTATTTAACGAAGAGACCACAGTTTTTCCACTTTTGGTTTAGCTTCAAAGCCATAAAACCTTATGTGTTGTTTTGTAATAAATTATCCACTAGAAGAATGTGTTAGGTTCCAGGCAAGAAGTGGAAGTCTGACTCATTTTTAACTTGAGCATCTTGATTTGGTAGAGATTGGAAATAAAGAATCAAAACAAAATTAATGGTTTGAAGTCATAAAAATTAGCAAAAAAGCTTTAATTTGATGATGGAAAAAAATGAAACTTGGTTAGTTAGTTCATGAATCATGTGGTTGTTATCCAAATGTGAAAAGCTCATAGTGGCAATTGTAACATCATTTGTAGTTATCTTGGCCTTTCATTTGTTTTTTCATCTCTTGAATTCTGTCTGCTCATTAAGATCCAGTTTGTATTCATCACTTGTATTTTCGTTTATAGATACATAATTGTTCAGAAAGAGACGTGCTTAAAGCGACTATAATTCATTTCTTTTGCTAAATACTCAAGGCAAAATCTTTCATTTTATACTAAATAACACAAAGATGTATTTTTTCTAATAATCTCACCACAGCTTATTTTTGTTCTTTTTTTTGACAATGAAATATGAAAGCATGATGAAATGAACAATTTTAATATATGACAAAAGAATGCATTACAATTCATATTATAAGTATACAGCACAATTTTTCATATCTCTGGTTGTACACAAAGTGGAGTCACATCCTTTGTGTCTTCAAAAATATGCTTATAGTAATGATGACCATCGAATTCCACCATCTTTCCTACTCCTGTGCCTCTTCCCTTTTTCCCCTTTGCCCTATCTAGAGTTCATTTAATCCTCCCATATCCAGTCCCAGCCTCCCAGCATATTATGAATCAGCATCCTTAAATCAGAGAAATAATTTGGCATTTGTTTTTTTGGGATTGGCTAATTTCACATAGCATTATAATCTCCAGATCCATCCATTTATCTGCAAATGCCATGATTTTATTCTCTTTTATTGCTGAATAATATTCCATTGTGTATATACCATATTTTCTTTATCCATTCATCTACTGAAGGACATCTAGATTGGTTCCACAGTTTTGCTATTGTGAATTGTGCTGCTATAAACATTGATGTGGCTGTGTCCCTGTGGTATGCTGTTTTTAAGTGCTTTCTGTATAACCCGAGGAGTAGGATAGCTGAGTCAAATTGTGGTTCCAGTCCGAGTTTTCCAAGGAATCTCCATACTGCTTTCCATATTTGCTGCACCAATTTGCAGTTCCACCAATAATGTATGAGTGCACTTTTGTCCCCAATTCCTCACCAACACTTAATTGCAAACATGTATGCATAATAGCTGCCATTCTGATTAAACTGAGATGAAATCTTAGAGTAGTTTTAATTTCATTTCTCTAATTGCTAGAGAAGTTGAACATTTTTTCATATATTTGTTGATTGATTGTATACCACCTCCTGAGAAGAGTCTGTTCAATTCCTTGGCCCATTTATTGATTTTGCATTTGTTTTTTTGGAGTTTAGCTTTTGGGTTCGTTATATACCCTAGAGATTAGTGCTTTATGTGATGTGCATGTGGTAAAACTTTGCTCCACAAGCTCTAGGCTCTCTGTTTACCTCACTGATTGTTTGTTTTGCTGAGAAGAAGCTTTTTAGTTTGAATCCATCACATTTATTAATTCTTGAGTCTAGGAGTTTTGTTCAGAAAGTAGGGGCCTAATCTGATATTGATGGAGATTTGGCCGACTTTTTCCTCTGTTAGATGCAAGGTCTTTGGTTTAATTCCTAGGTCCTTGATCCACTTTGAGTTGAGTTTTGACATGGTGAGAGATAGGAGTTCAATTTCGTTTTGTTGCATATGGATTTTCAGTTTTCCGAGAAACATTTGTTGAATAGGGCATCCTTTCTCCAAGTATGTTTTTAACGCCTTTGTCTAATATAACTCTAATTATGTGGGTTAGTCTCTATGTACTCTCTTCTGTACCATTGTTCTACCTGTCTATTTTGTTGACAATACTGTGATGTTTTTGTTACTATTGATCTGTAGTATAGATTAAGGTCTGGTACAGTGATGCCACCTGCTTCACTCTGCTTGATAAGGATTGCTTTCACTATTCTGGATCTCTTATTTTTTCAGATGAATTTCATGACTGCTTTTTCTATGAAAAATGTAATTGGGATTTTGATTAGAATAGCATTAAATCTGTATAATGCTTTTGGTAATATGCTCATTTTGAAAATATTAATTCTGCCTATCCAAGAACAAGGTAGATCTTTCCATCTTCTGAGGTCTTCTTTGATTTATTTCTTTAGTGTTCTGTAGCTTTTGTTGTAGAGGTCTCTCATCTCTTTTGTTAGGTTGATTCCCAAGTATTTTATTTATTTATTTTTGAGGCTATTGTAAATGGGGTAGACTTCCTCATTTTTCTATCTCAGAGGATTTTTCACTGATATACAGAAATGCCTTTGATTTATGGGTGTTGATTTTGTATCCTTCTACTTTTCCGAATTCATTTACTAGTTCTAAAAGTTTTCTGGTGGAATTTTTTTTGGGTCTTCTAGGTATAGATCACATTGTCAGCAAATAGTGGTAATTTGATTTCTTCTTTACACATCTGTATCCCTTTAATTTCTTTTGTCTGTCTAATTGCTTTGGCCAGTGTTTCAAGAACTATGTTAAATAGAAGTGGTGGAAGAGGGCATCCCTGTCTTGTTCCAGTTTTTAGAGGGAAAGCTTTCAATTTTTCTCCATTTAGAATGATGTTGTTCTGGGGCTTAGCATAGTTAGCTTTTATGATGTTAAAATATGTTACTGTTATCCCTAGTTTTTCTAGTGTTAACATGAAGGGGTGCTATATTTTGTTGAATGATTTTTCTGCATCTATTGAGATGATCATGTGGTTCTTATCTTTAAGTCTATTGATATGATGAATTGCATTTGTTAATTTCTGTATGTTGGATCAACCTGGCATCCCTGGAACGAACCCCACTTGATTGTGGTGCACTATCTTTGTAATATGTTTTTGTATTCAATTTACCAGAATTTTATTGAGAATTTTTGCATCTATGTTCAGTAGAGATACTGGTCTGAAGTTTTCCATTTTTAATGTGTCTTTGTCTGGTTTTGAAATCAGAATGATATTGCCCTATAGAATGAGTTTTGAATTTCTCCCTCTTTTTTCTTTCCTGAAATAATTAAAGAGTATTGGTATTAGTTATTCTTTAAAGGTCTTGTACAACTTGGCTGTGTATCCATCTGGTCCTGGGCTTTTCTTGTTTGGTAGGCTTCTGATGGATTCTTCTATTTCATTGCTTAAAATTGATCTGTTTAAATTGTGTATAGCATCCTGACTTAATTTGGGCAAATCATATTACTCTAGAAATTGTCAATGTGTTTGATATTATCTATTTTATTGGAGTACAAGTTTTCAAAATAATTTCTAATTATTGTCTGTATTTCTGAAGTGTCTGTTGTGACATTTCCTTTTTCATCACATATGTTAGTAATTTGAGTTTTCTCTCTCTTTCTCTTCATTATCATGGTAAGGGTCTGTAGATTCTATTTATTTTTTCAAAGAACCAACTTTTTGTTTTGTCAATATTTTCAATTGTTTCTTTTGTTTCAATTTCATTGATTTCAGCTCTGATTTTAATTATTTCCTATCTCCTACTGCTTTTGGTGTTGATTTGTTCTTCTTTTTCTATGGTTTTGACATGTAGTGTTAAGGCATTTATTTGTTGACTTTTTCTTCTTTTAATTAATGAACTCCATGCAATGAACTTTCCTCTCAGTACTGCCTTCATAGTGTCCCAGAGATTTAGATGTGTTGTGTCTGTGTTCTTATTCACCTCTAAGAATTTTTAAACTCCTCATTGATGTCTTTTGCTACCCATTATTCACTCAATAGCATATTATTTATTCTCAGGTGTTGGTGTAGATTTTATTTCTTATTTTATCATTGAGTTCTAGTTTCATTCCATAATGATCTGATAGAATGCAGGGTGGTATGTCTACTTTTTAAATATTTTCTAAGAGTTGCTTTGTGCATTATATATGGTCTATTTTAGAGAAGAATCCATGTACTGCTGAGAAGCAGGTGTATTCACTCATTGAAGGATGAAATATTCTATATCTGTCAGTTAAGTTATCAAATGTATTATTGAGTTCTATAGTTTCTTTGTTCAGCTTTTGTTTGGAAGATCTATCCTGTAATGAAAAAGGTGTGTTATAGTCACCCAGAATTATTGTGTTGTGGTCTATTGGACTATTGAACCTGAGAAGAGTTTGTTTGATGAATGTATATGTTTGTGGCATATAAATTTATTATTGTTATGTCTTCTTGATGAATGATTCCCTTAAGCAGTATGAAATATCCTTCTTTATCCCTTTTGATTAACATTAGTTTGAAGTCTACTTTATTTGATATGATGATGGAAACCCCTTGTTACCTCCACAGTCCATGTGAGTGTTTTGATTTTTCCCAATCTTTCACCTTTATTCTGTGGATATCTTTTCCTATGAGATGAGTCTCTTGGATACATCATATTGTTAGGTCTTTTAAAATCTCATCAGCCAGTCTATGTGTTTTGATTGGTGAATTTAGGCCATTAATATTCAAGGTTATTATTGAGACATGATTTTTATTTCCAGAAACTTTTATTTGTTGTTGGTATTTAACTTGACTTGGTTTCTTCTTTAATTAGTTTTTCCCTTAGTGAAATACTTCCCCTAGCTGATTATCATTGTTGTTTTTCAGTTCCTCTTCACGAAACATTTTGCAGAGGATATTCTATAGTGCAGACTTTCTAGTCGTAAATTCTTTTAACTTTTGTTCATCATGGAAGGTTTTTATTTCATCTTCAAATCTAAAGCTTAATTTTGCTGGATATAAGATTCTTGTAGGCATCCATTTTCTTTCAGAGCTTGATGTATATTGTTCCAGGATAATCTGTCTTTCAGAGTCTGGGTTGAAAAATCAGCACATAACCTAGTTGGTTTTCCTCTATATGTAATCCAATTCCTTTCTCTCATGGCTTTTAATATTCTCTCCTTATTCTGTATGTTAGGTATTTTTATTATAATGTGACTTGGTGTGGATTTGTTGTGATTTTGTATATTTGGCATCCTGTAAGCCTCTTGAATTTGGTTTTGCAATTCATTCTTCATGTTTGGAAATTTTTCTGGTATTATTTCATTGAATAGATTGTTTATTCCTTTGGTTTGAAACTCTGTTCCCTCCTCTATCCTAATAACTCTTAAATTTGGTCTTTTTATGTTATCCCATATTTCTTGAATGTTCTGTTGATGGTTTCTTACCATTTTCACTGTGTTGTCTACATTTTTTTTCAAGATTATATATTTTTTTCTTCATTTTTTAAGGCCCTGTCTTCTAAGTGGTCTAATCTGTTGGTGATGCTTTCAATTGAAATTTTAATTTGGTTTATTGTGTCTTTTATTTCAAGGATTTCTGTTTTTTTTAACCTCTATCTCCTTATTGAAGTAATCTTTTGCTTATTGTATTTGTTTATGTAGCTTTTTGTCAGAATAATATTTTGCTACCTGTATTTGCTCTCTTATATCCTTTAATTCACAGAACATTTTAATCCTGTACATCCTGAACTCCTTCTCTGTTATTTCTTCTGCTGCACTTGCCATGGATTCTAATAATGTGGTATCTTGATATGTTTGGGGCAATTTCTTCTCTTGTCTTTTCATATTGCTTGTGTGTCTTCCCTTCTAGCACTGTGGAACTATAGGCTTATAGTGCCCCTGCAGGCAGGTATCCAATACCTCTCCTTTGAGGTGAAGGACAATGTTATGAGATCCCAATATAAAGAGTATGCATCCTAAAAACAAATGTTTGGTATTACGATTTTTACAGTTTGTTCACAATGTACAGAAATGGTGAATCAATTATTATTTATAATATACTCATTAGGTCAGTAAACGAGTTTAGAGTCTGATGGTGAACAAAGCACTGGGAGTGAAGAGAAAGATGATATGCTGAGGAGGTAGGAGTTGAGGATATAGAGTCGTTATATCTTAGGAAGTGTGAAAGAGAAATCTAAAGAGGAAGATTAGTAGCAGAAGAAGGGAGAGGAAGTAATTGTGGGTAGTCAAGTAAGTGGGAAGACAGTTGAGTACATAAAACAAACACATATATATATTGAGGGAAAAAAATGTTAAATAGTAGAAATTTGTGGGATAAAAGAAAAAAAAATATATATATATATATAACACAGCTCTAATATACTATTCAGATGTCCAGTCCTCAATATCCTAATTCATGCGTAGTACTTGGTTTCACATATGTTGGAGATATGAAGGCAGGAGAATAGAGAGGGAGAGGGGAAGAAAAAAAAAATCTTGAATGAAGAAACAGGTTTGTTTTGGTTGGAAATCATGTCTTTCCTGCTTCCCTTCTCATCCAATTGGTGGGGTTGTCTGTTGTTAGCTGGTATCTCCGCCCTCAGGGTTGTGAAGGTAACCAGGGTGTCACTGTGCTGGGATAGCTGCTGCTGGGGAGAGGGAGGGGTTAGAAACTGGGTACCTGGCCAGCCGGAGTTTCAAAACTGGGAGTTGCCCTCCACTGAAGATGGTGATGAAGGTGGCCAAGATGTAGATGCCTTCTTTTCAGCTGTAGGCAGTTAGGTTGGGTGGGGGGAGCTGAGTGATGGTGTTGGAGGATGAGTTTAGAGATGAGCTCCTGAAGTGTGTGGCTGTTGGCTGACTTCAGAGCCTGTGTGACATTCTTGAGTGCAGGCAGGCTACTGAGCATAGAGGACTATCTCCACTGCTGCAGAGTCCCAAGATGGTGGAGACCAGGGGAGCCCCACATTGATAGATGAGGGTCCACACGGGAGTGGCGACCAGAATTCCTGCATGTGGGAAGCTGCCAGATGTCTTGTGTGGGAATGCTTGGGTGGGTGGCTGAAAGTTCTTTGGGGTGTTGGTGCCTACTGGGGTACCCAATAGTTCTGTGTGGGTCAGTTGTTGTGAGACCTACTCTGATGCTGAGGCCTGGAGCCCTGGACAGGCATAGAGGCTCTGATTCCCATGTGGGAGCAGGAATATCTCTCGCAGAGAAGCAGTATTCTCACAACTTGAGTCCTAGGTCATGGAGCGACACAGAATGCTGCCTCCCTCTGGCCTGCCCTCTTGGATCTCAGCCTATCTCTTACTCTTCATATTTCCAAAATACACAGAGATAATGAAAGTAGAGAACAGAATAGAGAAGTCTCTTATCTCACTGGAGCTTTTCAGACAGGAAGCAGGAGCAGAAAGAGATTTTTAGGTACTCCATACAAAATCAACCTAGGAACTTCAGTTGTCATTTTGGATTACAAATGCTATTTGGTGACTTAATAAGTACAATCAAACTCAGGTAATTGAAAAACTATTAGCTAAACTGAATACTCATAGAAAAATTATAGAGGCTTTAAAAAAGGCAGGATAAGTTTCTCTGTAGGGTCCTCATTAGATACTTTAACTCTGACAATCTGTAACAGACCTACTATTAAGTATAAAAATGTGGAATTAAAAGTTGGTTAATTAATTTCTTTAATAATGGATCCACCATTGAAATAGTCATTATTCAAATATTTACTTTGATATGAGAATACACATAGGTTGTTCAGAGAAGAAAATATGATATTTAACATAGTTGCTTATTAAACATATTGTGACTCATAGGGTGTTACACAAAAGTTTCTGTTTGCTTTATATAGTAGAACATGTAATACTGGAAAACTAGGTTTAAATATTTATTTAACCATTTTTTTCCTCCTTCAAATGGGAATAATTTAAAATGTCATTTTCATTGTCTTTCTCTTACTTTTGAAGTATACTGATTCATATGTAGATTTATAAATACATATATAATCTGAAAGTGGTAGATGAGAAAACAGATGAAAATAACTTATTTTAAACGTTAAGAAAATATATAACTTATGTACTCCTTGTAAATCTAATTTAAGATAAATTTTTGGTTGACTGTTTTGCAAATAAAAATCCAAATTGTGGTAATTTTGAAAACCTAGCTCAGTATAAAGTAAAGGGACAGAATAAAATTAAAACCAAACAAAAGGATTTTGAGTTCAATCATATTAATATTTAGGGAGGCTTAATACCTCATTTGAAGTTACTAATTCGAGTGACAGAATACTGAATTTCTATACTACTTGTGAAAGACAATGTCATTTTTGAGTTAAATCTGTAGTCAGTCTAAGCAGGTGTCTTTGAGTGCATAGAAAATAATACAACTTGCTAAATTGCTGAATAATTTCTAATATTCCCACATGCTAAAACATGACATTTTTCAGGACTATGCTTTACAACAAATCAGGCATGACATGGTATTTGATCAGAATAACTGATAATTAAGTAATTTGTGTAGTTGCACTTTTTAATTTATTCTGATAATTCTGTAAGTATGCCTGTAAAGCAGGCATGCAAGTTAAATCTATAATTCTGACATGTGATAGAACTGAATTTCAGTTTCTAGATTATTCCAAAAATTAGAGACCTTTATCATTAGGAATTTAAATATTACTAACAGAACTAACTAGTTGCAAAACCAGTAAACAGAAAAAATCAAAACAACTTAAATAAATCTTTTATTTGTCTAGGAAGATAAACTCAGAAATGTGAAATGAGGACAAAAATTGTTCTCTTTTTTAAAATCTTAAGATGGAATAGCTTATTATGGACCAAGTTTATCCTGAAAATATCTAGAAAAAACACAAAAGAGCGTTTTAAAATCATTTATTGAAAGATATTAGAAAGCTGTTGAATTAATATGAACTAAAAGGGAAAGATTCTGGAATGTGGACAATGGAAGTGAAATAGGGGCTTTCTGCATTTCTCTGAAGTCATTTGATAATACCAGGTTTAGAACATCATTTGAAGAATTCAGGATTTGCCTGAACAAAGGGCAACTTTTGGGGACCAACAACACCAATAGAATATTTAGCAACATCTAATGACTGGGGAGAGAAGTTGGAGATATGAAGGACCACGATCTCTGTGAGAAAGGATAGATGTGGAACTGAACTAGACACAGTCAGAATTACTGTTCAAATTGTTTACCTAATTTTGAAGCTTCTTAATGTGAGGGGGCTGATAGCTAAGCAGAAAGATTTTGAGAAGAACAGTTTGCTGCAGTTTCATTGTCCTGTCCTTAAAATTTATTTGGGGGATGGAGGTTACCTGATAAGCTTTCCACTGAAAATCCTGGAGGTCTTTACTTTAGAAATAAGTGTGAAACAGAGACACCACTACCTTATTAAAAATCCTATCCAGCCTCAACTCAGCTGTACTCTTAACTGGATTATAACATTTGCCACTATTCTGTCTTCTAGGAAAGAGACAGGAGTAAACTATTCCTAAAAAAGATAACACCACAGATTTTAAAACACACAATGTCCAGCATTTAATTTAAAATGCGATTAGAGGTGCCAACACCCAAAAGAAAACCAATTAAAAAAGATATATTTGATCAAGTATTAGAGTTAATAAAAATACTTTAAAATAACTTTTATAACAGGTAAAAGAAAATTAAAACATAGAAAATAGACAAATCAGAGAATTCAGCCGAGAGGAATGGCACCTATAAATGATTTTAAATTTCAATTCTAGAATTGAACATTGAAGTGTCTAAAATAGAGTTTCACAGTGTTTAAAAGAATATTAGACACCTGCGTAAAATGGTATTACTGAACTGGAACACATACCAATAGCAGATGTCCAAACTGAGATATGGATGTGGGTGCATGCAAAACTCCATAAACAGCATAAGAGGTATAAAATATAATGAAAAGGTGTCATATACATGTATAATTAAAGTTCCAGGAGGAAGGTGGGATAGCAGAAATTTTTCAAAACTGACAAAAGTAGACAAATTTGAGAATTTATATGAAAACCACGCAAGATAAACACCTAGGTACATCATAATAAAACAGTAGAAATACCTAAGCAGTGAGGAAATCCAAAGTAGCCAGATGGGATAAGAGCATCATTTTCAAAGACAGAAAAAAAACAATGATAGTGGTAACCACATCAGTCAAGATTATTTTTTCGCCAATAAAAGTGTCTTAGAAAAAGAGATTGGAATACGTTGATGGCTCATTTAGGTTTTAACCGCCATAGATCTGGGTGTCACCATCAGGAATGTATCCACATTGGTTTTCCTAGATGGTGGGCAGGGTATCCTGATGACAAATACCATTAATGAAGGATCTACAACACAAAGCCTTAAAAAAGCACATGTCCAGAAGAAACTTGCAAAACCTTGATCATTATTATTTATATATTTTTTAAAATGAAAAAGATCATTATGTTTGTGTGCTAACCACTCTTTTGATTCTATTTTGTGGTTGGATGTACACAGTTATGTCTGAGCTTTGTATTTTTTAAAATACTGAAAAATTCCAAAGAGAGTAAAAACTCAATCAAAAAAAAAAAAAAACAGATGAAAGAATGTTATATTCCAGACAAAAATATGCAGAATTTATTGTCAATAAATTTGCTCTAAATAAATATAAAGGAAAATTCTTATGTGGAGGGAAAATGATCTGAGAAGATGTAAATATGGAAATGAATGATTAACAAAGCAAAAACAAATAGTGACTGAATAAAATAATATCAATAACAACCATAGTGTTTTGTATACATATATGGTTAAAATGTGTGAGAATAGTAGTGGGAAGAAGTGGGAGGGTGAAAATGGAGCAAAGATTCTATTTCCCTTGTAGAGGAAGCACTGAAGTGATCATTTATATTAGCTTTAACAGACATTGTAATCTACTTCACAGAATGAAAAAGGAAACTATGACAAATTAACACACAGAAAAATACAATGGTAAAAAATACATTAAGCTAACATAAAACAAGAAGGAAGAACATGAGAGTTTAAGGTAGGTTGGCCAACAGGAATTAGATGGCAGGTATGAAGTCAAATATATCTTTAATTACATTTAATATAAATGAGCAAAATACTTCAAGTAAGAAATAAGACTATTAGATTGTTTTAGGGGAAATAAAATTACTCAACTACTTGCTTTTTATCAGAAATATCTTATTATAAGGCTACAGAATGACTGAAATCCAAAGAGTGAAATAAAAGATACTCCATGCAAATAGAAAGCAAGATATGTTTTCATGCCCTTATTAGTTTCAAAGAATTTTAAGACAAAAGTACTGCTCCTGATGAAGAATGACATTTCATGATTAAGGGGAGGTACTCAGTGAAAATGCATTATCTTTCTAAATCTCTGTTATCAATATATGATTTCAACATACATATAAAGTTACCATTCATAAAATTTCAGGTGTTGATAATACCTGCAATTAAAACAAATCAATGAGCATACAGAAAATAAGAACAATGCAATTAACACACCTGCTCGAATTGCCATGTCTTGTGCACTAGATTTAATACTGGTAAAATTCAAATTATTTTAGGTGTACACGGAACAACTACTAAAATGACAAGAGATGATCTTTTTATAGTAAAATTTTACATCCAAAGAAGGAAGTGTTTCATGCTCAATCTACTAGGTATTCTAGCAAAATTTCTATTAACTACATTTTATTCAAGCACATTTTATGCAAGGGAAATGAACAAAATTCGATAGCACTTTTCTATCCTATGAGTTAATGTTGCTGATTCATTTAAAGAGTGCTACAGTCCATAGGCTCCTGTTTGGGCCAGTCAAGATCAGAATTATTACTTTTATTTCAAAAATGTTATTTTCACAGATGCAAGATGAAAATATGTGTTTTCTTTTTAACTTAGCAAAGTTTACTTCTGAGTATTTATATTGCTTGTTTCTTCTTTTAGTTGTGCATATATAATTTATATTACCTCCTACAGAAATTTTGCTTGATGTTGACACTAGAATTAATGTTCCTATCAGACAGTTAGCCCAAATTGCCATTAATAATGCCAAGGTCATAGGGTCTACTCTTCATTGGTCAGTGAGTATTGTACCATGTTATGCCTATAATAAGCCTCTAAGCCTGGCTGGGCATTTTATAAAATGTTTGTGGCTAAAATGGGAAGCAAAATGTAAAATGTGGATGGATCAGCAGAACAATTAGACAAACCTGCTTAAAGAGCATGCCCTTTGAATCAATAACATCATCTTTGTTTAATAAGCACAGCCCTTTGATTTATCAGAAAAGACTCAGATTCAGCCCTCATTAACAGAAGACTGTGCTGCAGGCTTTGTTTACTTAAAAAACTAAATTGGAGGAAATGTTGCTAGGTTGCACTTGTATGTGGTCCCAATAATTGGCAGTGAGCAAAACATACTTGCAGCCTTGATAAAACTAGAAATTATTTCTTATGAAATAAATTAGATAAAAATAAAACCAGTTCAGTTTAAAGAAAGATCTGTAATTACTTGTTCTCAAAATAATCACATGCAAAGTATGATATTAGAGTAAGAATGAGCTAAAATAGAGCTAAAAGTCTCCTGCGTCATTCCTCTTGGGCTTGTGATGAAGATTGTTGCAGCACACTGAAATGTAAGATCATCCAAAGTTTGGATAAACTGGTAAAATGGCAAAATCATACATGTTAGTCTGAATGAAGGTGATGTCTAATGCTAATTATTATTAGTAATATGTAATTCATGCACTTCTCAAGAATTAATCATACAGATTTGTCTCTGGAAATGCATGGATTTAACTGAAAATCCATTTCGAATTCTCCAGTTTCTAGTCTATATGTATCTCTGGCTAATGCAGAGATATGGGTAAGACTTGACATTTAGTTTTGAATTAATTACTCCACTAAGTATCTTGCCTGAATGTACTAAGAAAAGTGAAAGCAAGTCCTTCTTTGACTAAAATGTCATTATTTTTCACAAACTATACCAAAGGCCAGCTTAATGGGTTACACTTTCACAAATAATTAGCTAAATTATCAAATGTCAAAATAAATGAAAAAGCATGCCCTTTGATATGTTTTCTTTATTTAAAACATTACTAATTTGCATACAGGCTAATTTACCAAATTGGAAATTGTTGAATGTTCTTTCCCAAGCTTTCATGTGAATCACCTTGTTTTATTTATTTAGATGTTATTTTCAATTTTAAAGTTGTTATTATTAAGGTAGTTTTCTTCTGCTGAATGGAAATTTATTGAATAATTTATTATTGCACAATAGTGACTATCTTTTTTATACAGCATCATTTGAGCAGTCATGTCAAAAACTTATTTAACACTTTTCCTCGCTGGCTGATATTTTCATTACTAATCATTCATAGTTTAACTATCAAAGTGCATATGTGGAGGCCCATTTCTTGAATGAAGCATTAAAAATAAGATTATGGAACCATGCACCCAACTTTTTCCATTATCCTATATTTAGTCTTCATAAAGTTAGTATATCAGTTAGTGGGAGTTCTCTAATGACCAACTTCTTACTCAATGAACTTTGTTCCTTCTAACTCATTGTCTAGACATTGATGCCTGATTATGGCTCCATTAGCATTTGGCTAATGATTTTACCAAAGTCAACAATGTTTTGTCAGTACAACCATGCTCCTCAGTGAAGTTTAAATAAATATGCATTTGTTTCTCACACATCTAGGATCCTAACATTTTGGGTTATGAAAGGAGGGCATCTCTAAGTGCAGGTATGAGTGAGTTCAAGTAAGCTCAATATGCTGTTCTTTTACATAGACTATTGTGTTGATCAGGGCACGTTTGGTACATGATGATGGCAAAAATCTAGCAGCACAAAGGGATACATGTATATCCTCTTATTGATTAGATTCAAAATTGGTCACTTCACATGTGTTCATATTTAATTGGCTAAAATAAGTCCCATGGCTGATCTGTATGTCAAGAGGTTGGAAAATACACTCTGTTCCTTGTACCAGGAAATGTAAAGTCGCAAAGCAAAGGGCAATATAGCAAGGATGGATGAAGCACTGGGCCACACAGCCAGTGTGTGATTTCTTCTCTCTTCCTTCTATGCACTCTTTTGAGCTCACTGGTTTCCTAATCTTTATCCTACCTTTCTTTTCCTCTCCTTGCCTGTTGCAAGTGCATGTGTATGTGTGTGTACATGTGTGTATTTCCTTGCTTCCCAAATGTTGGCATTTTATGAGGTTCCTTATCAGTATTCCTTCATTCTTTTTCTGTCTGGTTTTATGGATTTTTTTTTCTCCTGAGTGGTCTTATCTACTACTGCAACTTCTATTATCATTTTTATTCTGAACATCCTTGAATATAAATTTTTAGACATCTCCCTTGAGTTTAAGATACACTTTCTGAGTCTGTACTAGACTTATCAAACAAAAAAAAGTGTTAAGAAATCCAAATTAATTATGCCACAAGTAAATTATTGATTGACATTCTAATTATCTATACTGTGATTTCTAATTTTTTAAAGTATCTTAATGACATCATCTTCTACCTAGACATGAAAGCTTGAATTCTGAAAAATAAACATAGCAACTTTCCTTTTCAAACACTCTAAATTTAATCAGTCACTAAATCCTGTTGAGTCTACCAAATCCCTCTCCTAATATTTCCACAGCTCTAGCTCTAATTTATTTGACAAATTTTATTATAGTAATTGTCATCAAGGTATTGTGTTAAGCCATGTTAAATGCCTGGAAAGAAATCAGTCTCTTATAGGATGTAAACACTAAGATACTGATAAAGAAATAAATAGTGTCCAGAGTATGGAGTGATCATTTTTAGCAGGAAAAGGTAATGGATAAAGTTATGTTATAATTAGTTTTTAACTAAATTTTTAAAGATAAAAAATGCATGGTAACTGGGCAAAAGGATATTCAATTTTTGAGAAATTAATTACCACAATTATAAAACAAAATTGGAGTATTTAAAAATTAAAATCCAGAAAGTTTTGAATGTGGATATTTTGTGGTCTTCCACCCATTACATGGGACCAATATTAAAATGGAGTAGACTGTCTATTTATGGTGGCACACTCCCATAATTCCAGCAATTTGAGAGGCTGAAGTAAGAGGATTGTGAAAATGAGGCCAGCCTCAGCAATTTAGACTCCAAGCAATTCCGTGTAACCCTTTCTCAAAAAATAAAAAAGGGCCAGGAGTATAACTGTAAGAGTGACCCTGTGTTCAATCTCCAGTACCCTGCCCCACCCCACCACAAAACTGCAGAGTAAGATGAAATTTCCTTTTCATCCTTTTTAAGGGATTAGGCACAGTTTATTTTAGGAATGTCAGGGTTGAGATTCTGTTGGAAGGGGCAATGCCTGGTAATGGTAGTGATGAGCAGTTTTTAGTGATGTCAGTGTGTATGAACTATAGAGCTATATATTTGTAATGTGACATTGCTTATGTTGTTGGATTTCTAGTCACTTTGTGTCTTAGCAATTCTCTCTGCCAGCTTTTAACCTTCCAACTGGTTTCATGAACTGCCCAATACATCCCAAATGTGTTGATTTTTCTGCTTATGTTACTGAGTTACAGTATGATTGTCACCAGGTCTTTGTCATTGGTCAAGTTCTCCAGGAGTAGACACTAAGTTGAGGGTTTATATGCCTAAGATTTAAAGACTCTGCTTTAAGTTTTAGGGACATGTTGACTAGGATATGGAATAGGATGAAGAATTATGGAAATACTTTCAGGAAAAGTTCTATGGCGTTTCAGTTTGGCTTAGTCACCAGGGGAAATCTGTAATTTACACCTGAGAGATTGTTCTTTTGATGCCAATATCCTGTGTTTCCTACTTCTGTGCAAGTTTGTATCAGAAAACACTCATCTCAGGGGTGTGTATATCTTCAGGTATCTGTCTGCTTATTTAAGCAAAATAGTTCCAGTAGTTCACTGAAAGTCTCCAAGGAGAAGTATAGGTGCAAAAAAACTCCACGTTTTCCAGAGTACCAAAAGAGGGGACCCATAGAAATAATATGAGTGGGAGAAGCTTTATAGATGGAACAATGGTAGTGCTTGTTATCAGCTACAACTGGTTGAACAATTATAGGGATTTGTAAAGCATATTTTCTTGGAAAGATTAATAAATTTTCAGTTGGTTTTCTGTACTATTTGGGGGGTGCAAGCAATGAATATGCTGTTAATATCAATGAATTGTCATATGAAAGGCCTTAGCTTGCAGTGAGAGGCAACCCAGAATAATAGTTTAAAGTACAGGTTATGAAACCCAACTGTCTTGGTAAAATATAACCTGTGTCATTTTCTAGAGGATGACTTTCAAAAAGGTGTATACAGCCACTTCTCAATTCCTTCATGAGTCATATCAGTATTTATATCATACTTGGGCCAAAGAGCTTTTTATTAAATACTATTTTATATGAAACTAAAAAAAAAATCCTGGATCATGACAAATAGTAAAATGTGTTAAATAAATGCAGTGGTGAAATATGTAATTTATCACCTACAGTTTGCTAACAATTTCTCTGCTATATAATATTGCAAATGACATATATCTAAGATAGGTGCATTTGAATCCTGGATGCTAAAGGTTTTATTGTGTTCAGATCAGCTGGTATTAATTTTTTGTTGTTGTCAAGAAGAGGGTTTCCATTGTCTGAGTCGTGAAGTGAAGAAATATCACCAAACAGATATTTCTGAGGGCTTTGAGTCTGGAGGGTGTGACTAACACTATTGGGACAAGCAAGACTATTCATGGAGGCAGTGATGGCGTCAAGGATAGAGATATACCAGAAGCAATATCTAAGGAGGAACATTCCTTTAAATGCCTTTGCTATATTTTTGGCATCCAATTTTCTTTGACTTTTGCTCATTTTCTAAGCCTCTTTCTCCAGTTTTCACAATTCATCTGTTATTTGCCTCAGATATCACAAATTAAATTCCCTTCATGTTTTAGTTAGCCAGTCTTCATTCTATTACTGCAACCAAGAACCCATGTGGTTCACAAGCCACAACTTGGAGAAATAAGTGCAGAGGAAAGAATATGAGATTAAATATATAGGTACTATTTAAAGGACTCTGCTTTGTTGCAGGTGGGTTCGGTGATTTCTAAACTAACTCTACTATTAGATTCATTTTTATAATTATTCAATCCTTCCTTTCATATTTTCCAGTAATCAAGATAGTTGTTGGAGAAACATGTGCTTTCAATTCAGATAACTTGAGGTATCTTTCTTCTAATAGTTATTTGATTTTAGAATCACTGTACTTTGAATCATTGGCATAATGGATCAAGGATCTTGGAGCCAGATTGCCTGGATTTAAAAGTCATCATGCTATTTATTATTTTTATAATTTCACTAAGTCTCTGTTTGCTTATTGAAAGAAAAGGAATTATAAATATGTGAATTCTTCATAGAGTTTTTGAAAAGCTCCATTGAGTTATTATATGGCAAGATCATAGAATGAGACTAAACTTATGATAAACATTATAGAAGGGACAGCAATTATATTTGCTAGCTAACTTGCACAGCTAAATTATATTGTCTTAAATTTCTCTTAATAACTAATTTCATAAAATTTTATCTTGCCTTATAATCTATAAGCCAGATCTCTGGTTGATTTTCTATATATTTGACATATTCCTTTTGGTCTTCATACAACGTCAATAAATCTTATGCTGTGCATATAGTTATTATTGTTTAAAAAGTAGGTTAAAATGAATTAAAGTTAAAAATTGATCACATATATATCCCTCCCATATTTTTAATGTGTAAGTCTTAAGCTTCTTTTTCAATTTGCTTACAATATGCAAGTTGTAGATGATGTCTAGGAATTAAATACACAAATAATTTATATAATTTAATGGAGTAGTTCATTTTTTAAAGAAGTAGTATATTTAGAATTTTAAATTAATAAGACTTTAAGATAGATTTTCAAGAAATCTTAATGCATTCTGTTTTGTAATACTTAATGTAACATGATGTGGTTAAAATAGAGACAGATGGAGGCTGTTTTATATGAAAGAGGATGGAAAACTCCAGATGGAATAAACTAAGTGTGTTATCCAGTGGCAAGAAAGTGTATCGATAAACTTCAAGGTCATAACTTATACTATTTTCCATTTCCACCTGTCAAGTAACATTTAAAAAACACTCTCCACACATTTTATCCACAAGGAAATACAAATCCTTGAGAATAAAATATTTTCAATTCACAATTCTGTTTCCGCTTCAAGGGTGAAGTATTATAGAACTGTTGCAGAGATTTTTGTCTCCAGTTTGAAACTTTATAAGGAAAAAAAAAACACACACACACAAGAAACAAAAAACTAAAAATAAGCTCTTTAGTTGTATGAATGATGTGGTAGTTCCTAATTGAACTGTACCTACAAACCTCAAAAGTCTAATTCCATGTGTATTAAGTCACTGTCATGTGAATACAGACTTTCCACTTTTTCTAAACTATATCAAACAAACTAAAAATTTCATTTAATTTTTTATTTACTAATGTGTGCTGAATATCAACCAGGCAGAGCCAATAGATTACCACACAACTGAGAAACTAAAACTCTGACATTTTAATATATTCACATTTGATAAAATATATAATTTACAATTTAATATATACAATTAAATATGTTTCACAAATATAAAATTTTAAATAAAACATACTTTAATATTTCCACATTTCACAATTATACAATGAGACTGAGAAATGATTTCTGTCTGACCTATTTTAATATCTTCATGTTTTCCTTCAATACTCCTTTGGAATCTAGAGTACAGGAAGAAGCAATCAAGGGCCAGATTTTGTTTATGTAGAAGTGTTCTAATACAAATGGGTGAGGTTCAACATATTTTTGCTGAATCTATTTTTCCATTCTATTAAAACCTTATAGTTTAGTCCTAGCTTTCTCACCATTGTGACTGAAGATGTGACAAGAAGAAAATAGAGGAGGAAAAGTTCATTTGGGGCTCATGGTTTTAGAGGTCTCAGTCTACAGATGGATGTCCAACTCTACTGCTTTGGGCACCAGGTGAGGCAGAACATCAAGGTAGAAGGGTGAGGAGAAGGAAAGCAGCTCAGGGCATGGCAACAAGGAAGCAGACACAGAGATCCACTTGCCCGGAACAAAAATATAAACACCAAACACATGCTTTCTAGGGATGTACCTCATCCAGCCATACTCTTCTTGCCTTTAGTTATGACCCAGTTAATCCATTCAAGTGTGTTAATGCACTGATTAGGTTTAAGGGTCTAATAACCAAATTATTTCACCTGTGAACTTTCTTGCATTTTCTTACACTTGAACTTTAGGGGGACACCACTTATGTTAACTATAACATCTTATAATCTGTAAGAATGACTATCAGACTATTGTACTATCTAAAATATAGATGTACGTAAAATATCTGTCATATCCATATGAGGTACACAATAATTTGTGACTCTTATTACTATCATAATTATTTTAGAAAGATTTCTAAAGAAACTGCTGATATTTATTTATATATGTAACCAGTGCTACTTTGTTCTCTTTCAAAATAAATGAAGTAAAAGTATCAAAAATCAGTTGAAGAAAGAGGATTTCCTCAGCTTTTAGAACAACTTTTCTTTCAACTTAAAAAAATGGTGATATATAAAAGCATTCTTATGAATATTAAGGAAAAATAGAAATTTCCACTAAAACCTTAGTATTTAACATACATCTGAGGCTTCTAGAAAATATACCAAGTCATCAAAAATAGGTAAGATTAAAAAAAAAAGAAAATGGAAAAATAGATGTGTCAATATTTTCAGATGATATTATTTCTGGGCAACTATTTAGGTATTCAAGAGAATTAACCAGCAAGGATTGGAATTTAACTTCTATCACTACTCATAGGGCTTGCCCGGATTCACAGATTGGCAAGAATGACAATATAACTCATAACCTGTTGTTTTATCCAAACAGATGAGAAAATTAAGCTCCTTGTTCCCTACTGAGAAAATATATTTTCTATAAAACAATTAAAAAATGGCATAAGTATTGCTTCATCATAGCATCAAAATTATAAATTTCCTCCCAATAATCATTTTATATTTCTCAGAAAACTTGGAATGAAACCACTATTCAACCCAGTTATCCTACTCCTCAGTTTATATCCAAAGGACTGGAAATCAGCATACTATGGTGGTGCTGATTACATTTATAGCAGCTGAACTCACAATAGCCAAACTATGGAACCAATGTAGATTCCCTTCAATAGATGAATGGATAAAGAAAATGTGGTATATATAGACAATTGGCTATTACTCAGTCTTAAGAAAGAATGAAATTATGGCATTTGCAGGTAAATG
Source organism: Marmota marmota marmota (assembly GCF_001458135.2). Lineage (NCBI taxonomy): Eukaryota > Metazoa > Chordata > Mammalia > Rodentia > Sciuridae > Marmota > Marmota marmota. The sequence continues at coordinate 63,866,253 of NW_026000026.1, read as the reverse complement.
GATGGAGCTAGTAAATATCGTGCTAAGTGAAATAAGCCAATCCCTCCAAACCAAAGGCTGAAAGTTCTCTCATATGTGGATACTAATTCACAATAAGCATGGGGGCTAAGAAGAAATAGAGATACTTTGGATTAGGTAAAGGGGAGTGAAGGGACAGGAGGGGGTAGGGGGATAGGAAGGGTAGTAGAATGAATCAGACATTGTTACCCTATGCACATATATGATTACACAACCAGTGTGATTCAACATCATGTACAACCAGAAAAATGAGAAATTATACTCCATTTATGTATGTGTCAAAATGCATTCTACTGTCATGTATAACAACAACAACAACAAAAAACTAGAAGATCCTTTTCTCTTTTAACAAATATACATATTTGTTCATGGGTAAAAATGATCTGTATTAGTAGGAAGAAATGACATGTTTATATATAGAGAGAAAGGTCCAATACCATTAAAAAACAATAATTTTTCTAGTTCATAAACCAATATAAGGTCTAACAGCTGTTTGGTAGAATGTGATAGTCTGTTTCAAATCCATATGAGAAAGAGTCAATAGTTAACACTGTCCTGAAAAATAACCAGCAAGTGGGAACCATCCTACTAGGTCAAGATTTATAATATTATAACAATATCCATTTTAAAACCATACAGTATGAGCACAAGAATAGATACTAGATAACCAGAACAGAATACAGTATTCATATTTAAAATTATAAATATGGAAACTTTATAGTAAATACAGGATCTCAAATCAGTAGGAGAAAAGTGATACATTTAATAGATGTTATTTGAATAATTTATTTTCCATTAGAAAAACTAAATCTACCCCCATTCCACACAATTCATGAAATAATTTTCAAAGGAATGAGAAATGTGACATAAAAAGGCAAAATATAAAGTATTTAAAATAGTTGAAAATATTATGTTGATGAATTTGGGTGTAGAAGAAAACTGTGTTTAAATAACATACAACAGTCAAAAAGCCTAACAACATAAATAAGAAAGAAAAAACAAAGGGAAACTGATAATAATGATAATTGGGACTGCATAAAAATTAGCAACTAATTTACCAGAAACATCACCTTAACTCTTGTTAAAAGTCATGTGACTGAATGGAAGAAAATATACATAAAATAATATCCAAATAACTAATATTATGAATAAAAGATTAGTAATCTAAATAGAAAAGAGGTAGGTGATATAATTGGGTAATTCATAGAAAAGGGAAAATAAATAGCTAAAAGTTTATTAGCCATTGATTTAATGTAAGTATGTTCAATCTCATAATTATGGACCTAAAATTATAACAAGGGAGATACTGATTTTTCACACAGCAAAAATTAAAGTTTAATGATATCAAGATCTGTTATGAAAATGGTAAAACACATGATCATTGATGGGTAACAGGAACAAATTTCATATATGTAAGATAATTCATTATTATCTCTTTTTATTTTGGGTTGTGCAGGGATGCTGGGGGTTGAACCCAGGATCTCATGCATATAAGTCATGTACTTTGTCACTATGCTGTACCTCCAGCCATCTTTACCCCTTAACATAAAAATCACATGTATTCCATGATGTAGTGATTCCACTTCTCAGAATCTACCTTACAGAAACACCTACCAATTTCCACAAGAAGGCTCTTCAGTGAAATATGGTTTCCACAAGAAAGTTTCATAGCAAAAACTGGAAACAACTTAAAAGACATCAATATGGGAATGGTTAAATAAATTGTTTATCCATTGTATGGATTACAATGCACAAATTAAGACTGATGAAGACTCTTATATACTAATCAAGATGAATATCCAAAGCACATGTTTTAAGACAGAATAAATGAACAATAGGTGTGTGTGTGTGTGTGTGTGTGTGTGTATGTGTGTGTATGAGTAGAGACAGAGAGAGAGTGAGAGAGAGGTGGAGGAGGGATCAAGAGAATGAAAGAGCACATTTAATGAGCTGTGCTGGGCAATGTTGTGTGCTTTAGTCAGGCTGCTTGGGAGACTGAGGCAGGAGAATCAAGAGTTTGAGGCCAGTGTGGACAACATAACAAGAGAGTGTCCCAACAACAATAACAAAAACAAAAACAGATTGAAAGAAAGAAAGAAAGAAGATATATATCATTATAGTAATAGAAAACCATAAAAATATTTTCTTTAGAGAAATATGTGTATTTATATTGTATGAATATCTGAACTTATTTGAATTATTTTAATGCAAATAAGTATGTATTAGGGCAAAATTAAATTTGCTATAAACAAATTTAAAACAGCAACAATTACCTCAAACGTAGTTTTCAAGATTAAGTTAGCCATAATAATTTCTGAAATACAGATACAAAATGTTTGTTCATTTAATGGCAACTTCTTTCAACCATATGCAAACAATAAAAAATCTTTAAATTTTTATTTCTTTAGAACATTTATAATTTCACAGAAATTAAGATGATACTGATTATTATGCAAAACATGGATTTGGAAACTATTCCTGTATCTGTCATTAATGGGTTTGGATTTCACTTTATTTGCATTAGACTAAAAATCTAATCTAATTTGAAAAATTGTAGTAATAAAAATTAATAAATAGACTCAAAAGGAAAAATATTTTCAGTATTTATAATTTTATAATATGTTTATAACATATATATAGTAAGTAACAAAATGTATACATGTACATACATATACACATAGACACTGTGTATATAAATAATTATTAATGAATTGGAAACATACTTAGTTCCAAGTGTTGGTAACTAAAAATGACTAAGAAGTACTGTTTCATGTTGTCATTCATCAATATTTGTTCAGTGTAATGGTTCTTGATCTGGATTGCACATGATATTATTTGATGCCTTTAAAAATATAATAATGCCAAGGGCTTCCCATACCACCCAATTAATCTGATGAATAATCCCAAAATGCTTTGAAAAGATTGAAGATCTAATTATATGGCCTGTGTGGAGAATCATGGCTTTGTGTGAAATTTGTGCAGAATTTTAAAGAGAGATTATCCTTGTTAACATATTGTAACCTATTATTTACTTAATGAGAATGATTTAATTATTTGTGTGGACAAACCCTCCTTTTTTGTTGCTTATATCTGAATGACCATTAATAATAATGTGATTTGATTCCCAAATGATCTATTACACAGGATCATCAGATGACAATATATCATATAAATGACTTTATTTGAATTTTTAAAATCAGATAAAGTTTTAAAAATATCTGATTACCAGGCATAAACATAATTATGCAAGTACATCACTAAATCTGATATTAAAAATTTTATTTGCAAACATAGATTTGCTATTTCCTAAACACAAATTGTAACTCCATCTCAAGGTGCATATATATTTTATCAGTTGGCTTATAATTATTTTAATTGAATCAATTGAATGCATTTGTACAAATGACTCTGTATTACAGAAAATGAATTTTAAGGTAATGCATAAAATAACTATGGCAGAAATATTAAGTTGGAATATTTTAATGCCTTTTTAATTATAGCAATATACTATAAGCACAAACTGGCTAATACAATCACCATTATTCCTGATTAAAGTATAAAGTTAGATATAGCCAATAAAATAATACTTAAAGTTTAAAAGGGTATTTGCTCTTATTGTTTTTAAAGAGTGGCAGCAATAGAGGAGAAATTACAAAAACAGAATGAATGCTAATTTGATTTTAAGAGAGAGACATTTATGCTTGTTTCATGATGCTTGCATTAATACATTCTCTATGGACACAATTTGAGTTTCCAGTGACAATGTTTTTTAAAATCCCCTTGATTCTAATGATCAAATCATTCTCTTTATTACGTGTAAATATTAAATTTAAAATAGCACATTCATAGAAATACCTTTTCTCTATGTGGAGCTTTTCATTCCATAATGAATTCCCATATGTGTCTTGTGGCAGACAGAATAACGACACAAAGATATCCACATCCAGATCTCCAGAACATGTGAATATGTTATCTTACATGGGAAAAGAAATTCTCCTTATGTGATTTGGTAAAGGATCCTTAGATGAAGGATTTTCTTGGAATTTGCAGGTTCGTTCAGTGTAAACAGAGGATTCTTGAGAGAAGTTAGGCAAGAAGTTCAAAGTCAGAGGATTCAGATGATGATGGAAATGGAAGTTGGAATGCTGATTTGAAGACAGAGGGAGGGGCTACAAGGCAAAGAATGCTGTTGTCCTCTAGAAGCTATGAAAGAATCTCCCCTAGAATGACCAAAGAATGCAGCATGTCTAACACCTTGCTTTTAGCTCTACAGCACCCATTTCAGAACTTCAACCTTCACACCTCTAAGAGAATAAATTTGAGCTGTTTTACAACATCAACTTTCTAGTAATTTGTTTTAGCAATAATAGAAAATGAATGCAAGTTTCTACATACATTTTAAAGTTTATTTACAATAAAACGACAAGCAGTACTATAGAACAGTATTATTTAGAATATTGCTCAATATTAAAGCCTTAATGTTATTTCCCAATTTCTTGTAAACATGCTGATTTTGATGCCTATTTACATCAAGTTACTAAATATTGTAACTATTTCATAATCTAATTACTGGTTAAAAGACAAAATATATATTACTTAAATTGAATTTTATATTTTATTATTTCTTCATGGTAAAATTAGCCTAATGTTTTCAATAATTTGAAAACTAGCAAAAAGTTAAAAATGTTCCATTTCTTTAAGTTTTTAGAAATCAGTATAATACGTCATGTGAAGTTTAATATTTCTACATGCTTGTCATATTGTATATGTAATTTTGTGTATCACTTTTAAAACAATATTTTCATAGTTGCTGCATAAAGTTTATAACCACCATTTAAAATCCCTATAAAATGTATTCTTGAATGCATACAATTTCTTAATAATTTTTCTTCTGTTGAACATTTAAACTGTTGCCAAAATGTAATAATGTCAAAATGTATCTTAGTGCATAACTATTTGACTTTGGTTTCTATATTAAAGAGTGATTTAGATTTTCTAAGACCTTTGGGCAATATCAGGCATTTGAGTCAAAGGAAAAAATCAAATGATTATTATAATATTATAAAAATATGAGATTTTTATTATAATATTTATAATATTATAATTGCTTCTTCATAAATTAAATATGTAGATAATTTTATGATTAATATGAATCATAATGTACCAATGTGCAAAGTGTTAGGTATAGATTATTGAATAAAAATGCTGCATTCTCTGCTCCCCAGGAATATTCAAGCTTTGGCAAGTCATGTGATAATTAAACATAGTTAAGTAGTTAGTGCATATTTTAATACAAATTATTGTGCAATGTATATCATTTATTACTTGCATATGAGTCTGACATTGGTTTAAAAACTATTCAGCTATGTCTTTGAGTGTTTAATATAAACTCAACGTTTATACATACTTTGATTTATGGTAATTTCCATATAATTAAGGTACATTTACGTTGGCTATTTACATTTTTCAACTGATAGATACTTGTTATACTCATTATTTAGATTAGAAAATTTAACATCAGAAGTGTCAAGTACATTACTCAATGTCATAGGGTTACTAAGTAGCAATCCCAAATACAAATCCAGGTGTTCTGACTAAGTCCAGTTATTCTATACCCTGACATTACTCTGTCAGGAGTTTTAATAGTTTGATATACTTATTTACTAATTGACTTCCTCCAGGTTTGGCCTTCTTGCCCCTTGCTCTTGGTGAAAAATTCTTGCCTATAAGAAAAAAATGAATTTCACTGTATTCTAAATCTATAATTGTAAACATAACTTCATTAGCTCCTGTTCTTGTCTTCAAACCAACTGATTCAATCTTAAAATATAATAACTTTAAGTGTGTATGTTACATAGAAGTCACTTGTGCTTTTATTATGCAATAGCTTATGCCTTCCAATAAGTCTAGGAAGATCTTGTGGAGAGAAAGGATTTAAATAGATGGGACTGCTGCTTAATGAATCACATTGATGCTGATTTTGTTGAATAATGGATAGCGTTAGAGAAAAAAATTCTCATCAATGCTAGCGTGAATTAGCAGTTATCAAGCCCCCCTAAAACTATATAGGGGAAGAAGATTCTAACAAATACAATTTTAACATAAAACCTAGAAAGAGAATAAAATTATCTGGGGGTTCCAGAAACTTGCAGATAGTATTATATAACTTTTTTTTTTTTTGTAAAGGAGGTTAAAGATGTACAATAATGATCGGTGTTCTGAATAGCAAGTAATGAAATCAATAAACAGAAAGATTCACAGCACTGGACTGATTTTGTAAGAACACAACAGCTCACTGGTCATCTTAGCTCAAAATCTGAACATTGAATGGGAACACACTGTTTAATCCATATTAGTAGCCTCTTCCAAGATGTTTCACAATGATCTCTTTTTTATGATATATAAACCACAATGTAATCCATTCCTCCTCTACCAAGATGGGTCTCACTGATGAAAAACATATGGAAGAAGTAACAGAATATAATTTCTCTTTCTCCTCCTCCTCTTCTTTTCTTTCTGGTAGTGCTGGAAATCAAACCCATGGCCTCACATGTGCTAGGCACATTCTGTGCCACTGAGCCACACCCCCAGCGTGATGAGATGTGATTTCTAAATTTAGGTTATAAAGACTATGGCTTCCATCTTGGATGCTATCTTTCTAACTTGTGGTTACTGTCTTGGATCACTCACTTTGGGGAAAATCAGCTATTAGGTAATGAGAAGCCTGAAGATGAATATGAAAAGACAATGTGGCAAGGAGTTATGTCCTCAGGCCTGCAGCTATCAAGAAACTGAGGCCAGTCAAAACTACGTGGATAACTCTGAAAGTGGATTCTCTGGCTGAGAGCTGACCTGAAATCTCATGAAGAACTGAAGCCAGTACCACTCAGTAATCATCTTCCAAGATCCCAGCTCATAGAAACTAGGAGATAATAAAGCATTATTGTTGTATGTGGCTCTATTTTGGGGATACTTTGTTATTCAATTATAGATCGCTAACATACCTCTGGTACCTGGATATCCAGGAGGAAGAATAGGAATCTATGTTGGATGATTTAAAAAGTGGAAGGGTAGGATTTTGTCCAGTAAAGAAGGAGGAAGGACAAATTTTCCAGCCAATGGTGGGATTCCCACATGTGCCTCCCATTCTTTTTCATCAGATTGAAGTTGAAGCTAATAAGGTATTTTTTTCCAAAATATACCTGTCATGTTCTCATCCATCCTTTGCTTTTCCTCAGGGTTTCCCACTTCCCCATTTATGTCTCTTCATTCTTTATCTTTGTATTTTCTGCTGTGAAAACTACTCATCTGTGAATCAAAATTCATTTGTAGTATTCTCTGATTGAAGTAATGTTTTTTGCATTTGTATTATGAAAGAACATTGCCCACGTTCTCTTTTCATCTCTAGATTTGTTTTATCATGATTTGATTCAGGTTTTCTCAATTAGATTTTAAGCTCTTTGAAGAAAGCATATCTGGATGACTTTCTTTGTTTTCTTGTATCTGATACTTGTAAGGTCGATTTGTACTGAAACAAAACTCTGGATATGACCACTTATACAATTCCTTATGCTAAAACTGTAGTCATATTATCACACTTCACCATGTTCATTATAATGTAAAAAAAGAGCTTTGACTTTGGGGTCAGAAGGACATTGTTTTAGTCAGCTTTATCACTGCTGTGACTTAAAGACCTGACCAGAACAACTTTATTTTTTTTTATTTTTTTTCTCCCTTCCCATCCTCTACTATCCCCCCTCCCCTCCCTTCCCCTCCCATCTTCTCCCTCCACCCCATCTACTGTAATTTATTTCTCTTCCTTAGGGAAAGCTTATTTGAGGGCTCACAGTTTCAGAGGTCTCAGTCCATTAACAGCTGGCTTTATTCCTCAGGTCTTCAGGTAGGGCAGAACAACATGGAAAATTTGTCAGAGAGAAGCATCTCACATGATGATCAGAAATCAGAGAGAGCAATTGTACTCATCAGGTAAAAATATATACCCCACCTCTTCCAGTTACCACTCAGTTAATCCCACCTAGGGAATAATTCCCTGATTGGGTTTAGGCTCTCACAACCCAAAAATTTCTTCTCTGAACTTTCTTGCGTTGTCTCACACATACTTTTGGGAGACACCTTACATCCAAACCATAACAAACATAATCTCATTTGGAAAGATCAGATGGTAATTAAATATCCTTGAATTCATTTATCTTCTCTTTAATATAAAAAATTCCCAAGTCTATTTTTTTCATATAGAAAATAATAGACTCTCTTGGGTAGAATTATAAAACTTAAGTAGTATACAAATAAAATCTTCTTTTTAAACTCATGCATATAAAGGGACTCAAAACAAATTAGAAAAAGAGTTGCAGTCTAGCTGAGTTTCAGAAATAAAGGTACAACAACAGGGGTTAACTCCTTTTGATTAGTCACATTAGAACCTTATCTGGAATCTGTGTTAAGACAGTTAGTCAATTAGCATTTAAAACCTAGGCAAAACAAAATTTAGCACTCATTCATTTTCAAGTAGGTATTGCAGGATAAGAAAATGCCACATTTCATGTGGTATTCACATGCTGAATCGCTAGGGTTTGAGGCCAATAGAGCTGGTTATTCATTAAGTGGGACTTACAGACAATGAAAGATAAGTGCTTATAATGGCCAAGTTCTGGCTTGTATCAATTAATTTCTCAGAAGACTTTTTTCCCCTTAAACAAAACATCATGAATGCACAGCTGCAGAATATGTGGAGGAAAAACAGTTTAATGATATACTTTTCAATCAATGAGGCATTTAAAAAATGTGCATGGCATTGCTTCACAAATGGCCTGGACATAAACTCTGAGAGTTTAAATTAATTCCAGTAGTCTCAGAAATTGAAAGAAAATCAACCATACCTATGGGAGTTTGTTTACAGACCCTCAGGTAATTAAGGGCAATCTGCCCTGCTCTGGGGGCCTGCAGACCTCTGCTGAGGCAGTGCGCTCAGGGAAACTTCTTTTATATGTATAGAAATTCATATTTGAGGCAACATAAATACTGTTAAATGATAACACTCTTATTTATAAAAGTAAATCACAAGGCGACACAGGCAAATATGCATCCTTAGAAATACTAATTGTTGATGAATATTCATTTCCTAAAAGAGCTTACATTATGTGGAAGTTAAATTCAAAGCATGCTTATAAGTACCTGGAGAATCTGTAACTAAAAAAAAAAGAAAGAAAGAAAGAAAGGAAAAATAGCAACAACAGGGTGATAAAAATTGTCATATCAGCAGCATTATATTTTTGTTTATATTCTTCCTTAAACTATCAACTTGGCCAGTTTTTATTTTTTTTATTTTTTAAAGTAATCTTTTTTATTTTTTCTGAGAATGAAATGCCTCAAGAAGAAGAAGTAGATTCCTTAAGATTTTGCATCATAGCTGACTGTTCAATTCAGTTATTGTTTCTATCCACAACACAGAAAGTGAAACCATGTTTGCTTTCTGCAAATCCATACCAGTCTGGGTTTGGGTTCTGGCTCTGATTTTTGGAGCTTTCTGACCATGTGACTCTGGATATTCACTTATTTTCTCTGTGTTTCCATATGTGTTAGCAACAATATAAAAATAGTTATTATAGAAATACCATGTGCCATGCACTCTGCTTGGTGCTAAAGCAAAATCTGAATAAGGTAGGCACAATGAACGCCCTCTTAGAGCATACAGTCTAAGGAATAAGTAATGTGATGAGAGAAGAGGTATGTCTGGAGAAAAATCTGAGGAATTCCCAGAGAAGAGAGGGAACTCGACTCAGGAACAGCAGGGTTTTTGGCTTGCAAGGTGGAAAAGAATGTCAACACTCGCTAGACATAGACTGTCAGAGGTATAGGCAGGCGTATTTAAAAAAAGCTTATTCAAGTGAGAATATGGGCAATCCACAAGAGAGATGCCTTTTGTTGTAAAGCAAGGAATGTACATTCAAAGGAGAATGCTGGGCATCTTGAGACTGAGAGATTCTTTTGGGGTTCTTGGTACTTTTGAAGGAAATTTGGTGAGGAGTGGTTGTAGAGGTATGTAGAAAAGAGTCTATCTGTTGATATCAAGACAGTTCATGGTAGTTTGGTTGATCTTAGGATTCTCAGGTTAATATGATCTTTATTATCTGATTAGGAGCACCATCACTGATAGCACTGGGATGTCCCTTAAATTTTAAGTTTCTCAAAATAGAGTATCTTTATTTAATCTATTCATTGAAGGAAAAATTAACAATGCACAGGTGATTTACAGATTTCCCAGGAATTTGGAAGTAATAGATTTGAGAAAGATACTTGTTTGGGAAGGGACAGGCCTGGAAATGTATGAAACTTCTGGGATTAAAATTTTATTTTCTTGTCCTCGAGATTAGTGCTCTATCTGATGTGTGAGGGGTAAAATTTTCTCACAAGATGTAGGCTCTCTATTCACCTCACAGATTGTTTCTTTTGCCGAGAAGAAGTTTTTTAGTGAGTCCATCCCATTTATTGATTCTTGATTTTAATTCTTGTGCTAAAGGGGTCCTATTAAGGAAGTTGAGGCCTAATCCCACATGACGGAGATTAGGGCCTAGTTTTTCTTCTATTAGACATGGGGTCTCTGGTTGTATTCCTAAATCCTTGATTGATTTTGAGTTGAGTTTTGTGCATGGTGAGAGATAGGGGTTTAATTTCATTTTGTTGCATATTGTTTTCCAGTTTTCCCAGCACCATTTGTTGAAGAGGCTATCTTTTCTCCCATGCATGTTTTTGACACCTTTGTCTAATATAAGATAATTGTAATTTTGTGGGTTAGTCTGTGTGTTCTCTATTCTGTACCGTTGGTCTACCAGTCTGTTTTGGTGCCAATACCATGGTGTTTTTGTTACTGTTGTCCGGAAGAGGGATTTCCGGTTGTTGGTTCCTGGAGGAGCTGTGTGCGATCAGGAAATTCCCGGGAGCATGTGTGGAGTGTGCTGGTGGAGTTCAGAAATAAAGTTTGTTCCTGCTTCAGTGGCTCGTGATTTGTGCCCAGCCAGACTGCGACATTTGGCGGCCCATATGGGGAATGCCTGAAGCTCGAAGGTAAGTGAAATTGGTCGTCCCTAAGGGAAGGCGAGAGAATGGGTGACCATTTCAAAAAACAATGTGTTCTTGTTTTGATTTGTTTGTTTTTGTTTCAAGCTGCCTATCCCTAGAACTTTCTCAGGCAAACTGGGAAAAATGGTTGGCTCAAGGTTTGAAGTTGTTCGCTCCTGAGGAAGAGATAGAAATAGACCACAAATGCACATGTCAAGAAAATAGGAAAATTGATACAACGATTTTTTGTTCCATTTTTGTTTCATTCTGTTTCGGTTTTGTTTTGTGTTATCTTTATAGGAGATTAGAAATTAGTAAAAAACAAACTGAAAGAGTGTTAAGTAAATTGTTAGAGGTCCAGACTATGGTAGAAAACATGTTAGATCAAGCAAAAGAGAAGGTCTCTTGAGCTAGTCAGATAGAGGAAGAAAATTTAAAGGAAGAAAGCTTAGAGGAGAAATAGCTATCAGGGGGGAAGCTACAACAGGAGGCTGCTACTAACTCTGTTCTATCACCAGAGGGTGTAATTCAACCAACAGATCCACCTATGGAAACAGCTGAGTGGCCCTCAACCCCCCGTAGTTGATAGATGGGATCCTGAGACAGGACCTCAAAGATTAGCATGCCCTGTACTTGAGCA
>NW_026000026.1:63852324-63854195 GCF_001458135.2 Marmota marmota marmota | reverse complement strand
CAGCCAGTTACCCTCAAAGAAATCTAGATATGTTGTTAGGAAAAGGACCTTATGAGGGTCAATGGCAACAAATTGAATATGATCCTGCTATATATTCACAAATTGCTGCAGATGCAGTTAGGGCATAGAAGACTTTACAAGGACATGGAGATTTACAAGGCCAATTATCTAAGATAATACAAGGAGCTAATGAACCTTACGCTGAATTTAATAGGCTTATTCAAACACCTACCAGAGTTTTGGGGGATACATAACAAGCAATGCCATTAATAAAACAACTGGCTTATGACCAAGCAAATCGTTGGTGCAGAGAGGTCATTAGACCATGGAAACATGAAGATTTAAACACATATATTAAATTATGTAGAGACATTAATGAACAAGGGCAAGTCTTGGCAGCTGCAGTACAACAGGCTTTAGATGCCAGGCCAAAAACATGCTACAATTGTGAACAAACAGGACATTTTAACAGTAATTGCCCCATAGGAGGAGGGTTTAACAAAGCTAGGTATCAAAGGAGTACAATACCGGGTATTTACCCACGATGCCATAGAGGGAGACATTGGGCTAATGAATGCTGTTCTCAAACCATCATAGAGGGTACTCCGTTATCAAAAAATGGACAAGGACCAGGTGTTTCCCCACGATATTGTGGAGAAAGGCATTGGGCTCCATTGCCAAAAAATGGACAGGGGGGCCCAATGCTCCAGGGCCCACAACCACAAATATACAGAGCACTGGAGGAACCCCAAAACACCATGGAGGAACCCAGCAACACCATCAGGGTAGTGCCCAGGACACATTATCCATCAGATCTCTCATCAGACGAACCAGAGGGGGCGCAGGGTTGGACATCTGCGCCTCCGCCAGAGCAGTACTAACTCCACAGGAGTAATAGGACCTCTTCCCCAAGGAACAGTAGGCTTATTGTTAGGACACAGTTCTTCTACTCTAAAAGGACTTATGATAAGTCCTGTGGTAACTGATCCCGATTATGAAGATGAAATAAAAATTATAGCTAGTTCTCCAAGAAGTATATCAGTAATTTCACCACGAGATAGAGTAGCACAGTTATTAATAATACACAGCCTACATGATAAATTTTCCAGTAGTACTATAGAAAGAGGTTCCAGGGGATTAGGCTTCACAGCTGTAGATTGGGCTATGCTGTCTTTAAATTTAGATTCTCGCCCAATGCTAAAACTAAATATTCAAGGACATGAATTTAATGGGCTACTGGATACAGGTGCAGACCTTAGCATCATATCTCATCAATAATGGCCAAAACATTGGCCATTACAACAAGCCACTCAAATGATTCGAGGCCTAGGAGTGGCGACTAATCCCCATAGAAGTGCAATGGTATTAGATTGAAAGGATCCTGAAGGATATGAAGGAACTATACAGCCATATGTATTGAATCATCTTCCTATAAATTTATGGGGATGAGATGTCCTAGATCAATTAGGTTTGACATTAACAAATAACATCAATCCAAATGTGCCCACTATTAGGGCTAGACAAGGTTTTAGGAAAGAAAAAGGATTAGAAGAACAAGAACAAGGTATAGCAGCACCAATTCAAATAGATCAAGGAATAAAGAGACATGGATTGGGTTTTCAGAAGGGGTCACTTAGACAATAAAAATTACTTGGAAATCAGAAAGACCAGTATGGGTTCCTCAGTGGCCCCTGACTAAAGAAAAGATACAAGCAGCCCATGACCTGGTCAAACAACAATTAGCGGAGGGACATATACAAACTTCTGTATCTCCCTATAATACTCCCATTTTTGTCATTAAAAAGAAATCTGGTAAATGGAGATTATTGCAAGATTTAAGAGCCATTAATAATGAGATGGTTATTATGGGA
>NW_026000026.1:63838918-63850320 GCF_001458135.2 Marmota marmota marmota | reverse complement strand
GCATTTCTGTATCCTCCTCCCTTCTGCTAGTGATGGTCTAAAATTTGGGGGCCAAGAGAGGTGAGGCAAAGACCCTCACCCCCCCCACTGGCACCAAGGCCAAATTTGGGGGCCAACAGAGGTGAGGCAAAGAACCTCACCCCCCCACTGGTGCAAAGGCCTATCCACAAATATGGCTGTATGCTGGACGGGTAGTCAGTGATGGGTATGATCCAATTGCAGTGGTACCAACCTAAGACAGGAGGCTGTCAGCTCATCCGATGACGGGTAAGGACCATAGGTAGTATTGGACAGCCTAACATGCACGGTCCCTAGCCACATGCTTGGTGTTTAATTGAACAGAAGGGGGGAGATGCTGAGAGCCATAGCCAAGTAGGAATGATGCATGGCATTTTTGCCAGAACGGAGTGGTTGAGAGGTGACACCAGCAGGCCAATGAGATGATGATGGTTATGTTAAGCTGTGTATATTAGACCCCTGCTGTCCGCCTTGGCCTGCTACTTTGGAGTTCTCGCACTACTTTGGAGTTCTCCAGTGGATTCCCAGAGAGTTCCCATTGGTTGGGGGGGTGCCGGAGGAGGGATTTCCGGAAGAGGGATTTCCGGTTGTTGGTTCCTGGAGGAGCTGTGTGCGATCAGGATAATTCCCAGGAGCGTGTGTGGAGTGTGCTGGTGGAGTTCAGAAATAAATTTTGTTCCTGCTTCAGTGGCTCGTGATTTGTGCCCAGCCAGACTGCGATACTATTGCTCTGTAGCATAGTTTAAGGTCTGGTATAGTGATGCTACCTGCTTCACTCTTCCTGCTAAGGATTGCATTAGCTATTCTAGGTCTCTTATTTTTACAGATGAATTTCATGATTACTTTTTCTATTTCTATGAGAAATGCCATTAGGATTTTGATTAGAATTGCGTTAAATCTGTATAGTGCTTTTGGAAGTATGGTCATTTTGATAATATTAATTCTACCTATCCAAGAGCAAGGTAGACCTTTCCATCTTCTAAGGTCTTCTTTGATTTCTTTCTTTAGTTTTCATTGTATAGATTTTTCACCTCTTTTATTGATTCCCAAGTTTTTTTTTTTTTTTGAGGCTATTGTAAATGAGGTAGTTTTCCTCATTTCCTTCTCAAAGGATTTGTCACTGATATACAGAAATGCCTTTGATTTATGGGTGTTGATTTTATATCCTGCTACTTTGCTGAATTTGTTTACTAGTTCTAGAAGTTTTCTGGTGAAGCTTTTTGGGTCTTCTAGGTATAGAATCATATTTTCAGCAAATAGTGCTATTTTAAATTCTTTTTTTCCTATACATATCCCTTTAATTTCTTTTGTCTAATTGCTCTGGCCAGTGTTTCAAGGACTATGTTAAATAGAAGTGATGAAAGAGGGCATCCCTGTCTTGTTCCAGTTTTTAGAGGGTATTTAAAGAACTCAAAAAGCTAAACACCAAAACAAATAACCCTATCAACAAATGGGCCAAGGACAGGAACAGACACTTCTCAGAAGAGAATATTCAATCAATCAATAAATATATGACAAAATGTTCATCATCTCTAGCAATTAGAGAACTGTAAATCAAAACTACTCTAAGATACCATCTCACTCCAGTCAGAATGGCAGCTATTATGAAGACAAACAACAATAAGTGTTGGTGAGGATGTGGGGGGAAAAGGTACTTTCGTACACTGCTGGTGGGACTGTAAATTGATGCAGCCAGTATGAAAAGCAGTATGGAGATTCCTTGGAAATATGGGAATGGAACCACCATTTGATCCAGCTATCCCTCTCCTCTGACTATACCCAAAGGACTGAAAAAAAGCATACTACAGGAACACAGCCACATCAATGTTTATAGCAGCACAATTCACAATAGCTAAACTGTGGAACCAACCTAGATGCCCTTCAGTGGATGAATGGATAAAAAAAAATGTGGCATATATACACAATGGAATTTTATTCAGCAATAAAAGAGAATAAAATCATGGCATTTGCATGTAAATGGATGATGTTGGAGAAGATAATTCTAAGTGAAGTTAGCCAATCCCCCCCCCCCAAAAAAATGCCAAATGTTTTCTCTGATATAAGGAGGCTGACTGATAGTGGGGCAGGGAGGGAGAGCATGGGAGGAATAGATAGATGAATTTTAGATAGGGAAGAGGGGTGAGAGGGAAAGGAAGGGGGCAGGGGATTAGCAAGGATTGTGGAATGTGATAGACATCATTATCCAAAGTACATGTATGAAGACAAGAATTGGTGTCAACATACTTTATATACAAACAGAGGTATGAAAAATTGTTCTATATGTGTAATAATAATTGTGATGCATTCCACTGTCATATATTTAAAAAGTAAAACCAATAAAAAATTTAAAAAAATTATTTTCTTGTCCTTCCTTTATGTCTCCTTGGTATATATATTTTAATATATTGTATCTTATGTCACCAACGTAAGATACAATAGATTAAAATATAGCTTTCTACAAACTAAGTGTTGCAATATAACAAATTAAATGCTGTTCTGTACATGCAGAGGGCAGTTGCTTAGCACAGGGTGAGGTGAAAGGGAGGTGGTAGGTAGTAAGGGAAGTACCTCTTATGCTACAACCTGTGGGATTAGATATTATGTGTAAAGCAAAAGACAGACATGAACTATTTTTAATGCTTGGAAAATTGGTTCAGTTTTCCTTATAGCATATATTATTCACATCAGCAATTGGAAATAGTTGAATTTGTTTGATTTTTATCAGAGGGAACTTAATGGTGAAGTAACATTTTCCCAACTAGATAGGTGATGATGATAGCTTAGAAAATATTTCTATGCTCTCTCCTTTTTTTTCTAAGCAAAGATTATGTAGCAATATTCTGTGAAATATTTGAAGTTATGCCTAACTGGGCAAATCTCCATTAAGAAAAAATTAATTTGGGAACTGGAGTTGTCAGCCAGTTATGAAGTAATTGCTCAGCATGTGTGAGTCCCTGGGTTCCATCCCCAGCATCAAAAATACAGTTTTCAAAACTTCATATACTTTCTTATCCTTTTAATGTTTTAAATATTGTTTTTTATTTTCTCTTTAAATATATAAAATCCAGTAATCCAAGGTTATTATCCTGGATTGGAAAAATTATTACCTTTTTGTATATTTTAATCTCAAGCAAAATATTTCCTAATAAACTAACAATTTGCCTTCTCTCCTTGTCTCTTCTTCTCCCACAAATTTTATACCCATTTCTCTTAGACAGAAATAACAGTGACCTTACGAATTGAAAATACAAATGTTGTAACTTATTCCACAGACTGGATTAAAATGAAAATCTAACAGGAATATAATATTTTAAATTGATAACATTAAGCAAGAGAAAAGATAAAGAAAGAAGGAAACACTTTGTGAAAACCATAATTCTGGGGTAACTGTCTTTAGCTTGTTAGGGAAAGGCAGTGGGGATGGGAGAGAGAAAGAGGTGCCCCAGAAGAGCACATTCTTGCCTTAAGATTCCCTGAGAGACTTGAATAAGAGTATGATGAGTTCAGCATTGGTTTTATTCTTCACTTCCTCCTCCCACTATAGACTTCAGTTTTATTAATGATTAAAGAATAATGCTGACTGAATGGCTTTTGAGATTTAGCTCACTGAATCTATTCATAGCATTGAGCTTGTAAGGGTGACTGAACAGATCTGCACAACTAATTGTGGAATATTACACTGATACTTCATCTCCCTCATCAATACCAATTACTACTTCACAGAGAGCCTTGCATGTTATTTTAATAGGGTAGGGCTTTTTAATCCAGTCAGGTAGTTCTGGATGAATGTGTTTGTATGTCTGTCATTAAAATTTGGTGGCTCATGCTGCTCCAGACAGACACATTTTGAATGTTTAAAATTTCCACAGATGTTATTTATCCATCAGGATGGAAAATTCCTCGATCTCTGCTATCTAGATTCTGCCTCATTAACATAAATAAAAAATAAAGAATAACAACAACAATCTTGCTTAATGTGTACACACAGAAATATTGTCATAGGCATCTGGCAATCTGTTGGAGATGATGACAGTGCTAAATGAATCAAGGTGGCAAAACTAGAAGAAATACAAGATCCCTTTCAGGGCAGGGTGTGGGAGAGGCTTACTGTTAAAAATATTCTCTTTGTGTAGGATTGCTTTTTATTTTTAAGGCATTGTGTTTACTGTGGACACTCACATAAAAGAAACCTTTACTAACTTTTCAGTTACTAATATTTGTATCTTAAAAATTCCTTGTCTTAGTTGAGAAGTGAAGATGGCTTTCTCTTAAAGCTATTTGGTTGAACAAAATCATAAAAAAGAGTGCTAACTTTTTACACCAGTATCCATGTATCACAAGATCCCACAGACATGGACTGAAAGATCATGATCATAAATAAAACCTGGCTAATCACCATATCTTTTTGACTATATTCAAGGAAAGTTTATCACTTTTTAAATTCCTTTTTGATTCATTTAGAAATTCTTTGTGAACTTCTAAACTGTAGAGGATGGATAGAAAGATAGTTTTATTTTTGACTTGAATAAGAGCTTAGAAAACAACTGCTGGAAAATGTTTGCCAGTTATACAAGCAAGTTCCACTATCTTTCTTTAGATAATGTCTTCCAGCAGGCTGCTTCATGTGAATTCTTTTCATGTCTGTCTTCTTAGCTAGGTAGAAAACATTCTCAAAGCTAGGATTATGTCTTCCTTTTGACTGCATATGCTTTATACTGATGAACACAATAAGGTATGCTATGTGTTTTTGGTCTTGAATGAGTAAATGAAATTTCTATATTCTTAACCAGAAGTAATGCTAAACTATATGTTTGAATTAGCAAGAATTAAAAATTAATGTCAGGATATTAAATCTATTAGAAATAGATTTTGCATGTCACACAAACATAGGATACTTTAGCTGTAAAATCCAATATGCCTGCAATGAACAAGTGGAATTTGAAATTAAAAACAAATACAAAAACTAGAATCCACCAAGATTTGGGATGGGGATGGTGGGGGGTTACACATATATGGGGACAGGACTTATTTGGAAGCTCTATACTTTTATTAATTTTTCCTGTGAGCCTAAAATAAATCTGATTGATTAAAAAATAGAGTGATTAAGAGAAAAATAACAATAGAAATAAATAAACAGATAAAATAATTTGAAGCCAGAAAAGTAAATGTAGACATCATTCATGTTAGAAAAAAAATATTCTTTCAACTCACTCATCCATTTTAGTTTTTCCTGATAGGTAAAACTCAAGTTCATTCTGGAAGAGTCATTTTGTTGTATGATGAGGTGGTATGTCAAGTGCACTTCTTTCTTGCTTTTTAAAGGATACATAATAGAATTTATTTGCACATAATCTTAATTAATAACTGCATCTTTCAGGATATAATTTGCAAACAACAGAAATCATCCCTAGATAGTGTATGTCAAAAAAATAATTTCTTAAAATGATATCATGAAGCTCACAGAATTTTTGAGAGTTTTGGAAAACTGAACATGGAAGCTACACTGCCAGAAGCTGTGCTTCAGATTTCTCTGTGGATCTGATTCTATGAAACAGAGAAACTGCCTCTGACTATAGACAATATAATGTGCATCTCCAGCACCACTGACACAATGCTCCATCACAAATTGCAGCCACATATGCCTCTGGAAATTGCATGTGGTATAATTACTGTCACTTCTACAATTTATGCCAGAATTGAGTCTGTCCATATTCTGTTTCTTCTTTTCATCTTTAATTTTCATTTGAGTTAATGGAGAATATTCTTCCATAGGCCTCTGGTAGGTGGATGCTGTAACTATACATTGTCTTAGATGCAAGAAAGCCTAGGGAAATGACTCTATGCAGAAATTGATCATATCCTGTCCATTCAGGATACTATGAAAAATATAGTCTCTTATTTATCAACGAAGTAAATAATATTTGCATGAGTTTTTAACTATGAAAATATATTAGTATGTACCCGGTTCTCTTTTTGTTTCTGTGCTGAACCAGTTTTTTAGATGCTATTGATGTTGTGGTTGCATCCTTGTTTTGCTTTAGTGGGCAAATAAATAATCACAGAGGATTGTTTTGTCAGTTGAATGTTTTATAAATTGAAGGAATGATGGACTGATGGCTAACAAAACAGAACTAGATAACTAACTGTAGAAATAGACGAGATGTTTTGCACATTGGTTTGCTTGTTTAGTTAGTCCAGAATCCCCCTCTGAGAATTTGTTGAATGCTTGGACATTGATTCTGGAGAACATATGTCCTCATACAAATATGTGAACCTTGTTACAGAAATAAGCCTGGAGTCAGAAGGACTTGAACTTATCAACTAATTACATGTGAAAGTGAGAAGCTAGACAACTGATTCTCAAATGCTTTAAACCAGGTGATGAGAGTAAGCAAGAAAGTGATGAAGAGGAAAGAGGTTTAATGGAGTGGATGGTAAATTTGGTTTAACATACTCTTGTCACTTACATTTAAACTGAAATTTAAAACTTTTTTATTGAAAAATGAGGAATTATCATGTCTTTAATGTTAGGCTGCTGTGAAGTTGAAAGATACACAATTTTGAGGCAGGTTATTATGTAGAGCTGACTTTGGAGAGATGTGCAATGAATTGGGACATTTATGAGGAGCATCTCAGAGTGAAGAGAAGGAAAAGAAAAGCAAATAAAATAGCTGAAGGCTTACATCACTTATAGTTCTATTTATATTCAATGCTTTTAGTAAAAACAGTCTCTCTTTGGCCTTTAAAAAGTTTCAAAATTATCTCCTAATAATAAATTAAGCACTATTGAAAATTTGCCTCATTTTTTCCTTCTATGTAGCAATAACCTCTGTCATTGCTGAAGGAGGGTAGATTTATGTAGCTCCAGCCATGACTAGATTTTTATTATATTGGATTATCAAAAAAGAAATGGAATAATCTTGTTTCAAGGTCATTTACAATAGGATAAGATACCATCAATTTAGACAGTTTAGTTGCTGGTCTCATTATAAGTGGAAAGGGACAAGCTGACCTCCCAAGCTTTTCTCAAGATAAATTCATAAGCCTTTATGAGCTAGCAATCCCCCAAAGTCATTACCTAGGACTGATGTGTTTTGGGTTTTTCATTACTTATTAGAATATGGTGGAAAACTAGCCCCTAAATATTATTTTCTCCCCTTTGCTGTTATTAGAATAGGTAAATCACAGAGAAATAAAAACTAAAAATCACAATATGCTCACAATCAAAATGAGTTGGTCATTTGATGGATTTCTGTACAATTCTACTTCTCCAGGTTGATTCCTATTTAGAACCAAACACATAAGTAATTCACACTCTGTATCACCTTGAAATAGATAAATATAATTATTTATCATTTGTCTTTGAATTCATTTACAATTTAGTCAGGAGGTCTCTCATTAACAAGGGTTTTTTGGAAGATATTGCATGAATAGTTATCAGTTATTTTAACAATGTCTAGAATTTGTTAATTGATATAAAATTGAAATTTTATAAATAATATTAGTTTTTTAATTGTAAGTGACATTTATAAATAATCTTGACTAATTTGGTGATTTAAATAAAAAATAATAATATGAATTATATATCTATCTGTGCATACCAAATGATGTGTTCATATTTAGTAATCAGAATCTATTTTTGTAATGTGCTTTACTGAAGAAAATATTAGTAAATGTTTTAAATCATTGGGTTTTAGGGTCAATATGAACTATAGGAATTAAATGAAAATCCAAAATCCTATTTTTTACATATTATATCAATATAAATGAAAAAGGACTGGGGATATAGCTCATTGGTAGAGAGCTTGCCTAGTGTTTGTGAGGCCCTGGGATTGATGCCTAACAGTGAAAAACAAATAAACAAACAAGGAAAATGACAACAACTTACCAAATATCATAAGTATGGTTATCAGAAGTGGCTAAACTTGATTTTTAAAGTCTCAGATTCTTTTTATTTATATTTTATCGAAAATAGCAAAAATAAAAATAAAATATCATGTTATAGATGAAATTATCTTTAATATATTAAAAGGGTTTGAGAGAAGACATTATCTTTATTAAGAAGACTACATAAAGATGAATATTTCAGGGTGTGATGCCAAAATGTTACCATTCTAATCCTTGTACCACTACTTAGCATGAGAAAGATAATGAGACAGTGACTGGACTCTATGCCTGTTTCATTCATGACAAAATAGAAATAAGCACAGACCCTACCACATGGGTTTTCTATGCAAGGGTTAAATATGACCGAGTATGTATAGCCTGTTGTTCTGTTCTGATCTGTAGGAAGCACTCAATGAATATTTATTCTATTGAGAAATAAATCTAGTTCTATTTTTCTGAGCAGGAATCCCCTTGAAAATGGGCAGTCTTAAGGTATGTTTTATTTTATTCACGTGCATTTTAATAGTATTTGTAGAGTAGAAATTTGAATAAAATAATTTACATTCAACATATAGTTTATTTCTGAGGAATCCTTAAGTAGTTTATGAGGATCAGGAATTCATTTTCACCTGAAAAAATTGGCTCACTTATTACAGGGCATTGCTCCTCTTAAGTTGAGTAGGATCTTTTGATCTCTTTGAGAGCTGTGCGTAGAACTGAAGACATAAAAATCTATTAGATATTCCATTATTAACCTGAACTTATAAGTATGAATCCTAGTGAAATTATTCTTATAAATCTAGATTTCTGGAAACCATGTTTCATGGAATAGAAAAATGATTTTCATTCTTCATTTTGATGGGAAATTAAGCTGAAAATGTAGACTTTAAATGGTCATGCATCTGCACACATGCTACATAATGACAACTTGAGCAAAGCAAATATTCTTTTGTCATTATGCACATGCCCTGAAGCAATATGTGGTCTACCTCTTTCATTCAAGAAAGAAAACACCAACCACCTTGAGTTAAAAGTCACCCTACTCCCAGACACACACTGAACATACGTGCAGACATCATCCATGGCTGATTTTATGGGCTTTCATTTAAGTGCAAAAATGGGTGAAAATATCTTGTGGCATAAAATAAGAATAAAAACAATGCTGATATTTCTTTTATTATTATTATTATTATTATTATTATTATCATCATCATCATCATCACAAGTTGATTCTTTTATTTTTTATTGATTTAAAAAATAAATGACAGAGGAATGCATTACAATTCTTATTACACATATAAAGCACAATTTTTCATATCTCTGGTTGTATACACCCAATTTGTTTCTACAAATATGTACTTTGGATAATGATGTCTATCACATTCCACCATCCTTGCTAGTCCCCTGCCCCATCTCTTTCCCTCCCACTTCTCTTTCCTATCTAGAATTCATTTTTCCTCCCATGCTCCCCCTCCGTACCCCACTATGAGTCAGCCTCCTTATATCAGAGAAAACATTCGGCACTTGTGTTTTTAGGATTGGCTAACTTCACTTAGCATTATCTTCTCCAATACCATCCATTTACATGCTGCTATTTCAATACCTGAGTAATGTTCATTTCCTGATATAGAAAGTGTCATTTTAAATTCTTCTGTCTTCAAATAAATAAAAGAATGATATTTTCACATTGCTTGGATATGCCAGGTGTCACTGATTCTATAGAATATACTTTTGCTAATTAATCTTCCAAGCCCAGGAATGGAGAGTGATTGCGACATTACACCTAAGATATATGAAATTCTGATTATTCTTGAAATTTAGTCTTAGTTAAAGTGAAAATGCTGAACAGAATATCTTGCTTGTGGAGAGATCAAAATGCTTAATGACTTGATTTTAGAATTTTAGCTACTTAATATGTTATTTATAGATTAGATTCTTCATCGACAAAGAGCATGGAATTTCTGCATTTTAATCTTAGGTAGAATATAGTAAAGCTAATCTGAATGAGGAAAGGAAATAAAGATAAAACCACTAAAAAATGAAAATGCTAATACTTGAGTCTGCATTTTCTACTCAAATGTCAGCTTATTTGCCCCCTCTGGAAACTCTTAAATATAGGGAATAAAAATTTTCACAGTGAAATACTGAAGAATATTTTTGCTTGAAATACACCACTACTGATTATCCTTAGCTTTCAGATGAGTTGTCATTACCAGAAATTTTATTAATGAGTGATGAGCATTGATATCTGTTCTTTTTATGTTAAAGTACGAAAAAAATGACCCTCAGAAACATATAGAGACAGCTCTATCTAGGTAAAAATCATGATGCTTTAGTGTCTCTTCATGAGGCAATGGCTGTGATTATGAGAGACAAATCAACATATTTGACTGTAAAATCAAAGTATTCTTGGATATATCTCCAATTCCATATAGGTCAATGACCTTTACAGTTCTGTGATTATTTAAAATTTCTCATTAGTTTTTTTTTCATTTTTATTTGTTCTTTTTAGTTATACATGACAGTAGAGTGTGTTTTGACATATTATATATACACAGAGTATGACTTATTCTGATTAGGAACCCGTTCTTGTGGTTGTACATGATGTGGAGTTTTACTGATTGTGTATTCACATAAGAACAGAGGAAAGTTATGTACAATTCATCCCATTGCCTTTCCTATGCCCATCCTTCCTCTCTTCCCTTCATTCCCCTGTGTCTAATCCAATGAACTTCTATTCCTGCCCCCACTTCCCTTATTGTGAGTTTCTTCTGTCTATTAGAGAGAACATCCAGCCTTTAGTTTTATAGGATTTACTTATTTCACTTAGCATTATAGTCTCCAGTTCCATCTATTTACTGGCAAAAGTCATAATTTATGTATCACATTTTCTTTGTCCATTCATCTTTTTAAGGGCACCTAGGCTGGTTCCATAGCTTAGCTACTGTGTACTGAGCTGCTATAAACATTGATGTGGTTGCATTACTGTAATATGTTGATTTTTAAGTCCTTTGGATATATGCTGAGGTGTAGAATAACTGGGTCAATTGGTTCTACTCCAAGTTTTCTGAGAAATCTCCATACAGATTTCCAAAAAAGTCCCACCAGTAATGTATAAGTGTACATTTTTTTCTCACATCCTGGTCAACATTTTTGTTACTTGTATTCTTGATAATCACCATTCTGACTGGAGTGAGGTAGAATCTTAGTGTAGTTTTAATTTGCATTTCTCTAATTGCTAGAGATGCTGAATATAATTTTTTTCATTATTTTATGTTTTCATAATCACTTTTAAGTGAACTGATCAGTTTGACCACATTTGATGTATGATTAAGCATATTGATAGATTTTGAAAATTCTCCTCTATAGGGAGACACAAAACCACTGTCAAGAACTAGTGTAGGGGCTGGGATTGTGGCTCAGTGGTAGAGCGCTTGTCTAGCATGTGTGAGACCCTGAGTTCAATTCTCAGCACCACATTAATATATATATATATA
>NW_026000026.1:63826827-63838901 GCF_001458135.2 Marmota marmota marmota | reverse complement strand
TATATATATATATATATATATATATATTTTATTCACTCTAGTTACTATATATATATATATATATATATATATATATATACATATATATAATGAATAATTTTTTTATATAGTGTTTGTAAATATTTTGATACAGATCTCCACCAGAAGGGATATCAAATTTCTCAGAAACACCTTCATTTTATAGATGATACTTAGAAGAGGAGTTACTGAAGATTACATGCATTGTGGCCTAACTGGGACCAGATAACAGGGATTTACTCCTAATATATGTGTTTATTAACAACAAAATTTTCAATGAGGGTTCATATATACATGTACATCATAATATAAATATATATGTAATGGAGAGTTTTAAATTCTACTGTAAAAATGTCTTTTATAAAAGAGAGGTCAAATTTTATAGATACATGATATTAATTATTCTTCAGACAAAATATTTTGTTTCATACTTAATCTTCTTTTGACTAAGTGGAGAAAATAAAACAGTCCATTATATAAAGGCATAATGTATACTATTTAGACCCTCACCATAGGGTGAAGAATCTACAGACTTAATTTAGCGAAATAGTAAATGAATAGATTCATTGTCTTTAGTCTCTTCAGATACATCATTATTTGTGTGTTATTTTGTCCAGTTTACGAAGTAAGCACCATGGTAATTATTTCATGTACCTTCCTGTAGTTATTTTCAGAAAATTATATTTTTTCACATGTGTTTATATCAGTCTGGAAGTTAGATATGTGCATTTGTAATCAACATATCAGAGTTTTTAATTCAACATTTTAGATACCATTAAAAATGATTTTAGGGCTGGGGATGTGGCTCAGTGGCAGAGCATTAGCTCCTAGCTCAAAGTGAAAATTAAACCAAATTTACAAATGTTTTAACATAAGAGAGTAATTTAATTGCTTTTTAAAGTGTGTGGTCACTTTGCTTAATGAAGAACCCTTCATTTTTTATAAAATACTATATTTCAATTCTCCTGACTTCACAAGAATAAGTACATAATGCTAGTATAACATCTTTTTTTATCTTTGCATTTGAAAAGTTTTTCTTAGAAATGCTAAAATTATATCAGGACAGCTAGACTTGGCAGCACACACCTGTATTCCCAGCAACTTAGGAAGCTAAGCCAGAAGGATACCAAGTTTGAGGGCAGCTTAAGCAATTTAGCAACTCTCTGTCTCAAAATAAATAAGAATTCTGGAGATGTAGCTCAATGGTAGACTGCTTCTGAACTCAACCCTACAATTGAAAATAGAGATAGATGATAGATAGATAGATAGATAGATAGACAGACAGATAGATATATAGACAGAGAGATTTCTGCTGTTCTGTTTCTTAGTAAATGTAGGAGGTTGAATATGAATTAAACAGAAAATGGTGAACATTGTGATTTTAGAGGGTATATACTTTCTCTGAATCAAAATTTTTAAAAGAGCAATTGATGATTGTATAGCTCTTGATTTATATTTCGGTGCTTAACTGTAAAAATCCAAATGATAACACTTAATCTGTTAGAACAATATGATAACTGGAATGTTCTGATTCTCCTTAATTTAATTATACTAATCAACCCCACTAGTATGATGGTGAAGTCTGGTTTATTTCATAATAAATATGATGGTTCCTTACTCCCTTGAATACATATATTCATTAGCTTATTGAAGTGCCTTTTATGAATTTCCCTTGTAAAAACTCAGACACACTAAACTATTTGACATCTAGGAAAATCTTTTAAGAGTAATAGATGACTCTTTACAGCAAATTCTTCAAGTTTGATGATGGTAATAGGATATTTTTAATAGTTTAATTGCATATGTTGAACTGCAAGCCATTTAACATCATCTGAAGAATAAGAGGTATTGTGACAGGTTCATCAAAATATGGAATAAAATTCTTCTAAAAATTCTTCAGCAGCTACATAATGTTTATATACTCATTAAGGATTTCCATTATATTAGCAATTGAGGTGTTACTATTAACTAAATCAGACTAAATGAGGAATCTGACCAAACTTAGGAAATAAGAATATCATGAGAAGACTAAGTTAAATCAAATGAAGAGTAAGGCACTATTTGAGCTGAGCAAGAAAAAAGAGGAGGTGAATAACCTCTTTTCTTGTCTTTCAAGTTTCATTATATCATCAGACGGTTTGGATTTTAAAGTGGGAAGAATACTTTCTGCAGGGCTTTGAGTCTCTTCAATGAGAGAAATGGGATTACTCTTATTTATGTAGTATTTCAAGGACAGAGCACCCCAAATAACCACAAGAAGCATACCTTTATATCTTTTGACATTATTGCAACAGCACATACCAAGTCTTCTTCTTCAGGGTCTACCAACTCCTCTTGTGCTCTATATTATCACCATCTGCCCTCATATATTCTAAATCAATGTAGTGGATTGAAAAGTGGTCCACAAAAAGCTGTGCCATGTCAAATTTGGGGCACTTGTTAATTTCAGCCTATTTGAAAAAGAGTTTTAACTCATGTAAGTACGCTTTAAAAAATGAAGAAAAGAGATCATCCTGGATTATTTGAGTAGGGTCCTAAGTCCAAATGACATATGACCTTGTTAAGAGACTCAGAGGAGATTTGCCAGAGAGAAATGAAAAAGGTGATGGTAAGACAGAGAAGACTGGAGTGATGTGGCCACCATCAAGAAAGTCAAGGAATGGCAACAGCTACAAGAAACTGCAAGATAAAGGGGATAGTCTTCCCTAGAGCTCTCAAAATTTAGACTTTGTGCCTCTAGAACTATGAGAGTGAATTTCTGTTATTGGAAGCTACTGAGTTTGTGTAAAGTATTATGGTAAACTTACAAAGCTAGTAGAATCATTATATTCTGAGAATTTAAAAAAATTTTTTTTGTACCAGGGATTTAACCCAGGGGTGTTCAAACACTGAGCCACATACCCAGCCTCCTTTTTATTTTTTATGTTGAGACAGGGTCTCACTAAGTTGTGAGGCTAGCTTTGAAATTGCAATACTCTTACCTCAGCTTCCTAAATCACTGGGATTATGGGCATACAATACCATGCCCAACTCTAAGGAACTACTTTTACCAACTCATTTCCTGTCAAGTACAGTGGTCAGGGATTAATAAATGCCACTTAGAGTGCTGATGTGTCATCCCAGAGCTTGTGAATTAGCTACAATAGAACCTCCTGGGTTGATTAACTTAATGGTTATACAACATCTGGAATACATATTCCATATTCCTAAAAGTATTGAATGATTTTGTAGTGATCTCTATCTTTATAATAATTAACTCTTCCCTTCTTAAATGCAACAAGAAACATGACATGCCATAAAATAAGTGTTTAACTTTGTCGTTGCTTATGAGACTGGCTATTAGCCAACTATTACCCCACATCCAAATTTTTATAGTCCTTCCTTGATTCAGTTAGTAATACAGTAACTGTTAACAGTTAGAGTCATGTATTTGGTAAACTAGGAGATGGAGTCATTTGATTTATTCATTGTCACAATCACAGCTGCACAGCTAATTCAGAAATATATGTCTATGATTATAATAAATGTGTACATACTAATAAATATGTGTAACTCTATAATTTTTACATCATCTATCCGTACTCTTATCATCCATCTCTGCATATATGTGGAAATCTGATGTTTCAAGGCCTATTATGAACCTGATAATTTCTTTCACATTTAACAGTATCTAAAAAGTAATAAAGAAGGTGCCGGGGTTGTGGCTCAGTGGTAGAGTGGTTGCCTAGGATGTGTAAGGCCCTGAGTTTGATCCTCAGAACCACATAAAAATAAATAAAATAAAGGTATTGTGTCCATCTATAATGAAAAAAAAATTAAAAGTGATAAAGAAGGAAGCAAATACAAATTATATACATATGGCTTTCTTCTTCTAGGCGTTATCAACCTTCATGCTATTATTTTTTCTTTCCACATTTAATTTTTTATTGGTGCATTAGAGTTGTATATAATGATGGGATTTGTTGTTATATATTCATATATGAATACAATGTAAAAATATAATTTTACCAATGTCATTTTCTAGCACTTCTCCCTCCTTCTCATTCTCCCTCTTCCTTATCCCTTTACTCTACTACTCATGAGATACCTGCCCCCACAATTTTCTTCTTCTTTTTACTCTCTAGCTTCCCAATATGAGAGAAAACATATGACCCTCGACTTTATTAGTTTGGTTTATTTCACTTAACAGAATAGTCTCAAGTTCCATCTACTTTCCTGCAAATGACATAATTTCATTTTTTAAATAGCCTAATAAAACTCCATGTGTATATATACAACACTTTCTTTACCATTCATCTGTTGATGGACACATAGGCTGGTTTCTTAGTTTGGCCACTGTGAATTGTGCTAATATAAACATGGGTATGCATGCATCACTATATTATGATAACTTTAATTCTTTAGGATAAATACTGAGGAGTGGTATAGCTGGGTCATATGTTTTTCTGCGCCTTATGTTTTGAGGAACCACATACTGATTTCCATAGTGGTTGTAGTAATTACAACCTCACTGATAGTATAAAAGTCTTCTTTTTCTGACCTTTATGCTTTTTAAGTGGCAACACTGTTCAATACTGTTGGGCACCTGACCACCCCACATAAATCCATCTACCCCACCATCCAGTAGGTTAGTCTACACCATTTCAAAATGCTTGTACTTAACACTACTCCCCTGGAGCTTGGTGTGTATTTGTCTTTGATCTTGCTGTTTAAGTGTATTCTGGAAGTATGTTAGTTTATGCTGAAAACCTTTCAACTTTTCCTTTAGGAAATGGGTTGACTTCTTAACAACTGTGAAGGAATCCTTTCAAGTTTTCTCTCAGGAATAGATTGTTTTCTTAACAATTATAAAGGAGACATGAAAAAATAAGCCACGTGGATACCACCACTACACCTGGATGCTTAGTGATCATTTCTCAAACTAGGGAGATGAGGAGCTCATCAAGGTTGTTGGTTACAAGAGTCTTGTGAAATCAGATTATTGTATTGTGGTTACTACATATTTGAAATTCTAACAGATTCCTTGCTATTTTTTAAAGTAAAATAATAAGCATATATAGTTCATTATTTAGTAATAAGGTAATGGAGAAGTCATATAAAATGGTGGTCTTCTGGAAATAGACTGGCCACATTTAAATGCCAACAGGTCTATTTACTAACAGCATGACTCTGGAAGCATTACTTAATTTCTGTGAGCTATCTATAAAAAGGTGATGTTTACTTCATAGGATTGATGTAAAGATTACATAACTAAAATAAGGTACTAAGCACAATATCTGTAACCTAGTAGGATGCAATAAACCAATATTATGGTCAAAGTGAAGTAAAGCATTTCTGAATAAATTATGTGAGATAAAAGAGAAGGGTATAAATCTCCTAAATACAGAATGATATGTAAGACTGTGTGTCTATATGTCTAAATCCCTCAATTTCTTACATCTGTTATTAGGAATTCAGATTTCTTATATTTTCTAAACAATTTCATTTTTCAAGTCTTTATTAAACATTGAAACACTGTCTTGAAATTATCTTGAATTCCAAATGAAAGAGACCTGAAAAGGATTATTGTACACTTTTCATTATGAAAATTAACAATGGATAATATATTGCATTTCAACTGGTTATAATTGTACAAAGATTTTCTTCCACAGTATTTTCAGTATACGGTCTCCAGCCTTATAGTTAAGCTTAGTTTTCATTATGTTTTTATTGTGTGCTCTACTTTTATTCTTCTAGAGCATTTATAGTTTTTTCACAATAAATATAATGCCTTAGCTCTTTGCTGCTGCAATAGGAGAATATGCAAGTGTTAATAATGAATTCCCAGTGGCTAATCTTGAGTCTTCTCTCCTTCCTTCACAACAAGCATTGGATACCTGCAGGGAGGTGCTGGTGGAAATGTGCTGTGATAACAGCCTTGCTCATAGTCCTTTCAGATATACACTAATTCTACTGTGTTGTGCGATTAAGGAAAGAAAAGACAGGTTCATGACTTGGAAAATTTAGGTAAGGCTTTTTTTCCTCTCCTGCTGAAAAGCAGGTAACAACGCCCATAAAAATGACTCACTTGAAAACTATCACTCTCCCATTTAGATTTTAGTCCTATGCACTCTGGCAGTTGGGAGGGAGATGAGTTCTGATGTGACCCAGCTTGTATAAATCATTTAAACATTTCTGCAAATAATTGAAGATATGTACAAGTAAAAATAAAAAATAAATCATTTGGATTGGTGAGCAGGGTGCAGTTACAACAATACGGAAAGCTAACTTAACACCCTGGGAAGTAATGAAAGAGAAATGGAGTAGAAAGAATGAATGGAACTAACAGAGAGCCACCTAATTTATGTAGGGTGAAGCTTTATAATCCCTGATGCTAGATGAACATCTGTTTAAATTCTGAACTTCAGAAAGGAATTGGAAAGAATAACTTGTATTCATGTAATGGATTTTTAATACATGAGTGACATGTACCCAGTCTTGGGACTCTTCAGTACTAACTAAAGTCCTCTTTGTTCACTGAATATTCAAGGTGATTTGGATGTGTATCTGAATTGTTCATTCCAACATACCCTGGTAGAAGGGAGTAATGAATATATTGAGGCAAACAAGGGCATCTCAGGAAAGCAAGCCCAAATCAACACTAATATATCACATTTTAGATATGCCACTGAAGTCTCATTAAAAGGCTACAAACCAACACAAATGAACTAATGGCTGGATAATTGAGGAAGGGTAGGATCTTTTCAGTAAGCTTTGGAAGATGCTGTAACATTAAGACAAAGACAAGCACAAATATTATCTCTAAATTCATAGTGTATGCGTGAGAATTTTACATTCAGTGCAATTCAGAAAAGTCAATTTTATAGATTTTTTTTTTATGGGAAACTGGAAATACTTTGAAGACAGATGCCCAGTAATTAGAGTTTGACACCATAGAGGAAAAATTACGCTTCAACAAAACTTACGGTGGAACACAGCATTATATTGCATACAGGGATGTAAAACACATATTTGACTAAATTATAACTTTTCTTATGGTATCTATGATTTGGGAGAATTTGAAAAGGACAGGTAACACAAGTGGAAATAATTAATATCTGAAAATAAACATTGTTGCCAAAATATTTTAGGGCTGTCTGCTATTAATCAGTAGTTTCCTGAGGCTCCTTCCCATCCCCAATGTTCATTCCTTTCCTTCCCTCTGTCCATCCCTTTCTCCCTGCCTCCATTCCTTCTTTTTTGATTAGGTCTAAATTTCCATTCATTATTTGAACCTGGAATACCATAATTAAATTTTGAAATGTATTCTACTATTGAAGCATCAAGTTGCTGAGTTGCTTTATAAATGATTAAAAAGTGACTTGTCCAGAGCAACATGGTTCAGAAGATTGAATCTTGAGAGAATAGCAAATGCTGTGCTTCTCATGTCACTTTCTATCACTGAAGTGTGTGCAGTAGATGTTTCATTACTAGCATTCTCTTCTCCTTATCATTGATAAAGCTGAGCAGCATTAGCCAAGCATGACATATTGGCTCTCTTTAAACAAACACATCAATCTTGTGTTTTCATGTTCTCAGTTCATTATTGGAGTGATGGAGTGAAGTCATGGCTTCTTTGTGGTGTAGGATTCAAGTGAGATCTAAAATTTGGATGAATGACATTTTGTCACTGTAATTATTTCTGGTGAATAAATGATTACAGAAATATGTACAACTAGAGTTCTCAGTAGAAAATAAAAATTGTTATATCTCTGGGGCTGGGATTGTGGCTCAGTGGTAGAGTGCTCTCTTAACATGGGTGGGACCTGGGTTTGATTCTCAGCATCACATTAAAAAAAAAAAAAAAGATTCTCTCTCTCTCTCTCTCTCTTTAAAAAAAATTGTTATATCTCTAAATGTGATATAAAATGAAATTTTATTATTTAACATTGTCAGTCTGTTTTTTTTACAAAATGTTTTCTTTTCCTAATGTTTTAAAAATAATGCAATACACATATAATTATTGAAAAAGTTCAAATCAGAAATGAAGAAAATTCATAAAGGATTGAAGAGAATAAAAATTATTCATTGTTTTTCTATTTGTAGAAAACCACTGTAATGATTTTGATATATCCTGCTTATATACATTCCTTTTGTACTACATGTTTTATAAAAATTAGCATTTTCTTCTTTGTTGGTTCATCTGAAGTCATAATGTACTCTATTATTCTTAAACATTGGTAACACCCAATTTATTAATCTGTATATTATTTCAAAATATTTTATAATTAACTAACTTATAACATTGCATAGTCTTAAGTATATATTTAATGCTAATTTTAGATTAATAAATAGATTAATGGCTATAATCATGAATCAATATGTATTCCTAATTACTTCTTTAAATTAATTTTTAAGCTTTTTTTTCAACATATTATTAAACTATGTTCTGTCACACACATCCACACTCACACAAACACAAAAATGAACCATTAACTCTCCTCCAAGCAATTCATATTATATAATATATATACATGATTTTAAAATTCTCACTAAAAAAACAGAAAGGATAATAAGAAAAACACTATTGCTAATTTGATGAGGCAAAATATTACATTTTAATATGCATATGCATGTATCAATTTGTCTGATAGACTTCTACTATTTTTTTTTCAATTAGGTTCACTTCTCTCCTGTGCCATGGAAACTTGGAATGCCTTAAATAAAATTTGGGTTGGATTATAGTATTGAAGAATGAAAGTCATAACATATACCTTTACCATGTTGTGTGTATGTATATTTAAAACCTTATAAAGCTATAATGGATCATGATAGGAATGTGTAAGGGGAAATTCATGTTTTTACTTTATTCTCAAGATCATAACACAAGTCACATAGGAGGTGCCTGTTTAGCAAAAAAATAAAGATATGGCAAAATCATTTAAAAAGATGGATCACATACATTTGGCATTCACAGATGCTCAAGTAGTTCCTTTTCTGGTAAGCTGATTAATTTCTCCAAAGACTTTTAAAATAGAATTATTGTTGCAAAATTTTGCTATGAAATTGTAAAAGGACTTCCTAAAGGAGTTAATTTTCATACCATCTATCAAGTTGGTGTGACAATAACATAAATTTGAAATATAGCATATATCCAGGAATCATGAAAGAGAAATATGAAAGTCAAAAAGAAATAATTAAAATGAAGATTAATCAAATAAAGTTGGCAATTATATCTCAGGTCATTATGAATACTTTTGAATAAGATTAGTGAAGCATTGTCAATGGCTTTAGAGGAATATAAGGACTGGGAGAAATTCCAAAATATGGGCAATAAGCTAAATTAAATTAAAAATCTAAATTCAATACTGAAAAATCACAGACTAGTGAGTTTGAAATCAATACACGAGAAGTGTGTAGAAAGCACGGCTAAAGGATGCTTTAGTATAATTTGGAAAATGAATCAGTGGAATCTTGGATACAAGTCAATGGACAAAGAACAATCCATTTTAGACTAACTGCCTCAATATTTTATACAGTTTAATACTGTTCAATTTATATATTATTGGATCAGAAATGTGGTAAGGAAATAATAATATATAAAGTTATTTCAAATTCAATCATGAATTTGAAATAAACTTTATATAAAATGTCTGTAAATAATATGGAGTGATAGCAAAGAGATGATGTGAATATTTTTGTAGAATATTTTAAGGCAATCTAGGAAATGTGGTAGGACTATCTGAAGGAAAAATTAGGATTTAAATTATATTCTCACATATTATATAGAAGAATGATGATTGTCAACAATAGTGCATCACCTAATTTAAAAAAGCTAAAAGAGAGGACTTTAAAAGTTCTCATCACAAAGAAATGATGAGATGATGAATGATCTAAACATCCTGAGTTTATCATCACACCACAAATAAATGTATCCCATAGAGATATGTAACTGCTATATATTGTTTAAAAAGTTTTAAAATGTTAACTGAGAACTGGGGATATAGCCTAGTTGGTAGAATGCTTGGCTAGCATGCACAAGGCCATGAGTTCAAGAGAAAAAAAAAATGTTAATTGAAAAAGAAAATATTCAGAAATAAGCAAGATAACTGTTAATATGAAAAAAAAATTATAATATGGAGCCTTTAAAAATATTATCATAAATATTAACATTTTATCAATAATTTGGACTACAACATGTTAGGCAAAATATAAATATTGATTTTAAAATGTTGAAATACTTAGAGATTATACTGATCAAATATGATTATATTTATGTATTCGTTTATTTATTGAAAATTTAAGAAATAAAAGATAATGATGGACTAAAGTGATGATTACCCTAAAAGTAAAGATTTTATTTTTTTAAATTCAAGTATTCTTATTGACTGGTAGGTTAAGACTGGTCTGATTTGCCTTAATTCATTAAACTTTTAAATATTTTCTCTAAACTTATCTTAAGCTGATCCTTTGGAAAGTAATCCCTCCAAATAAAATTAGTCAATCTCTTCACAATACCTTGGACATTTTATTGGTATAACAGTTTTAATTCATTTGATTTATTAATAATTGAGCAAATTGACATCTTTAGAACATTTAGTCCAGGGTATATGTTTTCATTTATGAAAGTTGGTTTGTGCCTAAGTATGATAGTTTATGACAGTATAGTTTCATTGACATAATTTTTTACATTTTGAAGTTTCTTCCTTGGCTGACTGTATTTCCCATTAGTATTATGAATGAGCATATTCTTCCATTGTATTTCATAATTTATTTTTATTGCAATATAGGAAAGTGTATTGGGTTTTGGGTATTATCCAATTGGCTTATTATCTAATTAGTCCAAATCCATTTTAAGTTGATTGTCTTGAATTTTTTTTAAGGTGTAATTCTATATTTAATATGAAACTCAACAATGTCCTACAATTAAATCTAATATAGCTGTTGAAAACTATAGGTAAGTAGCAATTATGAAAATGATTTCATTAGTTTAGTCACTACTAATTATTATCTATTAAATATTATTAAGGACTTGGCACTATTATAAGGACTGGCCACACACCAGTGAACAGACAAAAACCCCCTCCTTTGTGGAGCTTATGCTTTAGTGGTAAAGGTAAATCCAAATCCACACTCTTACTGGGACGAAAAGCTATTGGAAGGTTTTGAGCAGAGTAGGAACATGATATGCCTTTTTTTTTTTTTTTTTTTTTTTTTTTTTAGTGTCTACTTTAACATTAGAGCACTATATGGTGAATAGACTATGATTGGTAAGCTATGAAATAAAGAAAACAAGAAGTAGTTTTAAGGTCTAGGTGATAGATTATGGTGACATGAATCAAGATGATAGTTTCAATTTCTCACCATAAACCAGAATGGGAAATTATTATGGATTCTGCATTTACTTGAAGGAAAATTAATAGGATTTGTTCTAAGTAGATTTGGGTGTCGATAAAGAAAAGGTTTGGTACAAATTTGAGTGACATCTGTAAATAAAAGGTGACCAATTTTAGATTTTATTTGCTGAACATTTTCATTGTGAGAGTGATGGTAGTACCTATAATATTGCATTCCATTTGGATGTCATAATTTTAAAGAATTAAAGCAAAACTGAAGTCTGCTCAGCAGAATGTTCTCATGATGGCTAAAGGCATTGGATTCATACCCTGTGAAACATACTTTAAGGAGCAATTGAAGTTGAACATAATGACTAGAAGAGTCAGATGAGAAATAATATCTTTATAAAATACATTGTGTCATCTGGAAGGAAGTCTAAGTTTTTTAGAAATGGTTTTGAAGAGGTAGATATAGTATTTGATGAGTGGAAGTTAAAAGGACACCGATTTTTACTTACCTTATATCTGAATTGTTAATGTCAGGACTGTGTCACATAGATGATTGTTAATGTCATATACTTGTGTCACTGCCTCAGGATGCAAAATTTCTCTTTTTTGAAGTTATTCAGCTCTGATTCAGAGAACAGCTTGGAAGAGATACTATGGAAAGATCTTGCTGTCAAACATGCCCCTTCTAATCGGAAGGTATAGGCTGTCCACCTCCCACCCCACAAAAAAAAA
>NW_026000026.1:63817124-63826812 GCF_001458135.2 Marmota marmota marmota | reverse complement strand
AAAAAAAAAATATATATATATATATATATATATATATATATATATATGTTTAGAAAACTTAGGGTGGGCTATTTGGTGGTGTTGTCAAAGTTGGTTATATTGACAAATTCTAGATTAAGTTATTCTAAATGACTCTTTAAAAAAAATAGTAGAACTAGAAATAAAATTACCTTGGGTTAATATTTACTACACTTTGTTGCAAATATTTTGGTTTTGTTTTACCTTCCCCTTGCCACCAGTATACTGAATTGTATCTAAAATAAGACTCCTTTTAAATTTATTATGTGACATAATAGTTTTCCTCAAAATAAGAACAGTGGGGATGCTTCCTAAAACGTCTAATTTATCTCCTTTGAATTGAAATGAAAAATGCCAGACACCTAATATTCTTTTGCTTTGTATTTTCTTTATATTTTTATTAGCTGAATTCAACTATAATCTTCATTAAATTGTAACAACAGAAAGTTGAATAAAGGCTTTATCTACATATGATATTCATAGCTGTAGTTATTTTTTCATTAAAAATAAAATAATTTTAAAGTGCCAATTCATGCATTCTCAGAAACTTGGTATTCTGTAGTTTGACTGAATTCAAAGGTATATATAATTAGTTCTAATGTTGATCAAGAAAAACATCTGGGTCTGGGGATGTGCCTCAGTGGTAGAGCGCTTGCTTGACAAGCCTAAGGCTGAGTTTTATTTCCAGCACCACAGGAAAACAAAACAAAACAAAACAAAACAAGACAAAACAAAACAAAAAACGAATACTCACTCAAGTATTTGACTATTTGCTTTGTTTTGACTGGTGTCCATTGAGGATCTAGGGAAGTTTAAGCACAGCAATTATATTTACATTTGAAGGACTGATATCTAACAGACACCAACCCTAGTGGGTAAAAATTTCAATATCCTGAAGGAGAAAGAAGACCTAATTCTGAAATGTCAGTATTGGGGAGAATAGGAGTTCTATCTCATGGAGAACTGGATTTATGAGGTTTAAGGGAGAGAGAGAAGAGGGAAATGTGAGAATCTGAAGAAGAAATGGGGTAATTTGAAATACTGCCTATCTATATGGTGTTGTGTTGAATTATTGTGAGGGTGAAGTTTTCTGGTAATGGAACATAATGTAATCTAATTACTTTTTTTACCTGGAAAGTGAACAAATCTTCAACTAGCATAGAAATTCTCAGGGATGAACAAACTACTCTTCAGGGATTTACATGGAAGGCCAAGGTCCTAGCAGTGCTTACAGTGGATAAATACTATCATCTTATGAGAATATACTGCTTGTTTCTAAGAAAGGTTAATCCTCACCTTTGTCATGTAATTGTTTTCTAGATAAATTAATGAAAAGTGAGCCAAAGTACTATTTGTATTGAAATTTGAGAAACCTTCCCTCTCTATTTTATCCAAATCTGAGTCACTCAAGTTTACAAGGTATAGAGGAGGAATAGAGTGAGGATTGACAAGAGGATTGGATGGGAGGAAACTTGGTGTGTTGGGGGTGGGATGGAGCCTCTGGACTGCTGGATTCAAAAGTACAGTGTTTCAATAAAAAAAGAGGTCATGGAAATAAGATGGATTTTTAAATGCCACAACCTGCTTTACAAGTACTTCTCTTGTATAAAAGAAACAGATATTTCATTTGATATCATTACAAAGATCTGTTGTTTCCTCCTTTCATGTCTTCTTTGAAATACACAAATACTGAAGAACTTGCATCCTTGGAAAACTAAAGAACATAATCCTAATTTTCAGTCTTATAAGTGGGGCATTGCTATATTCTCTGTTACAATTCACTTTTTATTTTTAATTTTTATTTTTTATTCTGTATAGTATTATTTATAATTGGAAATAACTTAGATTATATGTAATTGTAGATTATATGAATTGTAAAGAATGGTTCAGAAGGATCCTCCAAACTCTATACTTGCTTTATCCTAATGGTTGGAAAAAATATATATATATGTATATATATATATATATATATATAGTGCCAATTCATGCATTCTCAGAAACTTGGTATTCTGTAGTTTGACTGAATTCAAAGGTATATATAATTAGTTCTAATGTTGATCAAGAAAAACATCTGGGTCTGGGGATGTGCCTCAGTGGTAGAGCGCTTGCTTGACAAGCCTAAGGCTGAGTTTTATTTCCAGCACCACAGGAACTTTTTTCCTAAAAGTTGAGTTTTAGTTTTGCCATTAAAGACTATGATCAATTATGAATAATTTTTAAATATGTAGTGAGATTTAATTAAAAGTTCATGCTTTTCCTTATGTCCAATTGATCCAGCAGCATTTGTTCAAAGGCAATGTTGTCTTCATTAAATTTTTTTTTCACCTTTGTAAAAACAATCATTTGTGTGTACTCTGTTTGCCTATGTCTAGGTATTCTATTCTGTTAGTTGTATCTATGCATTTATTCTTCTTCCAGAAGCACAACATATTTATATATATATATATAATATCAAACCTTGGATATTAAAGTTAGTATAATCAATCCTTTTTATCCACATTACTACAGATTTATTGTACCTATGTTTTTATGCTCTGTACAATTTTTTCTTCCAGTAGATTTGTGCATCAACTACTACAGTTAAGAAACTAAAATTTCATCACCTCAAGGGTTTTTGCTGTTGCCCTTTCAAGTCTTATTTACTTCCCCTCCCACTTACACCCTATGTCTACCTTAATTATTCAAAAATACTATATTCTTTATTTCTCATACCTTGTCATTTTAATAGGTTTTACTATTGAAATCATAATATATAACCCTACAGATCCTTATTTTTCCCCAGACTGGTTATACCATTTGCATTCCCACTAGTAATGGTGGGTTTATATACTTTCTCTGCATCCTCCACAAAATTTGGTGTTATTATTTTTTTCCATTGTGATCATTGCTCAATATGGCTTCAATTTGCATTTATTTAATGTCTGATAATGCTAAGTATCTTTTCATGCATGTATTTGCTCTCTTATCATCATTGTAATATGTTCATCTCTGGTGTCTTTGGTTGGTTTTCTTTTGGGACTTTTTTTTTAACTATTAGATTATAAGACTTTTTATTTATTCTTGATTCTGGTCACTTGCCAGATACATGATTGAAAACATTTTCTTCTAATCTGTAGTTTGTGTTTTCTGGTTGTTATGAGCTTTTGAAGAAGAAAAGATTTTAATTTCTCAAGTGTTCAATTCATGCATCTTGCTTACTATGTCATCTAAAAGACTTTGCTGAAAACTTCTAAAGATTAATTTATTTATTTTCCTAAAAGTTGAGTTTTAGTTTTGCCATTAAAAACTATGATCAATTATGAATAATTTTTAAATATGTAGTGAGATTTAATTAAAAGTTCATGCTTTTCCTTATGTCCAATTGATCCAGCAGCATTTGTTCAAAGGCAATGTTGTCTTCATTAAATTTTTTTTTTCACCTTTGTAAAAACAATCATTTGTGTGTACTCTGTTTGCCTATGTCTAGGTATTCTATTCTGTTAGTTGTATCTATGCATTTATTCTTCTTCCAGAAGCACAACATATTTGTAATTATAGCAACATAAAAGAACTTAATTATGGAATAATTCATTGATTATTCTATATTATTATTATTTTACATTATTAGGGTTAATCCATACTTCTTAATTATTTATATAAATTTCAGATTGTCTATGTCTATAAAAATCTTCATAGGTATTTCTGTAGAGATTACATTCAACCAATAGATCAATTCAGTGAGAATATTTATATTGTTTCCTGACCCACAAACAAGTTTTATTTGTGCATTTATTTAGTTTTCCTTTGATTACTTTCATCAATGTTTTATAATTTTAATATACATATTCTAAAAATAATTCATTATATATTACCTATATTTTCCATTTGTTTGGAGTAATTATAAATCATATTGTGCTGTTAGTTGTTTTTCCCTTATTTTTATTGGTACATTATCATTGTACATAATAGTGGGTTTTTACATTTAGTTGTTGTTTTCCTCATATATATTTTTAGTACATAGAGTAATGTCTGCTTTTTTAACACATTAATTTTGTATCTTGCAATTTTTCTTATTTTTATTTTTTCTGTACATTATTTTTTAGTTTCCTTCCAGTTTTCTATATAAACAATTATGTCACATATATCTATAAACATAGTTTATTTTATGCTTTTGAATTGGTTCTTTATTTCTTTTTCTTGTTATATTTCAGGACTACAAGTTCAAAATTTTGTATTGAATAAGAAGGATGAGAGTTTACATCTTTGCTTTGTTCCCAATTTTAGGGTAATAGCATTTAGACTTTCACCACTATACATACTGTTAGTTGAACGATTTTAATGCCTTTATTAGGTTGAGGATTTATTGTGAATGTGTGTTAGATAGATTAAGTATATTGTAGAGTGTTCCCTACTCTTGCCTAACAATATAATTGTCTGATTAAACCTTTTGTGATCTTGGTCCCACTGGTAGTGAGTGGAGTATCCACACATCACAATTCTGGTGACTAGGGAGATAAGGGAGTCACATCCAAACAGGAAGAAGTAAGATTTAAATTCTGTGAGCGCGCTGGTCGGCTCCGGGTGGGAGATGGGGGCGCGTGCAGGTTTCGGGGGCCTGAGGCAGCGAGGCGGAGGTGGGGTTGCCAGACTCTAAGCGCCTTCTTCCTGCTCTGGCCCCCGGACTCAGGTCACTGACCTGCGGTGTCTCCTCAGGCCGCCGACTCGAAGCGCGAGCAGTTCCGGAGGTACTTGGAGAAGTCGGGGGTGCTGGACACGCTGACCAAAGTGTTGGTAGCCTTATATGAAGAACCAGAGAAACCTAATAGTGCTTTGGATTTTTTAAAGCATCACTTAGGAGCTGCTACCCCAGAAAATCCAGAAATAGAGTTGCTCCGCTTAGAACTGGCAGAAATGAAAGAAAAATATGAAGCTACTGTAGAAGAAAATAAAAAACTGAAAGCAAAGCTTGCTCAGTATGAACCACCTCAGGAGGAGAAGCGTGCTGAATAGGATTCTTCTCAGTTGAAAAGACACTGAAAAAATGGTTTTGTATGACTCGAATAGTTTGTATAGTATATAATCTTTTCTGAACAGATGCTATAAAACTCTTTTAATATGTTAAATTCACACTTCAACTGTTATAAACACATATACTTAGAATCACCAATAAAAACTCAATATAACTTGCTTTGGGTCTTAAAGCAGAAGAATCCAAAGTGAATCCTGAAAAAAAAAATTAAACAGCCATCTAATTCATTAAAAGATTTCTATTTATTAGTCTGATTAGGAATAATGGTACTAGTTGTATTTTAGCCAAGGAAGATTAGCATGGAGGTATTCCTTGGTTTAGTTCAGGATATAAGAATAGATAGAATCATTCTCGACAATGAAGATGACAGAGTTTATATTCTCTTTAGGCAACTGGAGAGATCTGTGTGACAAGATGCTTTTGCATGGGTTCCCACGAATCATCTTCTCTTATTTATATAATGCAGAACAAATAACTCTTCTTTGCCACCACTTTGCCTTAGATAACTGTGTGTGTGTCAGTTTAACTCTGACACCACGTTTTCCTTCTATGCAATCATGCCCTATC
Organism: Marmota marmota marmota; assembly: GCF_001458135.2. Lineage (NCBI taxonomy): Eukaryota > Metazoa > Chordata > Mammalia > Rodentia > Sciuridae > Marmota > Marmota marmota. Next base: position 63,821,219 of record NW_026000026.1, on the reverse strand, counting down.
TGATAATGTTGCCTTGTTTTGCTGTGTGCTTTATTGGGTCCTAGTTGCACATTAGCCTGTTTTTCAATTTGATTAATAATGCAGTTACCCTGATTGTAATTTATATAATTTTAAACAGGATCACACTATTACCCTGCCTTACTTAGTTGCTTAGTTGAGCACAGAAGTAATATAAAATTCTGGTTCATGCACAAACTGGAATGAGAAGAGGAATGAGCCATATATCATGGGCAATGTTGGGTATAATTATATAGTGGTTTTTCCCTCAAAGTATTTTTCTAATTTTCAGTTCATTTTATCTTCATTATTCCTGTGAAGTAGGTAGGGCAAGTATGAGGGGAGGTTGGGCACTGAATTTTTAGGCCAAAGACTGATATTACAAAACTATTTGCTAACTACAGAACCTTGGGCACATCAGTTAACTGCTCTTAGATTCACTTTCCTTATCTGTTAATTGAGAAGAATGTCTGTGCTGCCTACCTCACAGGGTTGTTGTGAGGGTCAAATGAGAATGTATGTGAAAGATTTGTAAATGGTAAACCACTATATTCTTGAAAAAAAAAAAATAAATTCTGTGAGCAACACATCCTCAAGGGTCAAGTAGTAACTGAATTCAGACAGAAAGGTGGTTCCTTGCTAAAACAAGGCAAATTTTGCAGGTCTATTAATCCATGATTAAAGGGTTGAAGTAATACAATAGATATGTTAGGTGAGTTTGATTCACATCATTTTTTTAAGTAATTGAGTCTACATTGAGTCACAATAAAGACTGAGAGAAATAAGCATGGGAAATATGTACCTTGAGTGAAAGAGCAATCCACTTGCCCCTCAGTAATCCTAATGCACAGAGCACCTTCTTCATTTTCTCTCTGTAGTTCACCTATTCCTCTATTGCCCTCAAAAGAGGTGTGTAGATCTATATGTTTTGCTATGAAAAAGACAATGTATTTCAGACTAGATATTTAGTTATTTGGGGGTAAATTGTATTAATAAATAGCCTAAAATATTAATTTCCAGAGTAAGACCAAGGCCTTTGGTGGAAAATGGTAATTTCACCAAAATGTTATCTATATTAACAAAAATAATTGGATCATCACTCATCCAATGTCATTGAGTACCCATTATAAGTTAGACTTATAATTGAGCAAAATTGATTTATTAAACCACTTTGTCACTAATGTCATTTAAAAGAAACAAAATCTCAATTCTGAATAGTGTTTCTTTTTTTTAAATCTGGGTTTAGGGGTTGTGTTTTTTAATTTTTTTTATTTTTGCTTTTTTATTTCTTAATTTATTCTAATTAGTAATACATGACAGTAGAATGCATTTTGACACATTGTACACAGATAGAGCACAACTTCTCCTTCCTCTGTCTGAATATGTTGCAGAGTCACACGGTAGTGTAATCATACATTTAGATAGGGTAATAACGTCTATCTCATTCCATTGTCTTGCCCATTTCCACATGCCTTCCCCTACCATTACTCCTCTCTGCACAATCTAAAATCGTCAGATTGCATATGAAAAAATATTAAAAAGATAGTATACGATAATCAAGTGGGGTTTATCCCAGGGATGCAAGGTTGGTTCTACATACAGAAATCAATAAATGTAATTCGTCACATCAATAGACTTAAAGAAAAGAATCATATCATCATCTCAATAGATGCAGGAAGAAACATTGGACAAAATACAGCACCCTTTCATGTTAAAAACATTAGAAAATCTAGGAATAGTAGGAACATACCTCAACATTGTGAAAGCTATCTGTGCTAAGCTCAAGGTCAACCTCATTCTAAATGGAGAAAAATTGAAAGCATTTCCCCTAAAAACTGAAATAAGACATGGATGCCCTCTTTCACCACTTCTATTCAACATATTCCTTGAAACTCTAGCCAGAGCAGTCAGATAGATGAAAGAAATTAAAGGATTACAAGTAGGAAAAGAAGAACTCAAATTATGGCTCTTTCTCAAAAAAAAAATGATTCTGTATTTAAAAGATACAAAAAAACTCAACCAGAAAACTTCTAAAACTAATAAATGAATTCAGCAAAGAAGCCGGATATAAAATCAACACCCTTAAAACAAATGCATTTTTACACATCACTGATGGATTTACTACAAGAGAAATTAGGAAAACTACCCCATTCACAATAGCCTCAAAAAACAAAAATAAAATACTTGAGAATCAACCTAACAAAAGGGGTGAAAGACTACAATGAAAACTACACAACAGTAAAGAAAGAAACTGATGAAGACGTTAGGAGATGGAAAGATCTCCCATGCTCTTGGATAGGCAGAATTAATATTTTAAAAATGAATAGTATTTCTTTAAGGAAGAAAATGTTCCTATTGAGTATATTTGAAAAAAAGTGTCTGAGAATTTTAGTAATTTGATTTAAATTTTTATTCTAAGTCAACTATTTCTGTTTACATCACTAAATAATGATATCTTCTCAGCTTATCCTTGAATTTATCCAGTTTCTTAAAAGCTACTAGAATGGACCTGAACAATCACCATGGTTTTAAAAAAAATCTTAACACCAACTTCTTAGAATAGAACCATTTACTTAACAACTTCCTTCCACTAAAATCTATTTCTATCTGGACCATGGCCACATATAGTTCTTGCTTGCTTTCTTTAAACTCTTCTTCAACTTGAGTTTGGAACAAATGTGGTATATTTATATCTTTCTCAGATTGTCAGCATTATTTTAATGCTCAGTTGATAAAGTCCTTAGTTTGGAAGTTTTGTGTTTATTTATTTATTTTAGCTGGTTTGAGTATACTTTTACAGCTTAGAGATCACAGGACTCATCAAACAAGAGGTATAAATGAGTTCACATTACTGCTAATGTAGACATTCCTCTGGGCTGTCACCCTCCACCTTCATAGTTGCATACCAACTCCCAGAAAGTTCGCTCACTTTGCTGAGGCCCCTTACAGGCTGTTTCACATTTCCTTCAATACAGACTTTGCACATGTAGGAATTGTGGCTTTTGCCCATGTCTCCATCATTGATTTTAATATAACTCATCTTTTATATTATCTACCCCATTTGCCCTGATTACAACATCACTTTTCAGCACATATCATTCCAGATTCTAAAAAGCATTACTTTTTTTTCCTATCATAAAATTTCCCTTCATGGCCAGGAGTGATGGCACATGCCTGTAATCCCAGCAGCTCAGAAGCCTAGGGCAAGAGGATTGTGAATTCAAAGCCAGCTTCAGCAACTTAGCCAGGCCCTAAGTAAATTAGCAAGACCCTTAGAAATTTAGCAAGACCCTGTCTCAAAATAAAAAAAAAATAAAATAAAAAGGGTTGGGAATGTGGCTCAGTGGATAAGTGTCCTGGATTCAATCCCTGGTAACAAAAATAAAATAAAATAAAACAAAGCACGTTCACGAGGAAGACATAACACAAACAGTGAAACTCCACATTATATACAAGAATGGAATCAGAATAAGAATAAGTTATACTCCATGTATGTATAATATATCAAAATACACTTTACAGTCATGTATATCTAAAAAGAATAAATAAGGAGCTGGAGTTGTAGCTCAGTGGTAGAATATGTTCCTAGCATGTGTGAGGTACGGAGTTCGGTTCTCAGCACTGCACATAAATAAAGGTCCTTCAACATCTAATAAAATATTTTTAAGAAAGAACAAATAAAAATGAAAAAAAGAACAAATAAAAAACGAAGAGAAACTATACTCAAGAGTCTACATATTCTGTGATTCAGTTAATATGATAATCCATTAAATCATAGACTATGTAGCCTTCTGTGTATTATAAAACTTTACGTTTTAAAAAGGCACATGTGATTGACTTGATGGATGGCTCATTGTAGCAATGAATTTTGAAGCAGATAAATAGTTAAAAATTAAACAAATGCTTTGTTATAGTTTAGCTCTATAATATCCCATTAAGGATTCATATGTTAAAGACTGGTCCCCAGCTTGGAGTTATTAGAAGGTGGTTGAACCTTTAAGAAGTTGGGCCTAATGGGAGATGTTAGAATATTGGGATTATGCCTTTGAAGGGGATAGTGAGAATCCAGCCCCTTCCTTTTTTTTTTTTTTTTTTTTT